>NC_056747.1:593911975-594016975 GCF_019279795.1 Protopterus annectens | reverse complement strand
CATGTGCGAGAGAGAGCAGGCAGGTTTCTGAGTAGAAAGTGCACGCACGTGTCTCTGTGTGTGTGTGTGGGAGAGAGAGAGAGAAAAAAACCCCCACATGTCTCCATGTGTGTGTGAGAGACAGAGTGAGTGTCTGCATGTGAAAGAATGTGTGTGTGTGTGTGTGTGTGTGTGTGTGTGTGTGTGTGTGTGTGTGTGTGTGTGTGTGTGTGTGTGTGAGAGAGAGAGAGAGAGAGTATGTGTATGCATGTGTGTGTGAGAGAGAACATGTGTGTATGTGTGCACGTGTGAGAGAACGTGTATGTGTGCATGACAGAGCATGTGTGTGTGACTGAGTTTGGGAGCATGTGCCTGTTTGCGTGTGTGTGAGAGTGAGAGGGAGGGAGTGAGTCTGTGCGTGAGAACGAGAGAAAGGGAGTGAGTGAGTGTGTGTGTGTGTGTGTGTGTGTGTGTGTGTGTGTGTGTGTAAGAGATAGTGGGACTGTGTCTGTGAAAGAGTGAGCACACACCTGTGTGAGAGAGAGAGAGCACATATGTATCAGTGTGTGACAGAGTACCCGCCTGTGTGTGAGAGTGCAAGAGCATTTGTGTGTCATAGAGAGTGCGGCAGTGTATGTGTCAGCAAGCGGGAGTGCATGTGTGACAATGAGAGTGCATCCTTGTGGCACAGTGTTTGCAAGAGAGAGAGAGGGAGCATGTACTTGTGTGACACAGCAAAAGCACATATGTGAGAGAGCAAAATCATTTGCATGTTTGAGAGAGCAAGTGCATGTGTGTGTGTGTGAAACAGAGCAATAGAGTTTGCATATGTGTCTGAGTGTGTTGTTTTGTTTGTCAGTGAATGTGTGTCTGTGTAAGCGTGCTTGTTTGTGTGTGTGTGGGAGAGATAGAGTGAGAGAGAGAGAGTGTGTGTGTGTGTGGTTGAGAGGTAGTGTGCAAGAGAGACAGCAAAACAGCATGCATATGTGTGTGTAAAAGAGAGAGAGAGAGTTTGAGTGTTTGAGGGAAAGTGTGTATGTTAGTTATATTAACTTAGTGTGCCCTACTGTTGTGTGATCTTACATTTAGTATATATTAAGTTGAAGAACTGTGTCAGACTAAATCCCCAACTTTTCAACATTTTTAATGTGATTTTGATGGATGAGTCTGGCGCTGGTTTATGTACAATGATTCTTGTTTTTATACTACTATTTTTATTGAAATGACAGACTACTTATTTATGAGCTGTATGTAAGCAAACAAATCATATATTTCTTTTACTACAAACCATTTTACCAGTTGTTTACACTAACCTGGTGCCATTCTAGCAACAGAGATGAAGGAAGCAAGCAGTGACGTAGGAATGTTTTATACTGAAGTAGGATATAGAGAAAGTTGGGGAAAATGGGAGCAGAGCTATATGCAAGTAGGTAAGGTTAGACTGGATCCATTCTTGTAATGGAAGGAGGTAATAAGGGTGACAGCAGGTGACATGAAAAAAAAAGAATAAAGTCAGATAGCAGGGACATGCTGTTTTGAAGGGGGAGGCAAAAGAAATTACAAGTGAAGAGGAGGGGAAGATACGATTGCTCTATTTGCCCACTACCATATCTTTTCTCATGAATTGTAAAACCATATTCCTTTCTTGTTAGCAGGAAGCACAAAAAGCAAGAGGAAAGCAGGAAGAAGAATTGCATTAGTAAAACGTTGTTGCAGTGGTTTATACTTAGTGAATGCAGGAATAGATGATATTTTTTTAAGTGAGAAGCAGATCACATGGTCTGCACAAATTCAAGGTTGATTAGGATTACTGCTTATTTATCTATGCCTGCATGGACCTAATTGCCTTTATTAACTGTGAAAAGTGAGATAGTGCAACCAAACCTTTAGAGCCATCCCCAAAGGCAAAATAGGAAGAAAACAGTAAAGAAATACAGTACAGCAAGGTATTGCACAACATTTTAATAATAAATATTGCAATTAAATATGTATTAAACTCTTAAGGTCAGAACCAGGTTTAGAACAGTTTTATAGTGCTGTGCAATATAGATTTTTACTTTTAGGTTTATGTTCAATATTTACAACATGTGCTGAAATATTCATAAAAAGCTGTCATCTCTGAAAATTCTATGATTATATGCATTATAGAGAACAGCACAAGATTATCATTTGTTAGATTTTACTATGTCATCACAGCAATGGGCATTTGTAATTATGCTGATGAAATGATAAAATCAAGTTTTCACTTTAGTTAGTATAGTGTAACTTTATGAAAGACAAAAAATCCAAGATAGTACATCAGAAAGGGACAAAAGCAATAAGCTTTGTATTAAACTTTAGACTTTAAAAGTGAGAGTGCACTGTTTTTTCCCTTTCTGAGGTACTATCTTGGATTTTTTGGTTTTATTGAGTGTTTGTTGCCTTTATTCAGCATTTCACAGTTTTCTTAAAGACAATAAACTTTGTATTTATTGCAGGCTGAGTAGCTGTCCAGTTACTTCCTAATACCAGGTCATGCGACTTAGCTGACTGATAAGATTATTAGCGGTTTGACAGTTTGCATGGATAGATGTTTTTTGGAATCTGTAGCAGTGCAGGTGCTTGATCAATCAGGCAAATCTACATTTTAACAGTTATATTCTGTTAAAACAAATAGGACAGAATAAGATTCCTTTTAAAGTATATAATGCTTGACATTTTCTAGGAAGAAAACTAAGCTTATGTATATCACCTAAATGGCAGTTCTACGGTACATTTATTTTATGTTACACATTGCATAGATTAGTGATGGAATGAGAATTTTTGGAATATTCTGTACATCTATGAAAATGAAGATGCAAGGAGGATGAAGGCATAATACTGATGATGAATATATTGAAAAAAATGAAATGATAATGGTATTGAAAATGAATATGGTGTTGATGAAGACAGAATGAGGATGGTGATATTGAAAATGTGATGATAATGCAGGTGGAAATACAATGGATATGTTGCTAAAGAGGATGAAGATAACAATGAAAATATGGTAATGCTAATAATGATTCTAACAAAGATGAAGATGATGGATATCTGATGATGCAATGACAAAATATAAAGATAATGAGATGAGGATGATAGTGAAGATGAAAATGTAGTTGATGTGAGGGAGTTGACAAAGATAATGACAAAAAGTGAGGAAGATTCAACAGAGAACACTGATGATGCAGTTAAGATGACTGACAGAGATGATAATTCATCATTTTTACTGGCTCATTGTCTTCATCATTGTATCATCTTTTAATTATTTATTTTATTTATTGGCATTTGATTACCAGGAAAGTACACTGGGCCAGGGAAAGCCCATTTTTGGTCGAGGTCCGGGAGCAAAGCTCCAAGTTACACATAAGCAGGCATAGATTTTTCAAAAGACAATTTATGAGATTTACAAAAAATAAAGTCCCCTGAAATTATACAAGAAAAATTAATAAGATAGATGCATAAGGATAATAAATACAAGTAACAAAATATACTATTTAAAACAATATGTTATTGGTTTGAGCACCATCCATCAGGTATTAAACAAATGCAAAGAATACATGTACTATGAAGAGAATAAAAGTTGAAATATTAGTGGTGAGTTATACAACTAAAAATATGTAGTGGTAGAATCTAAGTTATAGTAAGGCTAAGTAGAAAGGTACTGGTTGTCTAGGAGAAGGTGGAGAATTTAAAGTAAAGGTATGTATTGAATGAATTTGGCAGCAGAGGGGATATATTAGTGCAACAGAACAGAAATATTAGCAGAGACTACAAGAGGACTGGCCAAGTAGAGTGGACAAAATTAAGTAATGGCAGAGGAGGAAATAGAGCAGTTACATATCCAATTGGAGTGGAAGTGGTTTTGACAGCCAGTCTTAAAGTTGCTTGGGTTATGTTGAAGGCAGATGGAGTATAATAGCTGTCCTGCAGGTAATCAGGGTTTACGGAAGAAGTTGCTGTTTTTCAAACTGTAGTGCTCTAGTGGGGTTATAGATGGTAAGTAGCGAGTTTAGTGCTGGACGAGCTGTGGTTTATAAATAAGTTTGTGAGTAATTGTGAGCTGGAGGAATAAGTAATGAGGAAGTTTGGGCCATTGTAACTTTTTAGGGCAATACAGTGGTGTGCTGAGTGGTGGGTATTTATGGTGAATTTAGAGATCTTGTTGTAGCATATTTATAATTTTGATTGCAGGGAAGACTGCAAGTTGGTTAATAATGGTGCCCCATAGGTTAGAGAAGGCAACAAGTATGCTTGCACTAAAATTAGTTTAGATGGGAGGGAGAGGAACTTGCTTTGTCTATAGAGCAAACCTAGCTTCTTATGGGTCTTAAATATACTATTTTGAATATGCAAATCAAATTTGAGGTTTTCCTCTATTTTTACACCTAGCAATTTGGTCTGGGCCACCAACTCAATTTTTGTACAGTGGAGTCAGTAAATGTTGAGGTCAGGTTTATTTATATGGATTCCAATAAAACCACCAAAAGACCAAAATGAAGAAAAACAACAAAATGCAGATCCAAAAAATGTATTGCACTTAGAACCTCAGCCAAACAAACAGTTTAGATTTTTTGGGGGGTTAAGAGAAAGATGGTTAATGGAAAACCATGTCTCCACAGAGGAAAAAGCTGCCTGGGTATGTTGCTGAAGTATTGTTGCATTGGGTGCAGAACAGACCCTGGACAAGGGAGCCCTGTGAGATAGCCAAGTGAAGATTATTAATGAAAATATTAAAGAGCAGTGGGCCTAAGATAGAACCTTGGGGGACTCCTGTGGGGTTTAGAAGATAGGGGCAAATAGAAGTGTGCCACTTGACAGCATGCTCTCTGTTGGAGAGATAGCTTTGAAAACACTTGATTGCCTGAGCAGATAATCCTATGTTTGATAGCTGAGATAAGAGGATAGAATGAGAGATGGTGTCTCAAATGCTTTTGACAAATCTAAAAAAAGGGCAGACACAAAATGTTCTGAAACCCTCGCTTTATTGACTATGTCTAGGAATTAAATCAATGCAGTGGATGTGCTGTGACCTGGTCATATTTCGATGTTTCCTTGAATACTTCAGCTGTCTTCCTAACGTGTTTTTGGAGTTGGTTTGTCTTTTATTTAGAGCAGCATGTCTGTTATTACCTTTTGAGCCAGCCATGGTGGAGGACCTTTCTGCTAATTCACTTCAGCAGCTACTACGTCTAGGTGAGAATCTTTTCCTCCTCCTAACAAAAAACTGATGTCAGTTTTGATGCCCCTTTGGATATAAGGAATACTGATGTCAAGAGAGAGCTCAAACAAAAAAATTCATATTTTATATTCTCTAACTGAGCAATATAAGAAACTTCAATGGCAGCGGATGAGCTTTGCTACCTAATTCAGTTAGGTATTGTCCATAGGGGCTTGAGAGTTACAAAAATGCCAACTTATGTCAATAAATATTCGGAATTGCTATCCAAATGACAGCAGTTGAATTTAGAATTAAGCCTTAATTATATAAGGTTTATAGGTTCATTGCTTCATAGGTAGGTACTAGGTTGCCTGAAGGCATTTATAAGCCTAGCCAGAATGTGTTGGCTTTCGCCGCCCCCTTAGATTAGTTCCCTGTGCCCCTGTCCAGCACAGCCACTGAAGTGATCCCCAGGGTAAACTTTCTGTTTAATGAGGAATAAAAAATATAATACCAGCTGCCTGATAAAGAGAGAGGCTCTCAGCAAACAATGTAGAAGGCAAAGGACAAAGCTGAGCTAAATCACCACTGCTATGAAAAATCCACTTTAATGATAAAATCAGACAAAAAAAAAAAAGCGAGTAAGCACTTTCACGATCTCACTGACCCGCTTCATCAGACAATATCGTTGATTCATGAACATTCAAGTACATAGCAATAAAAAATATGTTTAGGATGCCCTCTCTCTAGTTTATTGGGAAAAATGTAGTGAAAGGGCAGATTCTCAGATTTGTGAGATTATACAATGATGAGTCACAATTGAGACTAGCATTGGATAATCTCAGAGAAGAGTTTTTAGAGAGAGGGTACCCTAAACATATAAACATATGTACTTGAATTAATTAGAGAAAGTATTTCTAGAGGGAAGGCTTATTTCTCTGAGAGAGCATTAAATGTATTGCATACAAATAATAGAGACAATAACAAACTTAGGTTCCCTATTACTTATACTAGTGATATCAGTACTTTCTGTGATGTTTTCAAGAGAAATTGGAATATTCTAAAAAAACGTTAAAAAGCTGGATGGAATTTCGTATGATACACCTAACTTTGCTTTCAAAAATAAGAAGTCTCTCAAATGTCAACTTTGTTATGGAAGGAAAAATGGTGGGTTGAATAGTATTTCTCAGAGAAGAGGTACCTACGCTTGCAGGAACTGTTCAGCCTGTAAGTTCATATACTCTTGTACAACATTTGTCCATCCACATCTACATTTTGACTTACAAGCTAGACACTATGCTGACTGTAGGACTAAAAATATAGTATACTTTGCATTCTGTGAAATATGTAATGCCTATTATATAGGTAAAATGAATCAAATGCTAAAGGAATGTATACAAGAGCATTATAGGGACATTCAAAGTAAGAAGAAAACCAATGTCCCGGCTAAACATATAGAGGCAGAAGGAAACTCACATTGCTTTAAATTCCTAGTTTTAGAGATTCTAGAAGAAGGAGTTAGAGGAGGTGACTTCAAAAATAGAGCTGAGATTGCAGAACAGAGATGGATCCTTAGATTAAATGCTCATACACCACCAGGAATTAATGAAGCCATCTCCCTTAAACCCCTCTTGAAAGCTAGGGCGCTTAAGCATTAAGCATATCAAGATGATATTTGTATGTTTGCATTTATGATTCTATGTTTTTTATTATGATATAAATGTATATATTTTTTACATAATTTTGTATTAGATGACTAATTGTACAATTAATTTATTAATGTTTTAATTAATGAGTATGTGCTTAAAATAAGGTTCGTGAATCAACTACATTCTGTCTGATGAAGCGGACAGTGAGATCATAAAAGCGCTTACTCTCTTTTTTTTGTGTGACTTTATCATTAAAGTGGATTTTTCACAGCTGTGGTGATTTGTCTCAGCTTTGTCCTTAAACTTTCTGTTTCCCATTCACTCATCAAGTTATCTCTTGAAGAGTGTTAGCAAGGAGCTCTGCCTAATGTAGGTTGGAATCTTGTTCCAAAGCATGGGAAGTTTCTGGGACAGGAACCTATCAGTCCAGCACATGCTATTTATTGTTATGGTGACGTTTAGATCCCTAGAGTGTGTGGCTCAAGGAGATAAGGTTTTCTTTAGGTGGTGCATGTCCAGCAATTTTGGGTTTGACATGGCCTTGTATGCCAGGCAGAGATCACCTCTGAATAGGCGGTATTGCAACTGAGTACAGCTGGAGTTTCTTCAGTCGAGCTGCATAGGGCATCTGTTTGAGGCCAGTGATCCTCTTGGTGAGGTACTTCTGTGGTCTTTCCCGCTGTTGCAGGTGTCTTGTAAGGTACATCCCAAATGGGGCGTTGTACTCTATGATGGATTTCATGAGTGATGAGTAGAGGGGCACAATGACCTCTTTTGATCTGGATGCGAACCCTTTTGTGATTAGGTGGACCACATAGTATTTTCTAACCACTTTGGCAATGTGATTATCAAAGGAGAGATTACTGTCTACTTGGGTCCCCAGATCCCTTATTACGTTTTCCATATTTAGGGGACTACCACCTATGTGGTAGTTTGTGGGTACTTTGTTTTTCCCCAAAGAGGATGACTATGCACTTTTTGGCATTT
The DNA here is from genome assembly GCF_019279795.1 of Protopterus annectens. Lineage (NCBI taxonomy): Eukaryota > Metazoa > Chordata > Ceratodontiformes > Protopteridae > Protopterus > Protopterus annectens. Next base: position 594,009,184 of record NC_056747.1, on the reverse strand, counting down.
AGCTTGAGGCCATGATTTTGACACCAGGTATCCGTCTCAGTGAGACCCTTTTGGAGGATGTCTGTGTCAGCTGGAGACTCAATTATAGCCCCTAGTTTGCAGTCGTCTGCGAACTTGGTCAGCCATAGTCCTCCTGTGCTTGCCTGTACCTCTGAGAAGTATATGTCAAACAGGAGGGGTCCTAGGACTGAGCCCTGGGGAATGCCACTTGTAACTGGTTTAGAGTCAGACCTAGCTCCCACAACTCTCACCATGTGGGTTCTGTCTGTGAGACAGTTGGCAAATCATCTTGTGTTGTAGGGGTTTATGTTCAGGCTAGTGAGCTTGTCTATAATACCAGAATGGGGAATGGTGTTGAAGGCCTTTGCGAGGTCTAGGTAGGCTGTGTGTACCACCTTTCCCTCATCTATAGCCTCAGTAACTGTCTCAAAGAAGTCCACCAGGTTTAGGAGGCATGATCTGCCCTTAACAAAGCTGAACTGGGTAGGGTCCAGTGTTTGGAGGTTCCCAATGTCTCTGTTAATGAGTTCCATGATGATGTGCTCCATAGCCTTGCAGACCAAGCTGGCCAGGCTTATAGGGCGATAGTTCCTGGGGTCAGTTGTGGCTCCACTTTTGTGGAGCGGAATAACTGTTGCTGTGTGCCACTTTATGGGTATGTAGCCTGTGGAGAGGCTGAGTTTGAACCGTGTGTTTAGGTGAGAGGTTAGTTCGTCTTTGCGCTCATGTAGGACGCAACCTGGGACACCATCCAGTCCCATTGATGCCATGTTTTTGGCTTTGGAAAGGGCTGTTTTAACCTGAGTGTCTGTGATTTCAGGGGCTCTACATTCTTCTGGTATGGTCATGGGCCCTTTTGGGGGTGAGAGGGGGGTGACGTTTGCACTGAACCAGTCTGCCAGGATGTTGGCAATATCGGTCAGTTCAGTGTATTTTGTGCCATTCTGCACCAACTATGAGCAGATCTGAGCATTGCCACTTAGATTCTTGACATAGCTAAAGAATGCCTTGTGGTTATCTTTGGAGTCCTTGGCAATTTTTCTTTTGAAGCTCGCACTGCATGATTTTATGAAGGATTGTAGTTTCTTGCTGATACTGATCAGGGATGTCTTCCCTTCTTGGGATTTTACTCTTTTCTGTACTAGTTTCCTCCTTCTATTGTATAGCTTGTTTATGGCAGGGGTCCACCAGACTGGTTTTCTTTTCTTTGAGGAGTGAGTCTTGGTTTTGCTTGGGATAGCATGATCCATGCATTCTTGTAGGTGCCCATAGAATGCATTAGTAAAAGATTTTGCAGCTTGGACAGCATTATCCTTTAGCATGGGGGCTTTGAAGCTTTCCACCTCGGTCTTAAGTAACGTAACATTTGCTTCTGAAATGTTTTTCATGGTGGTTCCTTGTGTGGGGGTGGGGGCAGAATGTGGATATCCAAAGTGATTTGTTTATGGTCAGATCTAACCAGCAAGGGGTTGACCTCCAGTGTGGAACACCGGTCACCCATGTTGGTGATGACCAAGTCCAATATGTTGTCACCTCTGATGGGAATGTTGACCAGTTGATCCAGGGCTTTGAGTTTATAAATTCTAGGAAATGTTGGGCAAGGGAATTAGTACTTGAGTAGTTCTCCCAGTTAATGTTTGGGTAATTGAAATCACCCAATATTAGGGTGTTTGGTAGGAACTTTATGTTTCCCAGTGTTTCCAGAAACACGGAATGGGCATCCTGGGACATGGTGGGTGATCTGTAGCAAGTTACAATTTGAACTGCAGTTTTGCCCATTGTTAGTTGCATGTGGATGATCTCTGAAGCATCGTTTTGTGCCACTAACCTGGAGGTGTGGGTATCCTTGATGAATATGTATATGCCCCCACCTTTTGTATTTAGGTCCGGGTTCTGTGGCTGAAATGTATGGTATGCGTTGTAGCCTGGTAGTGCTGGGGTGCTCTTTGGAGCCTTAAACCAGGTTTCTGTTACTGCACATATATTGATTTTCTCCATACTGAGGAGTGCCTCGAGTGCGTGCATTTTGAGGTTTAGACTTCTGGGACTGAGTAGCATTACCCTCAGTTTTTTGTTACTTGTGCTATTTATGGTGGTAGGTTTGTCTTTTGAGCCTTGCCTAAAAAAGGCACTATGAGGGTGGCAAGAGCTTTGACCAGTATTCAAAAGCCTAAGGGTGACAGGTGCAAGCCATCTCTAGCAAAGCAGTGTGGCTTGTTGAGCACGTCTTCCCAGGTGGACAGACACTGTATCCCCTTTGAATGACACCAGAAGCTTAGCCAATTGTTGAAATTGATATTTTTTTCTTTATACCGTGGTATCATTCTTGGTGAGGGCAGGATGCTACTCAGAGTCAGGGTCATACCGGCCTGGGCTATGTGATCAGAGAGCTCTTCCATATTTCTTTTCATGTAGTCCAGGGAGGTATGGCTCAGGTCATTCACACCAACATGGACAATGACAGAGTCATGTTTGTACTTGTTCTGGAGTGACCTAAGTGCTTGTGTTATGTGTCGGATCTTGGCACCCGACAGGCATCTAACAGTAACCTTCTCCTTATTCAGCCTAGTGAGTGGGAGGTCAGTGTGCCCGACTATAGAGTCACCTATTACTAGTATGTTTGGTAAGTTATTTTGCCTTAAGGGCTGTGATTGCGTGGCACACTGGTTTTGTGAAGTATGTGTTTCATGGTTTGTGTTGGGGGGGGGTGGAGGTTGCTTGGATGTCTGTTTTTTAGGTCTCAGAGGTTCTAAATAAAAATGTGCAAAAACAACAAAGTATGTTTTCATGTATTTATGTGTGTTTTTTGCTGGTGCTGATTTAATGGGTCTATGTGAGACTGGTGGTGTGATGCAAGTATTTCCCTTCTCCTCTTGACTGTCTGATCTAGTCTTGGGTTGAGAGAGCTTAGCCTCCAGTTGGCTGCATAATTGCATCTGTCACATGTTTGGTGGTAGGAGAAGAGGGTTGTCTGTGTACATGAGGCAGTTTTAACATTGCCTCAAAATGCCCAGAGTCACCAGTTGGACTGGAGAGTACACCTGAAACTGCCCTTTGGACATGCCTGGATAGGTACAGTGAACTGTTTTACTGAACAGCTGGTAAGGTCGAATAGAGAGCCTTGTCCTTCTGTACAGTATAGTGGTGTCTAGTGCTAGGGTTTATAAGTGCTTGCTATGAGTTTTGAGCAAGTGCCGGGCTGAGAAATGAATGGCTTGAGTGCTTAAGTTGAACATTTGTCTAGTTCCAAGAGAAAAATTGAAGAGGAGACTTTGTGTAGCCGTGAATAGTCATACCCTAGCTAACCTGTGCTGCCCTGCATGCAAATGCATTTTTTATAGCAGGGAAATGAAAGAGAGAGAAATTAGCCCAAAATGGCCAATACGCTACTAATTTTTGGGCTGAAACTACTACCCCAGTGACAGATAGGCTGCTCAAAGTTTCCTCTCTCACAGGTGAGCAGAGGAACTTCCTTCTATCCACGTAAGGTATGGGCAAACAGAGATTTGTAACACAGCCCTGAATTCAGCACTAACCTGAAAACTGGATTATACTAGCTTAGAAAGGTGGGAAACAAGTATATTTTTTTTCAGGAAATAAAGCAGATACAATCAAAACAACACTTTAAATGTACAGAAAAGGATACTTATTGTTATATATCTCTGATCAGAGTTGTAGTCAATGCCCCTAGTAATAAAGTAGGAAGAAACACAAATACAGTTAAAGCAGATGAATAAAGTGCAATATATATATATATATATATATATATATATATATATATATATATATATATATATATATATATATATATATATGTATATATATATATATATATATATATATATATATATATATATATATATATATATATATATATATATATATATATATATATATATACATACATATATATATATACATACATATATATACATATATATATATACATATATATATATATATATACATATATATATATATATATATACATACATATATATACATATATATACATATATATACATATATATACATATATATACATATATATACATATATATATATATATATACATATATATATATATACACATACATATATATATACATATATATATATATACACACACACACACACACACACACACACACACACACACACACAAAACAATAGAAAACAAACAAATTTAAACAAGTTACCCAATTAACCAGAAAAAAGCTGAAAACCGAGACCTGTTTCAGCAGTCTTCAATCATACAAGTTCTAACTGCACACTCCTGCTACTAGGATGTAGGGGAACCTTCTCCAAAAAAAGATGGCCTGGATCAGTGCTCAAGTTATACAAACAAAGCTAGATTCAGCATAGACCTGAATCTGGTCTATGCTACAGCAACAAGGCATACCAATTTCAGAAAGAAACAGTTCAAATAAGTAGGCACAATAAGCCTGTGACCAGAAATTTCCAGCTCAGTAGGGAAGAATCCAGCCTCTCCTCCCACAAGAGTGCACACCACAAACCTTGCTTAATGTAGAATAACTGGCCTGAAGCCCAAGTGCTTAAACCAGAACTAATATACTTTTAAAATAGCAGACACTGAGCCTTCAATCAGCAATTCCCAGCTTAAAAGGATGTAAGCTACCTGTCCTGCCACAACAGGGCAGACCACAAACCTTCTTAATGTAAAAGAACCGGTATGAAGCCCAAGTGCTTAAACCAAAAGCCTTAGAATAACAGTTACAATTTAATCAGGCTACTACCAAGCAGTAATAAATGCAGTAGAATAAATAAAACTGAGTACTTTTAAGAAGAGGCAAAACCATAACAAAGTAGGAGGAAACACAAATACAGTAAAAGCAGATGAATAAAGTGCAATTTTTTTTGTTTTGTTAGTAAAGTGCAAGGAGAGAGGAGGGAAGAACCTAAGTTGGTTGGCCTTCTCAAATCTTGTCTCTGTATTAAGTAGAGTGAACACTAAACTCAGAATATGATCTCATTGTACTCAGTTAAGTAAGGAAATGGGATGGACTCAGGAGGAGTGTTCAAATACAGACTTACAGGAGGGACGGGCAATTCCAGAGCCACCAACACTATATTCAGTGAAACACACAATTAGGTGACAGAAAAAATGAAATACAGTACTATTAAACCTGCAAGTTTGCACTTAACTTCAGCTTTTAATGCAGGTGACTGTAGCCAACCAAGTCTCTCAGAAGTTGAGCATAAAACTATGAATGATTTCATTCATTCATGAAATTATAAATGATTTATTTGGTCCTATTGAGAATTAATTACTAATGGAGATCTCTAGAATTGAAGAGAGTGCTTTACATTCTGTTGAATAAAAAAGTGTAGCTGCTGATTACTCTGCTATGTGTGAACAGATAAAGGCACTGGAAAACAGATTAATTGTGACTAAGAAGTAGTTTGTACGTGATCTTAAAGAGTTCAACAGGGCCATGTTTTCTATTGGCCCAAAAATGTTAAAGCAGATGCAAACTTCAGGGGTCATATTGCTTCAGATATAACTGAAGTCTCGTTTGTTCAACAATCTATTTCTACTGAAAATGTGAGAGCATTTCCACAGTAAATACATCTGCTCATAACGAGACTGTTATCTGTTTCCATTGGAGAGGCAATTACAGCCTTAGACACCTTTGGCGTTAATGCGACTGAAAATGTAAATGAAGTTGTTCATTTTAAAGAACAGCCTGTGAGATCTAATGCAAAAATGTTGAACGAACAACCTGGAACCTCTAGTGATTTTTTGAAGCAGAAAAAGTTGTTTTGAAGCTTCTGCTTCAAATAGCTGCTTTCCCTCGGCTATTGAAAAAAGGCAAAACTCAGACTCAGCAGACGAGCAATGTCTGAAACTTGTAATGCCAGACAGAAACCTTAGAACAGCCTATTAAGGTAGGACTAACTACGCACAGTCAAAAGACCTGAATACACATGTTAATGTTGGACATAATGTTTTGAATCTTTCAAATGTTATTTTTTCTGATGTTGAATTGTGTTTAGTAAGGGATTATAATTTATCCCTTCGGTAATGGGGAATTTGAATCAAGCTCTAAATGAGCTACAGTTGTTCACTAGGAAATTTGATTTAAGATTGATATATAAAATACTGCTGGTATAGAAGAGAGTGTTTTGAAACATCCTAGTATGCTTGTACCTTATAGTTCACCAAATGTCAGTATGTTTTTGACGATGTGCGAGAATGAACTTTATGATTTATTTAAGAATAGTAATATGAAAAAAATAATATGTCAATATGAATGTTCTTGAAAGAGAAGCTTTAATGAATTTAAGTATTAGGAATAACATTATAGTGAAACAAGCAGATAAAGGAGGTGAAATTGTTATTATGGATGTTGAACAGTATAATTCTTTTATGTATGAAGTTTTATTGGATGAAAAAACTTTTAAAAGGATTGATATATCTCTGTATAATAATATAGTTTATAGAGTTAAGTCTTTTTGTTAATGGAAATGAGTATTACCCCAGAATTGTATAATTTGTATGTTGCTTAACCAGTATGTCACTTTATATATTGTTTGCCAAAGATACACAAGAATGTTAAACACACCCCGATGAGACCTATAGTGTCTGGCTTACAATGGGCAACCATGGCCATTTCAAAATACTTGGAGAATGTTTTATATCCCTTATTGAGTCATTATAAGAGTTTTATTAAAGACTCTAACAATCTGCTGGGTGATTTATGTTCCTTTTTTCATACTAACACATTTTAACTATGTTATGGTCACTCTGGATATAAAATCATTATTTACAGTTATACCCAATAATGTTGGCATTGAACATATTAGAGAAATTTTGTTAAAATATAGTGGGTTCTCCACACAACAGATAGGACTTGTATGTAGGATGTTAGAAATAGTTTTAGAAAATAATGTTTTTTCTTTCAACAATGAATATTACTATCAAATACAGGGAGTAGCCAGTAGCTAATAGCTATGGAAATCTGGTTTTGGTAAAATGGGAAGAACAGTATATATATATATATATATATATATATATATATATATATATATATATATATATATATATATATATATATAGGTCTACCTGATAATGCCGAATCTGCAAAACTCCGACGACGAGAACACCGAAAATCGGAAGATCCACAACAGAGACGATCCACAGTTAAAAGTCCCGACGCTGAGAACACCGACATAATAAGTTAAGTTCATAGGTAGGTACTAGGCTATCGGCCCTAGGGCTCATACAAGCCTAGCCAAAAAATGTACCCTGGCTTTCGCCACCCAAGAAAATTATTTTCCTGTGCCCCTGTCAAGCAGAGCCACAGAAGTGATCCCCGGGGTGAATTTCCCACTTCCCATCCAATTATCAAGATTTTTCTTAAAGAGTGCTAATGAGGAGCTCTGTTTGACATAGATAGGTAGTCTGTTCCAGAGTATGGGAAGTCTCTGGGACAGGAATCTATCCCTCCAGCATGTTCTGTTTATTGTGGTGACAAGGTTAAGGTCCCTAGAGCATGTAGCTCGGAGGGATTGGGATTTCTTTAAGTGGAGCACGTCCAACAGCTCTGGGTTTGACATAGCTTTGTATGTTAGGCAGAGATCGCCCCTGAGTAGGCGATATACGATGGAGTAAAGCTGTAGTTTTTTTGAGACAGTCTGCATAGGGTATCTGTTTGAGGCCAGTAATCCTCTTTGTGAGGTATTTCTGTGGTCTTTCCAGTTGTTGTAGATGTCTTGTGAGGTACATACCAAAAGGGGCGTTGTACTCTATAATGGGTCTAATGAGTGATGAGTAGAGGGGAACAATGACCTCTTTTTTTCTGGATGAGAATCCTTTTGTGATGAGATGAGCCACGTAGAAGGATTTCCTGACCACTGTGGTGATGTGATTATCAAAGGAGAGACTACTGTCCACCTGTGTCCCAAGGTCTCATCACATTTTCCGCATTAAGTAGACTACCAGCTATGTGGTAGTTCATGGGTACAGAGTTTTTACCAAGGGGATGACAATACACTTTTTGGCATTGAGCTTCAGGCCATGGCTTTGACACCAGGTATCTGTCTCAGTGAGGCCCTTTTGTAGTTTGTCCACATCATTAGGAGTTTCAATTATGGCTCCTAGTTTGCAGGCATCTGCAAACTTTGTTAGCCAAAGACCTTCTGTGTTGGCCTGCACTTCAGAGAAGTAGATACCAAACAGGAGAAGACCCAGGACTGAACCCTGTGGTACTCCACTTGTCACTGGTCTGATGTCAGTTTTGGAATCTGCTGCTTTCACAGTGTGGGTTCTGTCTGTGAGCCAGTTGGCAACCCATCTTGTGACATAGGGATTTATACCTAGTTTATTGAGCTTATCTATAATTCCAGAGTGGGGGATGGTGTCGAAAGCCTTGGCGAGATCTAGATAAGCTGTGTGGACCATTTTACCCTCATCTATGGCTTTGGTGACTGCTTCAAAGAAGTCAATCAGGTTTAGGAGACATGATCTGCCTTTTACAAATCCAAACTGAGTAGGGTCCAGAGTTTGGCAATTACCAATGTCTTTGTTTAAGAGTTCCACGATGATACATTCCATGACCTTGCAGACCAGGCTCATCAGGCTAATGGGGCGGTAGCTCCTGGGGTCCGTTGTGGCTCCCCCTTTGTGGAGTGGAATAACTGTTGCAGTGTGCCATTCAGTGGGTACAAAGCCTGAGGTGAGGCTATGATTGAACATGGTACTTAGGTAGGGTGCCAGTTCATTCTGTAGTTCATGTAGAACGCAGCCTGGGATATTGTCAGGTCCCATGGATGCTGTGTTCTTGGCTTTGGAGAGTGTGTTTTTTACCTGTGCAACTGTGATTATAGGAACTTTGCATTCTTCCGGTATAGAGATGGGCCCTCTAGGGGGTGAGAGGGGGGTAAAGTTAGCACTGAACCTATCTGCTAGGATGTTGGCAATATCAGTTGGTTCTGTATATTTAGTGCCATTATGCTGCAACTCAGAGCAGATCTGAGTGTTCCCATTTAGATTCTTGACATAGCTATACAATGCTTTGTGGTTGTCTTTAGAGTCAGTGGCAATTTTTTTTTCGTAACTAGCTCTGGAGGATTTTATGAGGGATCTCAGCTTCTTACTGAGGTTGACCAGGGAGTTCCTCCAGTCATGGGATTTTACTCTTTTTTGCAACAGTTTCTTTCTTCTGTTGTAAAGTTTGTTTATGGCAGAGGACCACCAGATTGGCTTCCTTTTTTTGGAGGATAACATCTTGGTTCGATTAGGGATAACATGATCCATGCACTCGTGTAAGTGCTTATAAAGTGCATTTGTGTAGGATTCGGCAGTCATACCTCTATTGTCCGTCTGCATGGGTGTCATGAAGTTTGCCACTTCTGTCTTAAAAAGTGTGAAGTTGGCTTTTGAGAAGTTTTTTACGATGGTTTCCCTAATTGGGGCTGGGGGTGGGATGTGGATGTCTAGGCTGATTAGCTTGTGGTCGGATCTGACCAACGAGGAATTGACCTCTGGTGTGGAACACCGGTTTCCCATGTTGGTAATGACCAGGTCTAGGATATTGCTGCCCCTGGTGGGGGTGTGAATAAGTTGATCCAAGGCATTGGAATTTATGAATTTTAGAAAATGTTGAGCAAGAGAGTTGGTACATGAGTAGTTTTCCCAGTTAATGGTGGGGTAGTTGAAATTGCCCATTATTTGGGTGTTGGGTTGTACCCTAATACTTTCCAGTGTATCAAGAAATGAGGAGTGTGAATCCTGGGGCATGGTGGGGGGTCTGCAGCAAGCTACAATTTGGATTGCGGTCTTGCCCAGAGTTAGTTGCACTTGGATAATCTCGGATGCATCATTCTGTGCAACTAGCCTGGAGGTGTGGATATCCTTAATGAATATGGACACGCCTCTGCCTTTAGTGCTTCTTTCTGGGTTAGGTGGCCGAAAGGTGTGGTATGAACTGAAGCCTGGTAATGCAGGGCTGTGCTCTGGAGCTTTGAACCAGGTCTCTGTCACTGCACAGATGTCAATGTTCTCCATTTTAAGGAGTGCCTCAAGTGAGTGCATTTTGAGGTTTAGACTTCTAGCACTGAGTAGCATTACCCTCAGATTTTGCTTGCTTGTACCTGTTACGGTGGTGAATTTGTCATTTGAACCTTGCCTAAAAAGGACATATAGGGGTGGCAAGAGCCTTAGCCAGTATCCAGAATCCTAAGGGTGACAGGTGCAGGCCATTTCTGGCAAAGCATCATGGACTGTCGATCATGTCGTCCCAGGCAGACAAATACTGGATCCCCTTAGAATGATACAAGAAGCTTAGCCAATTATTGAAGTCAATCATTTTGTCCTTGTACTGTGGGTGGTATCATTCTGGGTGATGGCAAGATGCTACTCAGGGTTAGGGTCATACCTGCCTGGGATACAAGATCGGAGAGCTCCTCCATGTCTCTTTTCATGTAGTCCAGGAGAGTACGTCTCAGGTCATTCACACCAACATGGACAATGACAGTGTCATATTTGTACTTATTGTGGAGTGACCTGAGTGCATGCATTATGTGGCAGATCCTGGCACCTGACAGGCAGCTGACAGTAACTTTCTGCTTGTTTAGTCTAGTGAGTGGAACATCAGTGTGCCTGACTATAGAGTCACCTATGACTAGAGTGTTGGGTACGTTGGGCTGTGGTTGAGTGGCACACTGAGTTTGTGGGCTATGTGTCATTTAGGTTGTGTTGGGGGGTGGAGTTTGCTTGCGTTTATGCTTTGGATGTCCCTGATGCTTGGGCAGGTTTTTATTGAGAGCCTGCACGAATGTAGGTGTGTGTTTTGTGTTTCTATGTGTGTGTTTTGATGGTGTAGGTTTTGAGGGACTATGTGATGAGTGTGGTGTGATGCAAGTGTTTTTCTTCTCCTCTTGACTGTCTAGTCCAGTCTTGGGTGAAGAGAGATTTGCTTCCAGTTTGGCTATATAAGTGCATCTCTCACAGGTTGTGGTGTTGGGTGGTAGGAGGAGAGCATTGTCTGTGTACATGAGGCAATTGTTGCATTGCCCCGAGATGCCCAGATTCATCAGGTAGACAGGAGAAATCACTGGGAGCTGACCCTTAGACATGCCTGGATAAGTGCTTATTTATTAAGTACTAAAACTGCTTTCCACTAGACAAGTGAGGAAAGTTGAGTGCTGTAGTAATTTGTAGCTTATGTAGTGCTTACAATGAGTTCTGAACAAGTGCTGAGTTCAAAGAAACAGATATGAGTGCTGAAACTAGAAAACTGGCTAGTTATAAGAAAAATAAACTAAGCTAGAAGGCTTCCCTCCAACACAGAAGGGCTTGGGGGCTCAGAAGCCTACAAGCAGTCTATACCACTTAACAGGAAAGGCTGGAAACAAGCTTAAATTTTTTTTTCTGTTTCCCAGATGCTCTCTTTGTACACAGTAGGAGTGCCTGAAATCAGAATATGATCTCACTGCACTCATTTGAATGAGCAAATGAGATGGGCCCAGAAGGAGTATCCAAACACAAATTTACAAGAGGGGTGGGCAGTTTCAAGGCCAGTAAGATTAACACCAAAACAAAAACAGGGAGGGTGGGTGGGAATAACTGAAGAGCAGAGTCAAAACTTCCAGTTCAGTTAATATTCCTGCAACACAGTTAAATCAATTTAAATACTGTATTATTTGAAAAAAGTGCAGATAAAGGTACTTAAATTCTCTTATACATCCAGGTGAATAAAGTTAGATCTTAGCCGGCCAAAGCTGAGGTTTTTAAGCAGAAAATATTTCAAACTGTACCACTTAAATAGGCAAGGACAGGAAATCAAAGAATGTGGCTACCCCCACACCTGCAATTACTAACAAATAATAAAACTCAAGCAAGCACTGACGGCAGAGCAGAGCCAAAACTTCCAGTTCAGTTAATATTCCTGCAACACAGTTAAATCAATTTAAATACTGTATTATTTGAAAAAAGTGCAGATAAAGGTACTTAAATTCTCTTATACGTCCAGCTGAATACAGCTAGATCTTAGCCGGCCAAAGCTGAGGTTTTTAAGCAGAAAATATTTCAAACTGTACCACTTAAATAGGCAAGGACAGGAAATCAAAGAATGTGGCTACCCCACACCTGCAATTACTAACAAATAATAAAATTCAAGCAAGCACTGACTGAAGAGCAGAGTCAAAACTTCCAGTTCAGTTAATATTCCTGCAACACAGTTAAATCAATTTAAATACTATATTTGAAAAAAGTGCAGATAAAGGTACTTAAATTCTCTTATACATCCAGTTGAATACAGCTAGATCTTAGCCAACCAAAGCTGAGGATTTTAAGCAGAAAATATTTCAAACTGTACCACTTAAATAGGCAAGGTCAGGAAATCAAAGAATGTGGCTATCCCCACACCTGCAATTCCTAAAAAGTAATAAAATTCAAGCAAGCACTGACTGAAGAGCAGAGTCAACACTTCCAGTTCAGTTAATATTCCTGCAACACAGTTAAATGAATTTAAATACTGTATTATTTGAAAAAAGTGCAGATAAAGGTACTTAAATTCTAGTCTTAGATTAACATAAATTAAAGTCTGGGGTTAGGGGAAGATTAAGTGAGTTGGGGTTAGGGTGCGTGTCAGGTGAGTGTGTGATAGTGACAGACTGTAGGGTTAGGGGCAGGTTAAGTGACTGTGCAATAGTGGTGGACCTTAGGGTTAGGGTTTGGGTTAAGGTTAGTGCATAGATAGTTGTGTATGTAAGGTTTAGTGTAGGTTTGTAAGGTTTTTGGTGTGCTTGTGTTGTGTGTGTGCTTTATGGACAGGGGATTTGTTTTGTTTGTTGATTGTCGGGATTGTGGTTTGTTGGGCATGTGAAGTTTCGTGTTTTTGAACTTTCGGTTTTGTGGTGTCGGTGATTTCGCTGTCAGTGTTTTCGCGTGTCGGTGTTATCGGGTAGACCCAATATATATATATATATATATATATATATATATATATATATATATATATACATCTCCATAGGGGCTCTATTAGGCATGACCTATAATAGGAATATTGCGTTTTATAGATGCTTTGTAGACAATGTCTTATTTTTACGGGCAGGTGGAATAACAGAGCTACAGAATTTTGTTGTACATCTTAACCAGACTATGGATTTTCTAAAGTTTGATATGAAATTTGCTTCTGATAGAACAGATTTCTTTAGATGTTAGCTTTATATGTACTGAGGACCAACTACACACCACTGCCAATAAGAAGAATGTGCAAGCTACAAAGTAAGTACATGCAGGTGTAGTAAATAGCCAATTTTTAAAAGCCATCAGACTTAATACAACTTGTTTAGACTTTGAAACAGAAATGGAAAATGTGGCTATAGATTTTATTCAGAGGGGATATAATGCTAAAATTATAGGAGAAGCTAAAAAAGAAGCTCTCTCGATGCATTCTAGTATTGGCAAAGCATATCTTTTAGGGAATAATTCTATAAATAGTCAAAGGAATAGTAATTATTCAAGGTGTACTTTGGGTTATTTAACACAATACAATAGGTTTACTAGTAGTATTAAGGAAATAAAAAGGAATTGGCCTATTTTACAGTCTGTTACTAATATTATAATATATAAAATATATTTTAAAATATTATAAAATATAAAAAGAAGCGTAATCTTAAGCAACTATTATGTTATAAAGATCTGAAGAGAAGGGGTGGAAGTCATTCTATAATTACTAATAAATCCCTTGTCATGATTGTAGTTTTTGTAAGTATTTAAATGTGGGTAAAACTTTTATACGTCCATACACACAGACTGAATTTTACTTTAAGGTGTTTGCTACCTGTAATTCAAAAAGTATTGTGACTTTTAACTGTGAAGAATGTCCTAGTTTTTATATTAGAAAAGCTAACATTAAGTTTAAGGAATGAATAACTTCCCATCTCTCAGAAATGTATAAGAAAGTAGAGACTAATGGTTTGTATAAGCACATTCACGAAGCAGTAGAACAGCATACATTTAAGTTTAGAGTTTTGGAAATTATCAGTGTTGGAGATGCAGGGGGTGATATAGTGAACAAAACCGAGTTAGCTGAGTGCAAGTGGAATAACTATTTCAGTGCTGTTGTTTCCCCTTGTTTGAAATGCAGTTAGCAGTATAAAACTTATGTTAAAAGAAAAATCTTGTTGCATATGATATACTGTTCTTTAAAAAAAAAAAAAAAGAACTTTTAGAGAATTAAGTAATCAGGCTGGCTAATTTGTACTAATTATACTGTGCTATTTTAGAATATAAGCTGTGAGGAAGTAATGTACTGTGAACACTGAGAAAGAGCTGTGTGCTTGAAAGCTTTGTACCTGTATATACTTTTTTCAGCATCCGTTTTACTTTTTTCAGCATCCATTTTATTAAAACAGTTTTACAGTGTGATGTTTGGATTTGGGGTTGTTTTTTAGGAGTTGTTTTTGCACACATTTTTTAAGGATCTTAGAGATAGGGAGAGTATAGCGATAGGACGAAAGTTGGAGACATCAGTTGAGGGGGCCACCTTTATGAAGAGGAAGGATGATTGCTTTTTTCCAAAGACAGGGAACATATGATTCTAGAATTAATCTGTTGATCAGAATACTAAGGAGGTAGGCCACAGCATCAGCAGGGATTTTTAAGAATTTGGCAGGAGTTTTATTGGCTAAGCTTGAACCTGGTTTTAATTTTAAAAGGAGATTTTTATTGCAAGAGATGGGGACAGGAGAGAAGTTAAACTGAGGTTATGGAGCATGTTGTGAGAAAATTGAGGGTAGGCTATTAGTGCTTGGAGTGCTGTGATTCAGGGTTTGTGAGGTATTAATGGGATGATGCAGTTGTAGGATAGAAATATTAGGAAGAGGTGAGAAGGAGGCAGCAATGTTTGCAATGGTGTATATAAGGTAGGCATTGAAGATATTGGCTATTTGTTCAGGAGGCATGTTGAGTTGTGGGCAGGGATTAGGTTTGGTGCCAGGGTATAGGAGATTATGGATGACCAGAACATTTGGGGGTTATTTTTCCTATTTGATTGCTGATTATAGAAGTACTGCCATTTGTCTTTAGAGATGAGTTTTTCAGCTTGATTTCAAAATGAAGATGAGCATTCGTTTAAAAGGAGAGTTTTAAGACTATTCCAATTAATGCTTTTTGGGATGTTGTTTAAAGTGAGGGGTTTAAAAGTTTGAAAGATTTTGGACAATTTTAGTATCATGGACTTTATTAATGGAGGACTAGGTATGGACAGCAAAGGTTGGGAGGTGGTTACTAAGAGTTGGGCATAGTGCATGAAGTGGTGTATTTTGAGGGGTCAGTGACTAGAATCTGGTCTAAGATTTTGCATTCATTGTTTTTTGTCATCATACCTAGTAGGGGTGGCAATAAGTTGGGTGAAGTGAAAGAAGTTTATGCTAAGGTAGGAATGTATGGAGGAAATGGAAGCCCAGTCAATATTCATATTACCAAGTATAATATTTTTTTTATGGTGGAAGAAATCCAAGAAAATATATTTTCAAAGATTGTTATTTCCAGTAGGTATATAAATGACAATAATACAGAGTTTTTAGAGCTATTAATATCCAAAAAGGAAATCAGAAATTTAGCATTTTGGAATTGAGGGATAGAATGTTTGAATTAATTGATGCTTAACGTATTGGGGGTAGATTATTGCAACACCACCTCCTTTTTTGTTAATCATATCTGCTCTGATTATATTGAAGTTTAGTGGGAAAAACTCAGGGTCCTGAATATAAGGTTTTAGCCAGGTTTCTGTAATGGCTAGGATATTACTTTTGTTATCAGAGAGCCAGGTTTGGAGTTCAGAGGATTTATTAGATACTTTGAAAGTTTAGAGTAGTAATATGAAGAGTTTTTGGACATTTAGCAGAAATAGTGTGAGAGGGGGAGGAAGCATCGTGGGGCCCAGGGTTAGGGTGGATGTCTCCTGAACAGATGAGGGAAGAGAATATGTGGGAAAAAATGGTATGCAATATAAGATAGTTTATTGCAGATATAGTGGGGAATGGAGTCAAAGGGATTGAGAGAATAGTGTAAGGAATAGTTGGAGAGGATAAATTTGTTTGCAGGAAGAAGCTAGTCTATGTTATATAGGCTGGGGCTAATGTTAAAGTAGAAATCTTGTGGGGAGAAGGTGGAGCAAGATGCATAGTGTATACATGGACATAGTAAATGCAGATTTAAAGCTGTATTTAGAGTGAGAAGAGTGTTAAGAAAAGAGAGCATAATGACATGGAATAGTGCAAAAGGGAAGACATATTGAGGGATACAATAGGGGCAGCAAGTGATAATTGCTTGACAGGAAGTATGGAGGAGGGTAGAGGAAGGGAATTGGTCAGAGAGCAAAGGGATGTAGATAAAAGGATACAATTGTAATGAAAGAGGGGTGGATGGGAATCGGGGTAGGGTAGGGGGAGCGGAGTGAGCCAGAGCAAAACATGGGCAAAATGAATGGGTTGCACTCCCCCTTGGACACTGTCAGCACAAACAAAAAAAAATCTACAGCTAAGTAAGACACCTGTTTCTTAATGTTGTTATATTCTATACATCAATATTATCATTGCTTCAGCACAATTTGAAATTCATAACAATCTTCATTATATTCATTGCTTCTTAAATCTTTAACATCTCCACATACTTTGATTTTCTAATATTGTGACAGGAATGAACCCCATTCCACATACTTTGATTTTCTAATATTGTGATAGGAATGAACCCCATTCCAAAGTCAGGAAATTACTAAAGTTCATGAAATTAGTATTGCTTCTGCCTGACATTGCCAAGAGTGTTCTTCCCATCACCCACAATGTACCAGGAATGGTTTTCTTCTGCAATTCATACAGGGACACATGTATTGGTAGCATCTTTAAAATAGTACACTTGTAAATTATTTTCTATTATTCCTGTTGCTCCATGGAATTGTCTCAGTTTCTTAAACATACATCACTCTTTCTGCTTGCAAATCCCGGTATTTTATGACTTTGTACATCTCAGTTACTACATTATAATAACTGGCTGTAGCTATTTCAACAATTAATGCTACTTTTTTTGTCCTTTTTTGGACTATCAGATCTGTTTTTCTTGTATCTAATTTAACTGTTGGTACTGAAAGACCCCAGGTGATCTGAACTTAAGCCTTGTCAGTAATGCTTTGCTTCTCATATTTTGTTTCCAAAGCTTCTCTGCTTCATGAATATTGTAGTGTTTGCACAATACCCAGTCAATAGTCTTGCAATATTATTTCATTATGCAGACCCCTCAGCCATGAGTGCATCACATCCAGCAATAAGATATGGAACTGCTTCAAGGTGCATTTTACAGACCCTTCGTCTGTTTCTTCCTCCTTTTCTTGCAAATTACTTACAGTAGCTTTTAAACTCATGATCAATCATACGATAAAAAATCTCCAATCACTAAGTTTTTTAAAAAGCTTCCAAAACAATCATCATACTGGTTAAAACACATTCAAATAAAGATTACCTTTCCATAAAATAAAAAAATAAATCAATTATAAATACTCAAAGTAGACCATAAAATAAAACATTTGAGAACACCATTATGACACATAAAAGTAAGACTCACTTTAATATAGCCACCTTAAGTTTTATAATGCTATTTAAAGAGACAGCTACATTTAACCCTGGTGGTTCATGTGTTAAGCCACACCTTCCAAAGCAGCTCTCAATATTCTAGGGTACTTTCACAAGGACCTCCACAGGGGGGCCTTCCCATCTTTTCTAATATCAAAAAAGAAACTGTTTGTTATTATAAACCAATTTATGTCTATAATGAGTATTACATTCATTTTTAAATCAGAATAATGTTCATAAATCCTTTTGGAAAAACAAACCTGTTCAGTGTTTCCACATAAAAGAACTTGCAGTAATCCCTGAAAGGTAAATATACTACTATAACCATCTTGGTCTTTCAGTCATTTACATTGAGTCATTTTTGTCATATCATCTTCATAATCTTTACATAATTTTCATTAGCAACAGCTTTATCATCTGCATGACATTTTAATCAACTTTATATTCATCACATCATTTTCATCTTCTACATTTTTCTACATCTTTGTCATCTTTACTGCATTTTCATTGTCACTTTTGTCATCTTCATCATATTATTTCTAGTTTTACCTTCACTGTCACTGTCTCTTCAATTGCAATCATCATCATGGCTTCACCTTCAATGTAACTTCAACATCATCTTCTTAATTATCTTCATCTTTGTTGTCATTGTCTTTATCACATCTTCATTGTCCTCTTCATCATGCATTCCTCATCTTCACTATCATCTTCATTATCAGCCATCATTGTCATCAACATCGAATTTTCCAGAAGTTTTCATTCTAGCACTAATCCATTTAAACACAGTTTACTGTAGAGCTACCATGGAGATTGATTCACATTTCTGTAGCATTTTTCTTAAAAGCGATTAACCAATGATAGACAACTTATTTGTGTTATCTTTCTGTTATTATATGGTATGTGAAGCATTATGCACTTTACAATGAATATTTCTGTTCTGTTTTGTTTTGCTTTTATAGAAATATAACTGTACTTTTTTATAGAATTGTCTGTGTTGTATTCATGCACTAAAATCTGCTAGAGACTACAGAAAATATGTATCAGCTGTAAACTGTCAAACTGTGCTAACAATTTCATCAGAAGGGTAGGTCACATAAAGAATCAAAAAGCAAAGGACCACTGCCCACCCTATAGGAACTACAACACAATTTTACTATACTTAATGAACAATGTTCCAATGAATTAACTGAAGTTAAAGCTATGCATTTTAAAGTCTGAAATCATACTTCACACAAGAGTATAATTGTAGTAAAAACTAAAGGTAAAAAACTAGAACAAGATATTTAATTTTTTATGTGTTTCCTCTAAAAAAATGCTACTATTCACATTTTCTGAGAACTTGGTATTCCTGATGCCTGCTTCCTGGTCAGTCCATAACTTCCTCTGATTCATTTGCACACTCTAAAATCAGAATAAGTTCTAATAACTTATGTCTTGGGAGGTACTGAATTCCCCTGTGTGTCTGGGTCAGCATTTTTTTTTTTGGAATAGGAAACATTTTCTGCTGTTTGCTTTAAATTAAATTTTGTCTTGTGCTGACATTGCTGTAGAAAAGTTTGACATTACTATTAAATGTTTGACTTAAAAATAATTACTTCGATTCGTAATGCTGTCTTTAGCAAACTTTTTATACAAATGTTTAACATCAAATTAATCTACTTTTGTATGCAATCTCAAACTGATGGTGCTGTACAACACTTGACAAAGAGGGTGCCCCAGCTGAGAAAGCGATATGAGAAACCCTTCACTTTTAGGAGACAGCACTACTCACTGCACCACTGTGGAGGAAGGAGATAGAAAGATGGGGGAAATGTGCTGGGGAAAGAGAGAAAGAAAGAAAGAAAGAAGGAAATGTGATAGGGAAAAAATGAGAAAAAGACAACATGGTAGGGGACAGATACAGGAAAAAAAGGAATCGTAGCATGGAACAGAGAGAGAAGGGTGGAAATGTAGTGGTGAAGAGTGAACAAAGGTGTGAAATGTGGGGATGGCAGAGAAAGTAGGAAATGTGAAAAGAGAGAATGAAGGGATAGACAAAGAAGGGCATGGGACAGAAACTGAAAGAAGGAAATGTTGAGAGGGACTGGAATAATAAATGAGGTTTGGTTACAAACCAATATGTCCAGGGACATCTTCAGGTGGTGGTCAGGTAGAAATAGTAATGGGAATTAAGAGGGTAGGGGGAAAAAGCTAGTTGGGGGAGGGGATGAAAGGGTTAAATGGGAATGTAGGAAGATTGTGAGGAAATTACGTAAGTATAGGGAGGGGCTTTATGGGTTTTATGCAAGTGTAAGTGTGTAAGGAATCACATTTTGGTGTGAGCTTGTTAAGGCAAGAGATATGTCCAAGATGACCTGTAGGTATTCTTGGAGAACAGGTAGGCCTTGTGTTATTGGTTGGTGGCTGGTTGTAGAAGACAGGTGGTCTGTATATATATATATATATATATATATATATATATGTTTTTTTTTTTCTTTTCTCTTCCTCAGTGCTGGGCTTATGGAAATGTGTTATGGCTATAGTGGGATGACAGGTTTTAACAAAGTAGTAGTCCATGTACAGATGTTGCACCAATGTTGTTTTTAAAATAAATAAATAGAGAGAGGAACAGAAGATGAGAAATGGTACAATATTTAACAATTTTGTGAGGCTATAGGTCCAACAAGGGAATTACGTGTCATTAAGAGTGGTCATTTTCATTGGTGGGTGGTTTAGATTGTTTTGTTGGTGATAACAGAACTCTCTTGACCGGGTTTGAGATTTGTTGGTAGTGGTAGACTATGACAACCATTCTCTGATGTAATTTCCTCAGTTGAAGCTACAAATGGCTTTTTGTGGGTTCTGAGAGGGGTAGAGTAATGGCTGCATCTTTGCATGTGCTGTGTGGTGCTACCTGTCAGTGGAGTATGGCTGGACTTTTTGGCTGTGCAGATCATCACAGAGGATCAGATTTTTCCATGATCTAGACAGTGGTGTTTGTGAGAGAAACCAAAATGGATGTCAGCAGTGGCACATTTAAAATTATCTCTGTTTCCATTGACAGTCAGTGAGTTTGGTTTCAAGCCATATGAAAAGATGTAACTTTACAAGGTAGTAAACTACGAATTCTAAAAGGAGCTGACCTTCCTCATCTCTCCCCATCCACAACTGTTTTTTCCACTTGGCAGTTCTGCTTATATTTCTTTGTCATGGCAGTATGATTATTATTTTTTCATATCTTTACACATTGTATGGTGTTTTAGTAACAGTGGGCTTTAAAGTTCACACAAATTGTCAGGTTATTATGTGCACTCTCCAGTTCCAGTGGATTTTCATTGTTCATTTTATTTTGTATTTGTGCCATTACACTTTTTTTCTAAAAGGGTAATATTGTACATATCTTAGGCTTCAGCCTTTGAATATAGACTGGGATTTTCTTAAAAATAGGAGTATTTTTTTAGCTTTCTTATGCTTAAAATATATGCTCTCTTCTTACTATAAAAGTATATGGTTGGTATTGTAACTTTAATTGTAAGGCTAATTCTCACTCGAGCAAGGAAAAGACAAAAGCTTTTTTTTTTTTTTTAATCTTTTGTCAAATAATTGTCTGGATTGTTAATGCAGACACACCACTGATGATATGGTGTGATGCAGACGGACAATGATACATTTTATTTACTGCAATTTTGTCTGTATCGTACAATGTTATCAGTACTGTATCTTTTCTCCCCACACAGAAATTATACTGTATCTGTAAGATAGTACATGTTTGTATATACACACACACACACACACACACACACACACACACACACACACACACACACACACACACACACACACCTGCATGCATGAAATAAACCATATCAATCCAAGTATATATTAAAGATAGGTCACAATACAACTTTCTCACAGTACAATAAAATTAGTGTCCAACACCAGGGATACAAAAAATTCCATTTATCTCACTTGTTGCTATTTTTGTTGGTAGGTGGGGTATTTATTTATTGGTTTTATTCTACACAAAGGTACTGCATTTGTGGAAAAAAACAGCAAGTGTACAATATGTGCTTCTCCTTCCTACTTTCTTTCAAGATTAAAAATAAAATCTAAGAAACCGCTAATGTTATACTTACTAAGAAGGTAAACGACTCTAGTGCTAATGCTAGCATGATATCGGATTCTGTGTCTAAATTACTTTCATTCATCAAAGATAAGGGAATTCTTGCCATATGTCTGCTGATCTAGAGAAAAATAATAGTCTGTGTATAAATATAGCATATTTTGTTGATAACTAAATGCTGAAGACTTTCTCTGATTGCGTATGTAACATCGCAATGGGTATTCTGGTGTGTTAGCAGTACAATCTTCTTACATTTGAGTTTCAGACTTATTCAGTGAAAGCATGGTAACACAAATTCTAGTATTTATTGATAATTCATGCCAATGCAAACCCATTATTTTATCAACTTTTTAAGTTTTGTAAGGACAGCAATTACAATTATGCTTGAGAATGCCTTTGGCTGTTTTTTGTGGCCTGGCCTGATTTTGGAGATAGAAGTCACTAAATGATGACATACATTGAGCCTCAGATTTTAAGGAAATGTGCACTAATGCTAACTTTTAGATGGGAGGTTTGGGGGCTCAACTCAATGCAGTCATTGTTGGTTTGGGTAGTGTGGGTGGGTGATGGTATGCCCGAGGTAAGCGGTGGTTAGTAGCATTGTTGTTTGACTTTTAATGTGGGCTCTGTCGAGTGAGAATGGAAATAGTTTTATGGAATGTGGTGGGGAAATCATAGAATCTATTTGCTTACAGTGGAAGCATCTCCCACTTGATGGGATGACTAGCTTTGTACTGTAAATGTTGAAGTGTAGTAGTTGTCCTTTCCTGGGTTCACTGGGAAGTCAGGCAGTTGTGAGGGTGGATATGGGGCTTGTGTATTGCTTATTCTATCTCCCTCTCTTTCATAGGATTTACAGTTGTCTTTTCTTTGCACATGGCAGTTGGTGGCTCAAAGGAAGTGGTCTCGACAGGTAATGGATGCTGCTCCGGTGGATGTTCGGGCCATAGGAACAGTGTGCAATGATGTCACAGAGGATTTCAATGAATGGAGACTCAGTATAGATGATCAGGATTAGACAATGTTGCAGGTTTGGCAAAGCTCCTGCTTGACTGAAGATGAAGAAAGTCATCTGGAAATGAGTGCATGTTTGTATGAGTTCTAATACTGTAAAGGCTAATAAACTAAAAAATACCACTTCTGATGTTAATTTGGCGAATGTCATCTATGTAAGTTGGTCATAATAGTGTGTGGGAATAATTTTTTGGGGAATCACCCTGTAAGGTAATCTGTTACAATAATTTACATTAGCTACATCTGTTGGGAATACATTGGTTAACCACTTGGGTTAATTTTCTGGGCTAGCCTGTTTGTAATTGCAGGTTCAGGCATGAGAAATATGAAGATTCGGTTGGGAAAACGATGTGTAGTTTGCAACAATACAGGGGTGATTTTATATGCAACTTTTGGGGTTTGGGATAACAATATGGGAACAGCTGCCCCTGTTTTTGCCTTTGTCCCACTTTTGTTGAGAGGCCTACTTGTTTATGGCTTTGTCCAGATGTTTTGTTCTAGGAGGTTGAGAGGTACATCTTGCATACACTTTTACTTTTCTGTGATGGTAAATGCTGCTAATACATGCAAACTTCTCATCTGAAACTTGTAAGTTTGGTAATGTTATGGGGGGTTATATTAGGTAAAGCCTCCCTTTTAACATTGATGCCATTGCAGGCTCAGTAATCTGTTGGCAGAAGTATGGAATGGTTTAATCTTCTTTGCCCTGATCATTGTCTCTCCTTCCATCTCACAGATGAGGAAAGCTGCCACTTGCAATGTGGCCTAAATAGGTAAAAGGTGGAACACTTCTAATTGCCCACTAACAACTTTAACTAGGAAGCTCATAGGATGGTTAAAATATGATAATTTTATTTATAGAATGTGTCTTGTTATGAAATAATTCAATTCTATTTACCATTGATATCAGTTAAATTGTTAACAAGGAATGTGTGATGGACTTCTCTGATGTGGCATGTTTAGGAACATATAGTGTCCATTTAGAAAAGATCCATTATGAAATGATGGTCTACATCACAGATGAGGAGAGTTAGGATGCGTCTATATATGCATGCATTGGGTGCTGCCCCCCATCTCAGATTGATGCATGTTAATGTATATGCTTCTACAGGAACATAGTCTGTGTGGAAGGTGTGTTGAAGTGTGTATTCAACCATGTCACGAAGGTGTATGCGATGAGTCACATAATAGGCCATCTGTGATGTTGTCACAGCCCATTGATTCTGTGCAATTTGCCTGGATGAAGGCAAGACAGTGCATACTGGCTAGCTTCAACTGGCCTAGGGTTTGAACACCATCCCCCAAGCAGGTATTGAGAAACTCTCCCAGCTGGGGATTAAACCTTATGTCACTAGATGGGTAACTAATTGGCTCTCTGACAGAACATAAACTGGGAAAGTTGGTGAATCAACCAGTACCAGTAGAGCTGTCACCATCTGTGTACCCCACGGATTTGTGCTTGGCTCTTTACTGTTTGAAATCTATTTCTTGAGAGTTCAGGCTACATTATATAGCTTTTTGCTAACTGCAATTGCTGATTCTTGTATACTGGCTGCAATCATTGAGCACACCTATGATGATAACATACTACAGGAGAGGCTAACACACACAAATGATTGTTGACAAAGTCACATGGTCTGTAAATAAATGCAAAATGTGTGTTTATTTTGTCCTTCGGCAAAGTGGAATTCCTGCTAATTACAGCATTAACAATCCTGCTCTACTGAAACCCAGTGATGCAAGCACTGGGAAAACAAATACATAGCAATCTGATCTTCGACCACCAAATGTCCACACTGGTATTAAAAGTCTATGCTGTGCACATCATAAGTTATGCCATTATATTCATATCTCAGGAGTATATTACAACACTGTACTTGAAAACTCATCAGAACACTAATATAGTATAATGCTGTGTTTTGCATGTACCTCACCAAACACATGCAAGCAGGGATTGTTCAAGAAAATACAATGCATGCAAACCATGCCATATTATATGTGGATAGATTGAAATCCATGTCACTGTAATCTGTATTTTATAGGATGAGGTGACTTCTCTCTGACCTCCAGGCCAGTCTCTGACCCTGCCCTAGTGAAAATAGTGCACACCCACAAATCAGATATAGCTGATTACATTAGCAGTATCAGGTGAGGTGAATATGGCAATAACGGTGTCCCACATGCTGGTGTAAAAGTCTCTCCGTAATGTCAATCAAGTACACACAACCCCCCAAGTTGACTGCAGTAAGAATAGAACCTCTACCTAAGTACAGACTACAAAACTCAGTACTTTATGCTAGCACCACAGCACAAGTCAGACTTTTACAAGGCTGCAGGACAACTTATACTAGATGACATCAGCAGGGCATGTTGGAGAGAAGATGTTGGGAGACCTGCATAAGATAAGCTCATAGGAGGTTACTAGGCTAATGGCCTTATGGCATTTACAAGTCTTGCGGTGAAAAACACAAGTATCTTATTGAGCATAGTTAAATGGTCACTGTTAGCAGAACTTTTTTGTGTTCAGCACTAACTGCAACTTTCCATGAGGGACATAGGTGTAACCCCAGGGGTGAATTTACAATCACCCATCCAGTTATCAAGGTTGCACTTGAATAGTGTCATTGAGGAGCGCTGCTTCATGTGCAGTGGGAGCTTATTACAGAGGAGTGGCAATTGCTGGAAGATATATCTGTCTCCCCAGCAAGTTCTGTCACATGCTAGATTGAGATCTGTGTAGCAAGTTATTCTTGTTCCCTTTGGTTTGCCGATGTCCAGCATTTCTAGTAGAGCAGGGACTGCTCTGTAGGTCAGGCATAGGTGACCTCTCAACAGCCTGCATGATGCTAAGTACAGTGACAGGTCTTTTAGTCTTTCCATGTATGTTCTGTGTTTGAGGCCTTGGATTCTTCTGGTCACAAACCTCTGTGTTTTGTTCAGTTGCTGCATCTGTCTGGTGAGGTACAGACAGAATGGACCATTGTAATCAATTAGTGGTCTGATAAGGGTCAAGTACAGTGGAGCTATGACCTCCCTGGTTTTGGATATGGATGGCCTTATTTATGAGGTGCACAATGTAGAATGTCTCTCTCACCACTATCAACACATAGTGATTGAAGTGTAGCTTGCTATCAACATATTCACAAGTCTCGCAACACTGTGTTTGAGCTTACAGAAGTGCTATGTATATCATAATTAGTAGGGGTACTTCATTGCCAAAGGGACAATGAGGCACTTTTTGCTGTAAGGTTCAGTCTATGAATTTTGCACCAACCATTTGTCTCTGTTAGTTCTTTCTATAATATGTTAACATCATTGGGGGACTCTATATGAGTGCTCCCAGCTAACAGTCATCTGCAAGTCTTGGTAAGCCACATGCCATCTACCTTTGCCTGGAGTTTAGAGAAACAGTTTTAAAACAGTTGAGGGCCCAGCACAGATCCTTGTAGTATTCCATTGATAAGTGGTCTAGTAGCAGAGGTGCAGCTCCCAACTTTGGTAGTGTGCATTCTGTATATGAGCCAGTTGGCTATCCATCTAGTAATGTATGGATTAATCCACAAATGGGAGAGTTTCTCTATGATACCTGCATGGAGATAGTGTCAAAGGCAGTGGATAAATCCACATAGGTGGTATTCCCTGTTATTCCTCATCCAGGTCTTTGGGAACATTATCAAAGAATTCAATAAACAAGACCTAACCTAGACAAAATGAAAATGGGTCGGGTCAAGTGTGCTGATGGTCACCTATGTCCCTGTGGATAAGTTCTATGATGATTCCTTTCATAGCCTTGCAGATAAGGCTGTTTAGGCTTATGGGTCAATAGGTCTACTTCTGCATGTTACCAGATTGATGTGCATTGCATATCACACAACAAATATTTTAGTGTATTTGATATATGTGTGAAAAAAGTACTGAAATAACAGGGTTACAAGTACTTGGGGGGAGGCAACACATAGCTGTATTGTAAATGTGTGACATATTGTTAGATAAGGCCTTCAGTTTGTTATGTTTCCACATGTAATTTCATCTCATAAACAGGAAATGGACACTAAACAGCACTAATACATAGTAATATTTATACTTTCATTTCTCAGTGATCAGCAGGTTTGTGCAATGGTTAGCAAAGTATTTGCACATGTGAGATACACATTTTGATTATTTTCCCTGTTTGTGCATAGTTAGGCAGTGCACAAATATTTGAGAGTTAGTATTCAGTCTATGAAACACACCTGCTGCTTAAATGACTCTATGACAGCAGGGGTAAATGCATTGATACATTTCTGAGCCCAGATGATACTGTGTTTCGAATCCAGGTGCATCTAAGACTTTTAAATAAACAGTGATAAATATTTTTTTAGAGTACATGTGTTGCTGTGCTTTGGCATAGTGCAGTGGGGTTAAGCAGCATTGCACGGAGGTAACCAAGGCATTGTACCACCACTCACCATCACTTGGCATTGCTGCACGATGCAAAACTCCACACAAACATATAGGCCAAAAAGTGAAGGGATCCGTTGCTTTCTCTACTTGTGTGTGTTGTGTGTGATTTAATTTTTTGACCAGATTATAGGTATTATAAAAGCGGAGATAGGAAAGTGGTAAACTGCAGAGCAAACAGGGGGAAGAAATACATGAATGCGCATGAGGGAGGGAGAAAATAACCATAGCTATTCATTTTTTCAGCAGTCAAAACTGATCATATGTGCAGAATATTAGCTGAATTTAGACTGTCACCTCCAGAGAGAGGGGTGACAACATAATCATGCTGTATAGTCAATTGGACCGAATCAAATTTGTCAAGAAGACACATGTGAGAAACAGGGCTATGTATGGGCTGATTTTTTCTCTTTTTTATTGTGGGACAGGTGCCCTTTTTTTTAATTTCAGTAAAAGAAGACTGCTGTGTGAGGGACGTAGGTATGTCTGGGTCAGGTAAGTTGGGTAGGTGAGGAAGCAAATGCAAACAAACAAGACCAATAAGGCAAGAGACAATGATGGCGAGGGACACAAAAGGTTGGGGTACATCATGACTGGGTTGAGGGAAGGGACAACACAGGCTCATGTCCATCAAATCTGGAGACAGTGAGAATAGAGTCCTCACACACTGGTCTATCACTGTCCCCTTATTCCACTGATGGCTTAAGTGCTCCATGGCTTCTCCTCCTATGAACCATAATGGAGAGCAGCCACAACCCTATGCACCAACCCTGGCACCTCCTGGCAGTTGTTGAAATCACCACCTCCATCACTGCTCCCAGAGAGTACCACTGCACCAGCTTCTGGGGCAGTACTACCTGAAGGTGCGGGTAGTATAGGGATAACTAGAGACAGTGCTGATATGTTGGCTCCCAGCTGTACTGGGCATCAGTTCTGGAGCCTGTGGGGCAAGGGCAGGCAAATCCATTGGGGTTGGCCTACCTCGCTGGGCTATGTAGGATTTAGTGATGTGGTACACAGATGACATGGAGCCATTTTGATGACACATAATATTCTCGACTCACTGTGATAACTTAATAAGCATAGTTAGGTTCCCGATGTCCCCACTCTGGGTGGTGGGTAATGAGCGTTGTTCGTTCCCACTGCAGCCATAATCCACTCACTCACAAAACCAGCAGAAAAATGAACAAAACAACTTGTCAAAACAAAAAAAATGCCAGGATCAACAAGTAACACTCCAAGGAGTTGTATAGAATCTATTTTATTAAGCACTTTTCGTCCCACTGAATTGTGGGACGACTTCAGATAAAATCAAAGAGTATAATAAAACTTTTTATTTAAAATAGTCATCAGTCATGTACCTATAACCAATTCCTACTACCTTAATCGACATCTCTTTATAATTAACCCTATCACAGCTAAAGACCATAACTCGACCCTTATAACTTGTTTATACACGTGTCAAAAAAATATTAAAAAGTTGGATACTTAACAAGAACTCTTTATATAATAATTTTAAAACCGATCTACCTTGCTCATTCATATAAAATGTATGATTGTATTATATGCATAACACACTCATGTCATCAAACTTTTTAATTTTAAAATATAAAGAATTGAGCAGATTTCATTAAGACCTGGGAAGTGGCAAACATTTGTTCGTAATTGCCATAGAAGTTCAAGACTCTCAAGCATAAGTGAATCTGGTCCCCCCTCATGTTTGCCATAACCTGATCTATTGCCCTGAATTTAAACTTGTGGTCCATAAACTCCATGATATGTCTAGCTAAAGCGTTTTCTTGCTTACATCTACTAATATTCTACAGGTGTTCATATACATGTTCCCACAGTCTTCTATCAGTTTTTCTGATGTAGTATTCAGGACATTGTTGACACTGGGCTAGACACACTACCATTCTTGACTGGCAATCTAGTCTCTGATTAGTGGAGCATTTTCCCCCTTTAACAGAAAAACTATGGCTGGTTTCCATATACTTGCAGTAACTACACATACCACACTTAAACATGCCCTGCTTGCTGGATGATGGTGCATGATTCATCTCTAAAAGGCATTTCAAATTATGACTCCTTTTAAAAATGAGGTGAAAGAGCAACTAGTTAGGGCAGCTAGAATGGTGTCAAAAGATGATGACTTTTTTAAAGAATGCAACAACTTGACTAATTTTGAAGTATTACCTACAATTTCTAACAATGGGAAGTTGCACAACAGGTGGTATGGACAAGGGAGGTCTTAACGGCAGCATAACAAAATACTAACATGGAACCCTTGTGGCTTATTGGAGCTCCTAATATTAACATTTGGTTAAATGAACCACTTACATTGCAACTACACTCAGGTGATTCACAACAGGAGCAACCGGCTGGAGGAACTTTTAATATTTCCATCCAGCTGAAACAGTTTGACCATAAATTGGTAAAATACAAAAAACTCCAATGGGAGATTCTGTGAATGTATAAGGGAAGGAATCATTCTGAAAGGTTTAAGAGGGTGGCAATACCATCACTGGGTTGGAGGAAGGGTCAGCATTTCACATGGATCTCAAAGATTTTTGATAAACATGGGTTGGAACTTTTAGTACTTATGTGTAAACACTATAAACAGCTATTGACAATTTAGTAAAAGAAACAGTGGAACTGGAAAACTCTATCAAAGCGGATATTGATTTTCAGCTATGCTGCTTTGAGTATGATAGAATCTTTAACAGCATTGATCAGTATATTTAAACATTAAAATTAACTAAAATAAAAAAACTTAACAGAGACCGTAATGACTATAGAAATGGGGTAGCCTATCCAAAGCCTCCTACATCGCAGATGGGAAACCTGATTGGGCAAGGTACGAATGGAGGAAGGACCAATTACAGCAATCGTGAGGAGAAAACACCCACAGGAAGTGATAATACAGGTGAGGAGGCATCAGGCCTCTTACAGAGAAGTGAAAGAATTTCAAACTATGGGAATAACCAAAGCACTACAAATGACCAACAAGTAGAAAATGTAAATGAAGTTCAACAAACACATGGGGGAGTAACTTTTCAGAACAGGGTGTTGAACTACACTCCACGGCAAGGCAGGAGGCAACAAACCAACAACATGCACAAGAGGAACAAGCAGAGAAAATAAACGATTAAGTACAGACTTGCACTAGCACTTGTAGACTGATTTTGAATAGCAAAAAAAGACTTTAAACTATAAAAATATTGAAATGTACTGATTGACTCTGAACTTGTTGAGCTCCTAGCTAAAGGATATATGTTTGTACCTGAATGCAAAGCAGATATAGCTAGGACTTTACCTGATTTTAAATTGTTTGTCAAAAAAGTGAATTTCACTGTACTTTTAGTGCAAAATGATTTTAGTGAAAATGCCTTTCACATTGCAAGAACTTTTTACACTCCATTACACCCTATTTTGGACTTATTTGAGCAGATATGTGAACGTGACTTCCATAATAGTATAGACTTGAATAATGGAAGCAGGAATTATGATTTTAACACCCGGGAAAGCGAAAGCAAGCAATGAGTGAATTGCAAAGGACACCTGTTAGAGTCATGAAACCAGACAATGGGGGTGGACCCATTATCATGAACAAAGATGATATGTGGATAGAATGCGTAAGCTTTTAAATTGTAACATGTATATTGAAACGTCAAGAAATGAATTGAATATAGCATACTCATGAATTCTTTCATTAATGATATGTTCATTGAAGTGAGAATAGATATAGAGCTGTATAACTTTCTTACTATGCCAGCCAGCTCCCAGGATCCCCATGTTGTCTGGAATAACAAAAGTTCGCAAAAGCATAAGTGAACCCCCCCCCCC
This sequence comes from Protopterus annectens, assembly GCF_019279795.1. NCBI lineage: Eukaryota > Metazoa > Chordata > Ceratodontiformes > Protopteridae > Protopterus > Protopterus annectens. Next base: position 593,978,184 of record NC_056747.1, on the reverse strand, counting down.
AATGGAGCATTAGTGGATGCAAGGAATAGTATAACCTATTCCTGCACCAAAGTAGTAGATAATATATTAAAAAAGTATATTGGCCAGGAAAAACATATTTGCAAAGACTCATGGTCATTCTTATATAGTATTAACAACCTAGAATTTGAGGGTGAATTTAACTTTCTTACAGTTGACGTGAAAGACTTGTACTCCTCAATACCACACATGGAAGGAATCGAGTGGGTTAGCCATATAATGAGATCTAAGAAAGCAACAATTTCAGAAGTTTCCTTAGTGGAAGAATTATTGGACATAATTTTAACTTACAACTATATTATGTTAGACAATAAGTATTGTCTCCAGAAAACTGGTGTAGCAATGGGCTCCCCTTGTGGGGCCAGCTTCGCCCATTTAGTGATGCCATACTGGGAGCAAGAATTTATTAGAAAGAACAGCTGGGTCTATAGTCAGATCTATTTATAACATGATTCCAGGATGATATCTTTATGATCATTAAAGGTAAGGAGAGTACAGTAAGGGCTTTAGTTAATTACTTTAATAGTACTACAGACTTTTTACAATTCACATCCAACTGTAATACTGATAGAATAGTCAACTTAGACATCGACTTAGCTAAAAAACAGGAAAAATAGGTGTTATATTGCTAAAATCTACAGAAAGGAGACCTATTCCAGTGCATTCTTACATTTTTCTAGCTGCCATCCCTTTCACCAAAAAAGGTCAGTGGTGAAAGGGTAACTAATTAAGGCAGCTAGAATGGTGTCAAAAGATGATGACTTTTTTATTGCAACAAGTTGAAAGACATGTTTTTGAATAGAGGTTACCCCGAGTCACTGATAAGATTGACAGTTGAGGTCCAACACAAAAGAAATAATGGCATTTACAAACCAATTTTTAAGTCAAGAAGGTGTGTTTAGCCCTATTACCAATTCAATAGGCAACAGTGAAATAGTTACCAGTGTGTACACCTCATGCAGTTTGATCACACCTTACAATCTAAATGCTGTGGAGTTTCGAAACATTATATATAAAAATTTAGAACTGATCAGAAGTGACACATCAGTTAGGCATAGATTAAATAAACACCCCAAATTACTTTTAAAAGGGGGCAAAATTAGAAATGCTTTTTAGAGATGAATTATGCACCATCAACCCGCAGGCAGGGCATGTTTAAGTGTGGTATGTGTAATTACTGCAAGTATATGTAAACCAACCGGAGTTTTACTATTAAAAGGAGAAAATACTCCACTAAGCAGAGACGCAACTGCCAATCAAGAATGTTAGTGTACCTGGCCCAGTGTCAACAATGTCCTGCATACTACATCGGAAAAACTGATAGAAGACTGCGGGAATGTTAATATGAACACCTGTAGAATATTAGTAGATGTAAGCAAGAAAACGCTTTAGCTAGACATACCATGGAGTTTACTGACCACAGGTTTAAATTCACGGCAATAGATCAGGTTATAGCAGACATGAGGGGGGACCAGATTCACTTATGTTTAAGAGACTTGAACTACTATGGCAATTACAAACAAGCGCTTGTCACTTCCCAGGTCTTAATGAAATCTGCTCAGTTCTTTGTATTTTAAAATTAAAAAGTTTGATGAGATGAGTGAGTTATGTATACAATACAATCATACATTTTATATGAGTGAACAAGGTGGATCGGTTTTAAAATTATTATATGAAGAGTTCTTGTTAAGTATGTGACTTTTTAATAATATTTTTTGACACGTGTATAAACAAGCTGTAAGGGTCGAGTTATGGTCTTCAGCTGTGATAGAGTTAATTTTAAAGAGATGTAGAGTAAGGTAGTAGTAACTGGCTAGTTATGGGCACATGACTGATGACTATTTTAAATAAAAAATATTATACTCTGATTTTATCTGAAGAAGTCCCACAATTGAGTGGGATGAAAAGCACTTAATAAAATAGTTTCTATATAGCTCCTTGGAGTGTTATTTGTTGGTCCTGGCGGTTTTCTGTTTTGACAAGTCATTTTGTTCATTTTTCATCTGGTTTTGTGAGTGAACAGTTATTTTCTAGTTATGTGATAGTCATGTGTATTATCCTGTTGTTGTCTTTTAGAACACCTCAGACTATGGCACCCAGGTGTCTCAATCCCTGAAAACCATCCTTCACTGATGCTGAAAATCAGGTCAGTGTGGAACTTTTAGGTAACATGGTGCCTTCTTGCTTCAGAGGGGAAGTGGAAATTTTCCAGGCTGAATGACAATTTGCCAGCAGGTAGTTGCAGACATTAATGGAGTAGGTGGCCACAGTAGGACATATGATCAGGTGTGCCACAGGGCCACTGACATGATCTCCTCTGCATGGAGGTGAGCAGCTGCATTGGCCCATGATCAGATGGGTACTTGGGGGGGGGGGGCTGCTACAAAGCCACCACTACCAGCAGATAAAGAGCTCTTATCCACCGTCAGGGATGCAGAAAAGCATGCCCTTGACACTGGTGCTACTGTTTCAGGGACAGCAAGCATGTCCCAGGAGAAGCTTCCAGGTAGACTTTTGTATCTCAGTTGTTAAATACTGCTGTATAGTAAAACAACTTAAATCAATACGTTAATTCTGTTTCACAATAATTTTTTTGCGTGGCGGTTTGAAGATTGCTACAGTTAACAACACATTCTGAGTGATTACACATGGGCTTAGGTTGGACTTGTCATCTAAGTTCTTGTTGAAAGTATAGCTAATGGACATATAAAATGGAAAAATGATTACCCCATATGTTACTGTTTGTTATGATGATGTTGTCCTTACCATTTGCTCAACTTCTTCCAGGAGCATACAGCATACACAGCATATCATCATCTGCACATGGTAAGCCAAACATTTTTATGTCAGTACTAATGGGCAATTCAAAGAAATATTTCAGTGTGTCATGTTGATGTCAGGACTGCTATGTGTATTACTGTACTGTCTAATAGAGGCACCACTGTTAATTTTGGACTATAGTAGTGTAGGTATTAATTGTTCCTGTAAATAAAAAATGACCAGCCACAGATTCCGTAATGGATTTATTATTCAAAACACAAATTTCTCTTTCTCTGACATCTTGGCTTAAAAAGCCTTGAAGGAGTAAAGAAACATCTTAAAAGAGCTTGCTTAAATACTGAAAACTGTGACAAAAAACAATTAAACAATTAAATCAGAAGCCTCCAGTTCAACTCTTCATTCAACCCATAAGTGTTAAATTTAAGAATATATACTGCTTCCTTAAACTGAAGTATTAGTATTCTTAGTATTTAAGAAATCAGGTTAAGAAACAAGCTAAGCGGGACAAAAAACAAATTTCAAACTTTCCAACATAAATATCACAACAGTACCCATAAATTTTGGTAATGTATAAACTCTCTCCTAAACCTTGGAAACCCACACCACCAGCACCCTCAACCAGCAATTCCTCAGACTGTATAGCAACACAATTTAACACCCACTTTATTAACTCTACAACCTCCTTCATAAGTAATAAGTAATAATTCCAACACACCCCTAACAGTACACCCATCCCCACAGCTTCCAACCCAAACTCATTCCACATTAAACCCATTCAAACCAGCTACATAAAAAAGCTCCTTACCAAACTAAAACCCAGTTCACTTGTGGCCAATCACCTCCCCAGTGAATGTCTAAAACTAGCTGCCAACACTATCTCCTACCCTATATCTATCTTAATCAACCATTCTATCACTGAACAGTATGTCCCTCTTCTCTGGAAGATATCACATATCATTCCCCTTCACAAAGGTGGCCTCCCTACAGACTTCTCAACTACCGACCCATCATCAGTCTCTCCTCCATAGCCAAAATCTTGGAAAAGTGCATTCATCAGCAACTCGTTGACTACGTCCTAAAGAACAACCTTCTATCCAATTCACAACACAGTTTCCATCCCAAGCACAGCACTAATCCCACTCTCTTAGCTTTCACCAACGCTGTAAACCTAATAAAATATAAAGGCCAACTAGTCACATCTGTCTTTCTCGATATGTCCAGACTTTCAATAGTGTATCTCACCAAATTCTTTTTATTATTTTTAAATTTAAATTTAAATTAGCCACATATAACCTCAGCCCAGCATCCCATACCTGGTTTCACAGCTACCTTTCAAACCATCAATAGTCAATGCAAATTGGAAAATAAATTCCCCCATATTACCAATCTCTGCCGGAGTACCCCAAAGGTCCATTCTTGAACCCCTAGTGTTTATCATATTTGCCAATAACCTTACTGGCTCCACTCGGCTTGCCTCCATTATTCCATATCCTGATGACACTTCCATTATCTGTTCTGTCACCACACCCCCGAACTTAAAGAAAAATCTCAGAAATCTTCCCAAGACATTGAAAACTCTCTCTCTCTCCAACCACTACCATTACTCAACCCAAACAAAACTAAACTAATGGTTATTGATAATAACAAAACCAAAAATAACCCACATCCAATTACTAGCTATTCCTCTAATGGCACAAAAATTAAAAGTAGTTAGCCACACTAAACTCCTAGGGGTAACAATAGATGATTGTCTAAAATTTGATAAACATATATCCCTTATAATCAAAAAAGTTCACTCCAAATTCAGCTCAGATTACAGGGCAAAACCATTCCTAACTAACAATGCCAGGCTAGCCACAGCCAGATCCCACCTACTATCTAACCTACTCTACTATTCCCAAAGCCTTACCAATCTGCGCAAATTTGACTTAAGCAACTTAAAAGCCTGTTATAACAAAATAGCCAAGTTTGCCGCTAATCTTCCACTATAAAACACACCACTGTTACGCCCTTCAACTCAACTGGATGGAACTACATAGCCTATTACTCAACCACCTCACCACTACCCAGACTATCAATCCAGAATCCTAACAAATGCACTGCTCTCATTGACATAGTCCAACTCCAGAGCTCTCAGATCATCTGACAAATTAATCCTAAAAGTAATCAAATCCTACAACTACTATGGAAATTCCCTCTACTCCAATAAAATAGTCAAAACCTGGAACTCATTCCCCCAACACATCCTGCTAAACTCAGACAGCCATAAGTTCAAAACTACTCTTAAAAGAACACCTTACTAAACACTGGCTATGCTCCTATACTATCCCAGGTTAACCTCTTCACCTACTGTTTACTGCAGTACAATACATACACTCCCAACCTTTCTCCAGTCTCTCTTCTCTCAATCTCATTCTGCTGAAATATTAAAAAAAAGCTTGGTAAACTTCATTTTACTTGTTGCTATTCCACTTAAGTTTTTTTGCATGCATTTAAACACTTTGTTTACTTAATTGTATATTTGAACTAGCATCATTGTAGATTTCAATTCCTATATCATAATTGTATATTTTAATTCCTACAACCTCTGTAATTCTTACTTTTATCTTTGCCATTTATGTATTTGTTTTTACTTTGTTCTGTTAACTACTTGTTTTAGAGCTCATCTCCCCAGGTCTCTACTGAAAATGGGACAGGTAGCCTAGTCAAACATGACCGTGTTAACAAATGTATATAAATAAACAAATAAAAGGTTGTTCAAATATTGACTGATTCATAAAAAGCTGGGATTGTGAAAACCTTTCAATATACTATAAATGAGGGATTCACTGAAGTTCAACTTTTTATAAACAGTTTTATCAGCAAGATTTGACATCATCAGCAAAGTCTGTAGGTATAAAAAGACAAGAATCTGCAGCTGAAGTTAACTTCTTGTAAAATTACTTGAGTAAAAAACTACAGTGTCTCCCACCTTGAATAAGTCTCTCTCTCTCTGTTTTCAAGTTTATTAGCATGCAATACAGGAAGTTTGGAAATTCACTTTCTTTTGCAATTGAAACTCTGTCATCTCTCCTAGATAGTTCCATCCCCCTCTCTCTCTCTCTCTCTCTCTCTCTCTCTTTCATTTTCCCAGTGTTAGTCTCCACAGTTCTCTGTTTGCAAGTGACTATAAAGTAATTTCACATATTTGAAGCTTTTATTGTTTCTTCCCAGTCAATTGGTTTAACCTGGGGCATGACTTGGAGTAGAAAAAAAATAGCCCTAGCATTTGATGCTTATAAATGAATACATTTTCTTAATTTCAGCTCCATTTTGCAGTAGATTAATTTCCACTTGGCTAGATGAGATTCACGTTTTATCTTATTTGTTTTCATTTTAATAGCTGCATGATTTTACCTAGTCTCTAGTCACTATCCATCTCTCTTTTGATTACTCATTTGATAAGTCATTTCTCAGAGTTGAGGGCCCCATGGCCTATTCATTCTTTTTAGGTGCAAGGTTTAGCAGTGGTAGTGGGACCATCATACAACAGATTTTGCCATATGACCCTAATTTTCCCCCTCTGCATACTTGATTTGTCGCAAGGGGTGACACACTAAGGACATACTGCAGCATAGTGTCTTCTGCTTCCATAAAACTTGTCCTTCCACTGCTCCTGCCCTGCTGAAGTCACAGTCCCTTCAGTGATCTTTGATACACACCAAGGATGTAATATGGTCAGCTTATGCTGGGTATATGGTGTTCAACATTTGACAGACATAAGTGAGCAGGCTGTATCTTCTCATTCCTGCCTCTACTTTGGTCATTTCATTCTGTACTTGAGCTACTAAAACTCCAGGCTGAATAGATCACTAACATGGATTTATCATTCTGTACTACAGAGTCGATTTAAAAAATATTTAGCTTATTAATGCACAGTATGTTGAAAAGTTTTGTTATACATAAAAATGTCACTGGCTACAAAGCTAAAATGTACCATGTAACATGTATTACGTTCTTTACCTAGCAGGTTATACAACCAATTCTAGCTGTGTATAGTGATCTAACAGAGTCAAGTGTCAGTCATTTTTCATTAAAAACAGCTTTTTGTTGAGGAGAGGTTTTAGGCAAACATTTTTTACATAATTTAGGTTGACTTCAATTTTCTTTTAACAAGTGCAATCCATTTTGAAAACAAATATGAAATTAAGCAGTACAGATCACATTCTTATTTAAAAATGCTGTAACAACACCTGAAAGGTCAGGTAATATTCATAAATAATGGTCAGGTGATATTTTCCAAAACTGACAGTGGACAACCATAACGCAAACCTGTATAGAAATGATGCAATATGGCAGTAAAAAGTTAAAGACAGACTATCAGTGTTAGTTAAATTTAACTGCTTATGCGAACCACTGTCATTTTTGTTAGGTTTTAAAGATTATAAACCTAATTTTAAGAACTGTTGTCATTTCTTGCTTAGTCTCACATCACAGCAAACTAAAAGCAGATATATTTTCCCAAATATCTAATAGCATTAATAAATGGTTGCTAAGGAACTTTTAAGTTAGTCATATACATCTTTAAGCAGACCAAGGCATCTTATGGTCCCCATGTTTGCTTGCCTAGTATGTTCCTATCTACAGCGTTTCACAAATAACTTATTTTGGTTAGGGTAAGAACATTCTTGCAAATTTCCTTAGAATTCCATGAGAGTCAGCCTTCCCTCATTCAAAGGCTAATAGATAATATCAAAGATAACACTAAGTGGCTTGTTTTCCAATAAATGTGTAGCAATAAATTGCAAAAAAAAAAAAAATTGCCACCACATGAACCTTAACACAATTCCACGTATACAGGTATCTGGAAAACAGGCTATAATGTACCGTTTTCACAGATTATTCTTTCTACAGTTTGCAATTATATTTGTGAATTGTTACCAATTTCTGTAATTTTTTTAATGCAAAAAGGTCAGTTTAATGACTGATCAATCGATTTTCTGGACACAAAATTTCTAAGGACGCCAAGCAGGGATGTTTTACCTCCACTATTTTTAGAAAGGGAACATATTCTAATGGCCTGTTACATTTTAATATTCATCATCTTGTATGGCAAAAGAAAATGTTTTAGACTATCTCGTTAAGTTTGAGAACGTATTTGCTGATGAAGTGAAAATCTAACCAACAGTGTCTCAATGCGGAGCTTGCAGCCAATGTAGGTTTATATTTGAAGGTTCCAATTTTCATAGGTTTATAGGTTCATACTAGGCTATCTATCCGAGGGCATTTACAAGCCTAGCCCATCGTTTTGTGGCTTACGCCACCCCTTTAGTATGGGGAACTATACCCATTATTTTGCTGTGCCTCTGTCGAGCAGTGACACTGAGGTAATCCCTGGGGTATATCTGCGATCTCCCATCCATTGGTCAAGATTTCTCTTGAACAAGGCCAGCGAGGTGCTCTGCCTCACATGTACCGGGATTTTGTTCCACAGCATAGGGAGTCTTTGGGTGATGAATCTATCCCTCCAGCACGTCCTATTAATAGCCATGTCGAGGTTTAAGTCTCCCGCCCTTGTGGCTCTGATGGATCTAGATTTTTTGAGGTGAAGCATATTCATCAAATCTGGGTTTGACATGGCCTTGTATGTTAGGCAAAGGTCACCTCTGAGCAAGCGGTGGCGACTGAATAGAGCTGGAGTTCTTTCAGTCGGGCAGCATAGGACAGATTTTTGAGACCCTTTATCCTTTTGGTGAGGAACTTTTGTGGCCTCTCCAGCTGCTGCAAGTGTCGGGTCAGATACATTCCGAATGGGGCATTGTACTCAAGCATTGGTCTGATGAGTGATGAGTAAAGGGAGACTATGACCTCCCTTGATCTAGATGAGAATCCCTTCATGATAAGGTGGGCAATGTAGAAGGTCTTCCTAACTACTTTAGCTACATGGGTGTCGAATGACAGACTACTATCAACCTGGGTCCCCAGGTCCCTGATAACTTCTTCTGTGCTCAGTGGATTGCCACCTATTTGGTAGCTAGGGGTAACCTTGTTTTTCCCGAAGGGTATGACTATGCATTTTTTGGCATTTAACTTTAGGCCGTAGCTCTGGCACCAGTTATCCATTTCTGTGAGACCCTTCTGAAGGATATCTGTGTCAGATGTGTTTTCTACTATGGCGCCCAGTTTGCAGTCATCTGCGAACTTTGTCAGCCATAACCCTCCTGTGTTTGCTTGTACTTCGGAAAAGTAGATGCCTAACAAGAGTGGGCCCAGGACTGAGCCCTGTGGGACACCACTTGTGACAGGCTTTGAGTCTGACATGGCGCCAGCAACTCTGACCCTGTGGGTTCTGTCACTCAGCCAGTTTGCAACCCATCTTGTGATGTATGAGTTAACATTTAAGCTGATGAGTTTTTCAATGATACCCGAGTGGGGTATTGTATCGAAGGCCTTAGCCAGATCGAGGTAGGCTGTATGGACTGCCTTTCCCTCATCAATGGCTTTGGTGACTGTTTCGAAAAAGTCAACCAAGTTTAAAAGGCATGATCTGCCTTTGACAAAGCCAAACTGGGTTGGATCCAAAGTCTGCAAATTCCCTATGTCTTTATTTATGAGGTCCATTATGATCCTCTCCATGGCTTTGCAGATAAGGCTTGTCAAGCTAATGGGCGGTAATTTCCAGGGTCGGTGGAGGCACCGCCTTTGTGAAGTGGGACCACAGTTGCAGTGTGCCACTCCTGGGTGCGTATCCAGAGGTAAGACTTTGATTAAACAGCTGTCCTAGCTGTGGGTTTAATTCCTCATTGAGTTCGTGGAGCACACAGCCGGGGACACCATCAGGTCCCATGGATGCTGTGTTTTTGCTTTGGAGAGAGCAGTTCTCACTTGGGCTGGAGATGTTTGGGGGCTGCAATCGTTTGGTATAGATATCTCTCCTTTTGGGAGTTTGCACTGAACCTGTCAGCCAGTATGTTGGCAATGTCTGTAGGATCAGTAATCTTCACATCATTTTGAACTAGTTCTGAGCATATCTGGCGGTTTCCTCCTAGGTTTCTAACATAGCTAAAGAAGGCCTTATGATTGTCTTTTGAGTCTTTAGCTATTTTTCTCTCGAAATTTGCTTTGGATGATTTTATGAGAGCTCTTAGTTTTTACTTATAGTGATCAAGGGTGTCTTACCTTTTAAGGATTTTGCTCTATCTTGTAGTAGCTTCCTCCTTTTGTTGTAGAGTTTGTTTATGGCTGGGGTCCACCAGACTGGACGCTTGCCTTTGGTACAAAGAGTCTTTGTTTTGCTTGGGATTGCCTTATCCATGCAGTCCTGCAGGTGCTGGTAGAAGGCATTTGTAAGTGATTCAGTGGCTTGAGTACTGTTTTCCACCGGCTCGGGGGCCTTAAAGGAGACCACACTAGTCTTTAGAAGTGTGAAGTTGGCTTTTGAGAAGTTCTTTACTGTGGTCTTTTTATTTCAGGTGCGGGTGGGATGAGGACCTCCAGCGAGATTAGTTTGTGATCTGATCTCACCAGTGAGGGGTATACTTCCGGTGTTGAACATTGTGCTCCCATGTTCGTGATGATGAGATCAAGTATGTTATCTCCTCTAGTGGGGATGGTGACTAGTTGTTCCATGGCATTTGAGTTTATGAATTCCAGGAACTTTTGGGCTAGGGTGTTTGGGCTTGAGTAGTGTTCCCAGTCTATATTAGGGTAATTGAAGTCACCTAGTATGATGGTGTTTGGTGATACATTTATCACCTCTAGTGTTTTCAGGAAGGCCATGTGAGGTTCCTGAGTTTGTGAGGGTGGCCTGTAACATGCTACAATTTGCAGAGCAGTCTTGCCTATGGTTAATAGCATCTGGATGGTCTCCGATGCATCGTGCGTTGCCACCAGTCTTGAGGTGTGGGTGTCCTTGATGAATATGGATACCCCCCCTCCTTTCTTGGTATTGTCCAGATTTTGGGGCCGGAACGCATGATATGAGGTAAAATCTGATAGCGCTGGGGTGCTCTCAGGAGCCTTGAACCAGGTTTCTGTCACAGCACAGACATCGATGTTCTCCATACTGAGAAGGGCCTCGAGTGCGTGCATTTTGAGATTTAGACTTCTGGCATTGAGCAGCATTACCCTTAGTTTTTTCCTTTTTGTGTTCTAGGGTGGTAGGTTTAGAATTTGAGCCTTGCCTAAAAAAGGCACTATGGGGGTGGCAAGAGCCTTTGCCAATATCCGGAATCCCAGGGGTGACAGGTGCAAGCTGTCCCTTGCGAAGCAGCGTGGCTTGTCCAGCATGTCATCCCAGGCAGACAGATACTGGATCCCCTTTGAATGACACCAGTGTTTAAGCCAATTGTTAAAGCTGATCATCTTATCTCTGTATTGTGGCATCATTCTTGTCGAAGGTAGGATACTGCTCAAGGTCAGGGTCATACCTGCCTGGGCTACATAATCAGAGAGCTCCTCAATGTCTCTTTTCATGTAGTCCAAGGAGGTACGTCTCAGGTCATTTACACCAGCGTGGACAATGACTGAGTCATATTTGTACCTGCTGTTGAGAGACCTGAGTGCTTGCATTATGTGGCGGATTCTAGCGCCCAACAGGCAGCTTACTGTGACCTTCTCCTTACTCAGTCTGGTGAGCGGGACGTCAGTGTGTCTGACTATGGAGTCACCAATGACTAGTGTGTCTGGCATTGTGTTTGGCCTTAAGGGCTGTGACTGTTTGACACTCTGACTGTGAGGTCTATGTGTTGCAGGTGTTGTGTTCTGAGGTGGTGGTTGTTTGGGTGTCTGCTTTGGTGGCCTCTGCTGTTTTGGTAGATTTTTGATCAGAGCCTCAGAGTATGTCTTTGTGTGTTTATGTGTATGATTTGAGGTTGTAATGGTACTATGTGAGACTGGGTCTATAGTGTGTGTGGTAACCTTCTCCTCCTGACTGGTCTTGCCAGTCCTATGTTGAGAGAGCTCAGCCTCCAGTTTGGCCGTATAGTTGCATCTCTCGCATGTATTTGTGTTTTGTGGGAGGAGGAGAGGGTTGTCTGTGTACATGAGGCAATTGTAACATTGCCTCAATATTCCCAGGTTCACCAGCTGGGCAGGAGAGGACACTAGCAACTGATCCCTCGACATGCTAGAAGGATAGACAAAAAACTTTAAAAAAGATTCCGGGGGACGTGGGTGACCGTGAAATGGGGGGTTGCCTTTTTGGGGTACTATCTATGACAAGAGTGCCGTATCAAGGTAACAAGTACTGAAGGAGCAAGTGCTAGGTTTAACAGATAGAGAATAGTCTACTTGTAGTCAAGTAGAGATGATCTTTTTAGTTATAGGATACGCTGATTTGATCAGTAGTATAGTTCGAGGAAGGTAGTTTTAAGGGAAAATTTTGAAGAGTGGACTTTAGGTAGCCCGAATAGTTTAAACCTGCTTAACCGGCGCTGCCCTAGTGTGCAACAGTGGCAGCTCCGCGCTAATTCGCGCTTAAGCGTGCTTTATAGCAGGGGGCTGGAAAAGACAGGAAATGACCCAAAATGGCCAATAAACTACAAGTTACTGCCTTAAACCACTCCTCTGAGGACAAACAGGCAGCTCAGTACTCCCTACTCCCACTAGTGAGTAAAGAAACTACCCCTTGACCAAACAAGGAAAATGGAGAAAACAGGAACCAAGACAAAGCCCAGGGATCAGCAAAATCTGATCACTGGAACAAACTATTAGAAAAGTATGGAAAACAAGAGTATTTTTTTGTTTTTTTCAAGTTTTTTTCAGATAGGCAGAAAATACAATAAATGCTGTGTTTTTCGACTAAATGCTATCAAAAGCTAGTACACTTGAGTGTATTAGCCTGTTGTTTGACTTTTAAGCAAAACTTAAACAAGCAAGTGCAATAAACAATTCAAGCTATTAAAAACAGTAAAAACAGGTAATAGCAGAATAAAACAGGCAGAAATAGCAATCGAAAGGCTTAAAAAGTCGAAAATGCAGAAAAAATACTTAGAATCTGGAAAGTTTGTCTTTTCTGGTCTCTGCTGCTCTAGGAACTCTGCTGGACACCACGAGAAGCTGTGCTGAGTTCTCTATAGCCAGAAAAGCCCGCCAAAGCGTGCTTTATAGCAGGGGGCTGGAAAAGACAGGAAATGACCCAAAATGGCCAATAAACTACAAGTTACTGCCTTAAACCACTCCTCTGAGGACAAACAGGCAGCTCAGTACTCCCTACTCCCACTAGTGAGTAAAGAAACTACCCCTTGACCAAACAAGGAAAATGGAGAAAACAGGAACCAAGACAAAGCCCAGGGATCAGCAAAATCTGATCACTGGAACAAACTATTAGAAAAGTATGGAAAACAAGAGTATTTTTATTTTTTTTTCAAGTTTTTCAGATAGGCAGAAAATACAATAAATGCTGTGTTTTTCGACTAAATGCTATCAAAAGCTAGTACACTTGAGTGTATTAGCCTGTTGTTTAACTTTTAAGCAAAACTTAAACAAGCAAGTGCAATAAACAATTCAAGCTATTAAAAACAGTAAAACAGGTAATAGCAGAATAAAACAGGCAGAAATAGCAATCGAAAGGCTTAAAAAGTCGAAAATGCAGAAAAAATACTTAGAATCTGGAAAGTTTGTCTTTTCTGGTCTCTGCTGCTCTAGGAACTCTGCTGGACACCACGAGGAGCTGTGCTGAGTTCTCTATAGCCAGAAAAGCCCGCCAAAGCGTGCTTTATAGCAGGGGGCTGGAAAAGACAGGAAATGACCCAAGACGGCCAATAAACTACAAGTTACTGCCTTAAACCACTCCTCTGAGGACAAACAGGCAGCTCAGTACTCCCTACTCCCACTAGTGAGTAAAGAAACTACCCCTTGACCAAACAAGGAAAATGGAGAAAACAGGAACCAAGACAAAGCCCAGGGATCAGCAAAATCTGATCACTGGAACAAACTATTAGAAAAGTATGGAAAACAAGAGTATTTTTTTGTTTTTTTCAAGTTTTTTTTTCAGATAGGCAGAAAATACAATAAATGCTGTGTTTTTCAACTAAATGCTATCAAAAGCTAGTACACTTGAGTGTATTAGCCTGTTGTTTAACTTTTAAGCAAAACTTAAACAAGCAAGTGCAATAAACAATTCAAGCTATTAAAAACAGTAAAAACAGGAAATAGCAGAATAAAACAGGCAGAAATAGCAATCAAAAGGCTTAAAAAGTCGAAAATGCAGAAAAAATACTTAGAATCTGGAAAGTTTGTCTTTTCTGGTCTCTGCTGCTCTAGGAACTCTGCTGGACACCACGAGGAGCTGTGCTGAGTTCTCTATAGCCAGAAAAGCCCGCCAAAGCGTGCTTTATAGCAGGGGGCTGGAAAAGACAGGAAATGACCCAAAATGGCCAATAAACTACAAGTTACTGCCTTAAACCACTCCTCTGAGGACAAACAGGCAGCTCAGTACTCCCTACTCCCACTAGTGAGTAAAGAAACTACCCCTTGACCAAACAAGGAAAATGGAGAAAACAGGAACCAAGACAAAGCCCAGGGATCAGCAAAATCTGATCACTGGAACAAACTATTAGGAAAGTATGGAAAACAAGAGTATTTTTTTGTTTTTTTTCAAGTTTTTTTTCAGATAGGCAGAAAATACAATAAATGCTGTGTTTTTGACTAATTGCTATCAAAAGCTAGTACACTTGAGTGTATTAGCCTGTTGTTTAACTTTTAAGCAAAACTTAAACAAGCAAGTGCAATAAACAATTCAAGCTATAAAAACAGTAAAAACAGGTAATAGCAGAATAAAACAGGCAGAAATAGCAATCGAAAGGCTTAAAAAGTCGAAAATGCAGAAAAAAATACTTAGAATCTGGAAAGTTTGTCTTTTCTGGTCTCTGCTGCTCAAGGAACTCTGCTGGACACCACGAGGAGCTGTGCTGAGTTCTCTATAGCCAGAAAAGCCCGCCAAAGCGTGCTTTATAGCAGGGGGCTGGAAAAGACAGGAAATGACCCAAAATGGCCAATAAACTACAAGTTACTGCCTTAAACCACTCCTCTGAGGACAAGCAGGCAGATCAGTACTCCCTACTCCCACTAGTGAGTAAAGAAACTACCCCTTGACCAAACAAGGAAAATGGAGAAAACAGGAACCAAGACAAAGCCCAGGGATCAGCAAAATCTGATCACTGGAACAAACTATTAGAAAAGTATGGAAAACAAGAGTAATTTTTTTGGTTTTTTTTTCAAGTTTTTTTCAAATAGGCAGAAAATACAATAAATGCTGTGTTTTTCGACTAAATGCTATCAAAAGCTAGTACACTTGAGTGTATTAGCCTGTTGTTTAACTTTTAAGCAAAACTTAAACAAGCAAGTGCAATAACCAATTCAAGCTATTAAAAACAGTAAAAACAGGTAATAGCAGAATAAAACAGGCAGAAATAGCAATCGAAAGGCTTAAAAAGTCGAAAATGCAGAAAAAATACTTAGAATCTGGAAAGTTTGTCTTTTCTGGTCTCTGCTGCTCTAGGAACTCTGCTGGACACCACGAGGAGCTGTGCTGAGTTCTCTATAGCCAGAAAAGCCCGCCAAAGCGTGCTTTATAGCAGGGGCTGGAAAAGACAGGAAATGACCCAAAATGGCCAATAAACTACAAGTTACTGCCTTAAACCACTCCTCTGAGGACAAACAGGCAGCTCAGTACTCCCTACTCCCACTAGTGAGTAAAGAAACTACCCCTTGACCAAACAAGGAAAATGGAGAAAACAGGAAGCAAGACAAAGCCCAGGGATCAGCAAAATCTGATCACTGGAACAAACTATTAGAAAAGTATGGAAAACAAGAGTATTTTTTTTTTTTTTCAACTTTCTTTTTCAGATAGGCAGAAAATACAATAAATGCTGTGTTTTTCGACTAAATGCTATCAAAAGCTAGTACACTTGAGTGTATTAGCCTGTTGTTTAACTTTTAAGCAAAACTTAAACAAGCAAGTGCAATAAACAATTCAAGCTATTAAAAACAGTAAAACAGGTAATAGCAGAATAAAACAGGCAGAAATAGCAATCGAAAGGCTTAAAAAGTCGAAAATGCAGAAAAAAATACTTAGAATCTGGAAAGTTTGTCTTTTCTGGTCTCTGCTGCTCTAGGAACTCTGCTGGACACCACGAGGAGTTGTGCTGAGTTCTCTATAGCCAGAAAAGCCCGCCAAAGCGTGCTTTATAGCAGGGGGCTGGAAAAGACAGGAACTTACCCAAAATGGCCAATAAACTACAAGTTACTGCCTTAAACCACTCCTCTGAGGACAAACAGGCAGCTCAGTACTCCCTACTCCCACTAGTGAGTAAAGAAACTACCCCTTGACCAAACAAGGAAAATGGAGAAAACAGGAACCAAGACAAAGCCCAGGGATCAGCAAAATCTGATCACTGGAACAAACTATTAGAAAAGTATGGAAAACAAGAGTATTTTTTTTGTTTTTTTTCAAGTTTTTTCAGATAGGCAGAAAATACAATAAATGCTGTGTTTTTCGACTTAATGCTATCAAAAGCTAGTACACTTGAGTGTATTAGCCTGTTGTTTAACTTTTAAGCACAACTTAAACAAGCAAGTGCAATAAACAATTCAAGCTATTAAAAACAGTAAAAACAGGTAATAGCAGAATAAAACAGGCAGAAATAGCAATCAAAAGGCTTAAAAAGTTGAAAATGCAGAAAAAAATACTTAGAATCTGGAAAGTTTGTCTTTTCTGGTCTTTTACTGTGGGAAGTCAGCTGAGGTCTATTTATGCTAATGGAAAGTTTAGTTGTAATGTGTCAGGGTACTGTATTTAGCCCAGTGTACTAGCTGTCAACATTCTACATAGGGAAGACCACAAATGTTCTGAAATATAGAGGTTATTGACATGATTATGATATTAGGGAAAAAGACATGAACAATGCTTTCTGCAAACATTTTAATCAGTGTAAACATTTTAAAATGTTTGTTTTTTGTTTTGGAAAGGGTACCATTTTTTTGAGAGTGGGGGTGATTGGGAATCAAACATAGAAATTCTGTAACTGATACCAGGAGGGCGAGTAGTATTCAGTAGAACCTGCCAGTACAGTTCATGTTTGTCCAAGTTTATTAGTTAATAAAAAAATAAAAAAATTGACTTTCTAATTATATTTATTTTTATTAGTTCCATTTTGGATTGTATTTTATGAATGGAATGTAAAACTAAAGTCTTAGGATTATTATTTGTATTGTGATACATTTTGGATAGTTTATTTCATGGCTTTGAATGAGATATTTTCAATATATCTCTCAGCCAGAAAAAAGTGCCTAAATGCTTCAAGACCACCAACATTATCCCCCTGCCAAGAAACCATCTCCAGCATCATTAAATGATTATCGGCCAATTGCACTTACCTCAGTAGTGATGAAGTGTTTCGAAAAAATTGTCAAGGATCACATAACATCCTGCCTACCTGCTACATTTGATTCTTTTCAATTTGCATACAGGCCAAATCGTTTTACTGTCGATGCCATAGCCTTAGCACTTCATCACACCTTGGACCACCTGGAAAATAAGGACTGTTATGTTCGCATGCTATTTATAGACTTCAGCTCTACCTTCTGTACAGTAATTCCACAACAACTGCTGTCTAAGCTGAGTAATCGAGGCGTAGAATCAAAATATGCAACTGGATCCTCGACTTCCTGACAAAGGCCACAAATAGTTTGAGCTGTAAAACATCACTCAAACAGCATCACCCTAAACACTGGGGTCCCACAAGGTTGTGTACTCAGTCCACTTCTTTTCACAATTCTAACACATGACTGCACAGCTAAGCATCATTCAAACAGAATCATTAAATTTGCAGATGACACCACAGTAATCGGCCTTATCAAGAAGGAAGATGAGGGAGCCTCCAGGGAGGAGGTGACCCAACTCATTCATTGGTGCACTGACAACAACTTAGCACTAAATATTGGGAAAACCAAGGAAATCATCATCGATTTTAGGAAGGTAAATAAGCCACACACCCCTATTGTCATCAATGGTGCCACAGTGGAGAGAGTTAAAAGCACCAAATTCCTAGGGATACATATCTTCCAAGACCTTAGTTGGGCCACAAACACTTCCTACCTTATAAAGAGAGTCCAACAATGTCTTCACTTCCTTGAGACTTCAAAGAGCTAACCTCCCCCCACAGGTCCTACTTACCTTCTACAGAGCCACAGTTGAGAGTGAACTGACAAACATCATTGTCTGGAATGGAAATTGTTCTCAAGCCGATTGGAAGGCATTGGATAAGATCATTAAACAAGCCACAAAATTCATTGGCTCCAACCTTCAAGTCCCTACAGAACATATATTCAAACAGATGCTATGACAGAGTCCGAAAACTACTGAGGGATATACATCATCCGGCCTATGGACTGTTCAAACTCCTGCCAACAAGGAAGCACTACAGAAGCATTAGATGCAGGACATCCAGATTCCATAGCAGCTTCTTCCCATGTGCTACCAGACTGCTGAACAACAAACCCATAGCCTAACCTGCTAAATGGGTAAACAAACATTATTTATGTGCAATATATCATTGTTATCTACAAAGCTCACTTTACACTTTGTGTTTATTTTTAGTATCTTATTTTTGATTTCTATTTCAGTATTTTTAAATTATTCTGTAAACTATAATTCTTATGGTACGAGCACGAGTATGGAAATTACGTGCAGTGACACTCTTTTTCCTCTGTGTTGATCTGTATGACAATAAAGTTTACTTTGACTTTGAAATGTTAATTATGCACTAGATGGCAGTGCTGAGTTGATTTAAAACATTGGTGAAGGGAGAATGTAGTTCGTCTGAAGTTGTCTACATGTATTTAAGTGGACAAAAGCACTTATTAACTTAATAAAATAGTCATGACTACTGCTTTTGGGCATCTGCGGTTATTTGTTTTTGGATTTGTTTTTTTCTGTAGTTCGGATTTTGGGTTGTTTTGAATTTCTTTAATTTATAAGGTGTATTGCTTGCATTATCTGCTTTGCAGAATGTATTATTTTAAAAATGTCTGCATCTTCATTCACTGAGTCATACATAACTTTCTGGGTACAATGACATGGTGGGATAAAACCCTGCCTATGGTCAAGATGATAAGGCAATGTAGAAATTGACTCATGTACACAGACAACCCTCTCCTCCTACCACCCAACACTACAACCTGTGAGAGATGCACTTATCTACCCAAACTGGAGGTAAAGCTCTCTCCAACCAAGACTGAACTTGACAGTCATGAGGAGAAGATAAACATTTGCATCACACCACACTCATTACATAGTCTCACTAAATCTACACCACCAAAATCCACACATAGTAATGAAGACTCTCAGTGGTAATCTGTCTAAGCAACAGAGACTTCCAAAGCAGAAACCCAAGCAACCTCCATCCCCCAACACAACCCAAATTACACATAGCCCACAGACTCAGTGTTCCACTCAACCACAGCCAATAAGGCAAAACAACGTACCAAACACACTAGTCATAGGTGACTCTATAGTCAGGCACACTGATGTCCCAATCACCAGGCTAAACAAGGAGAAAGTTACTGTCAGCTGCCTGTCAGGTGCCAGGATCCATCACATAACCCACACACTCAGGTCACTCCACAACAAGTACAAATATGACTGTCATTGTCCATGTTGGTGTGAATGACCTGAGACGTATCTCCCTGGACTACATGAAAAGAGACATGGAAGAGCTCTCCGATCTTGTAGTCCAGGCAGGTATGACCCTAGTCCTGAGTAGCATCCTGCCATAACCCCAAATGATACAGCAGTACAATGACAAAATGATTGACTTCAACAATTGGCTAAGCTTCTGGTGTCGTTCTAAGGGGATCCAGTATCTGTCTGCTTGGGATGATATGGTCGACAGACCACGATGCTTTGCCACAGATGGCTTGCACCTGTCGCCCCTGGGAATCCGGATACTGGCTAAGGCTCTTGCTGCTCCTATAGTGCCTTTTTTAGGCAAGGTTCAAATAACAAATTCACCACTGTAACAGGAACAGGCAAGCAAAAACTGAGGGTAATGCTACTCAATGCTAGAAGTCTAAATCTCAAAATTCTCACAGAAGGCAGTCCTTAAAATGGAGAACATCGATATCTGTGCAGTGACAGAGACCTGGTTCAAGTCTCCAGAAAGCACCCCTGCACTACCAGGCTATAACTCATACCACACTTTTCGGCCATGGAACCTGGACCGAAACACCAAAGGCAGAGTTGTGTCCATATTCATTAAGGATATCCACACCTCCAGGCTAGTTGCTCAGCATAATGCATCCGAGGTTATCCAAGTGCAACTAACTCTGGGCAAAACTGCAATCCAAAATTGTAGCTTGCTACAGATCCCCCGCCATGCCCCAGGATTCCCACTCCTCTTTTCTTGATGTACTGGAAAATATTAGGGTTCAACCAAACATCCTAATAATGGGCGACTTCAACTACCCCACCATTAACTGGGAAAACTACTCGTGTACCAACTCCTTAGCTCAACGTTTTCTGGAATTCATAAACCCCAATGCCCTGGATCAACTTATCCACACCCCCACCAGGGGCAACAATATCCTACACCTAGTCATTACCAACATGAATGACCGGTGTTCCACACCTGAAGTCAACTCCTCGTTGGTCCGATCTGACCATAAGCTAATGACCCTTGATATCCATATCGCACCCCCCATTAAGGAAACCATGGCAAAAAATTTCTCCAAAAGCCAACTTCATGCTTCTTAAGATAGAAGTGGTGAACTTCATGACACCCATGCAGATGGACAATACAGTTATGACTGTTGAATCCTACACAAATGTACTCTATAAGCACTTACACAAGTGCATGGATCGTGCTATCCCAAACAGAACCAAGATGCTATCCTCCAAAAAAAGGAAGCCAATCTGGTGGTCCCCTGTTATAAATAAACTGTACAACAGAAGGAAGAAACCATTGCAAAAGAGAGCAAAATCCCATGAGTGGAGGAGCTCCCTGGTCAGCCTCAGTAAGAAGCTGAGATCCCTTTTAAGATCCTGCAAAGCTAGCTACAAAAACAAAATTGCCACTAATTCCAAGGACTACCAGAAAGCATTCTATAGCTATGTCAAGAATCTTGATGGCAACACCCAGATCTGCTCTGAGTTACAGCACAAAGGCACGAAAATTACAGAACCAACTGATATTGCCAACATCCTGGCAGATAAGTTCAGTGCTAACTTTACCCCAGCACCCCCTAAAGCACCCATATCTATGCAGGAAGAATGCAGAGTTCCATTAATCACAACTATGCAGGTAAAAGCTGCACTCTCTAAAGCCAAAAACACAGCATACATGGGACTGGACAACATCCCAGGCTGCATTTTACACGAACTTCAGAACAAACTGGCTCCCCACTTAAGCACCATGTTCAATAATAGCCTCGCATCAGGCTTTGTGCCCACTGAATGGCGCACAGCAAAAGTTATCTCACTCCACAAAGGGGGAGCCACCACTGATCTCGGGAAATATCGACCTATTAACCTGACGAGCCTGGTCTGCAAGGCCATGGAACGTATCATTGTGGAACTCATAAACAAAGACATTGGTAACCTCCAAACTCTGGATCCCACCCAGTTCAGGTTTGTGAAGGGCAGATTATGCCTCCTGAACCTGATCGACTTCTTTGAGGCAGTCATGAAAGCCATAGATGAGGGTAAGGTGGTTCACACAGCCTATCTTGACCTCGCCAAGGCTTTCGACATCATCCCCCATTCTGGAATTATAGCTAAACTCACTAAACTAGGTATAAATCCCTACATCACAAGATGGGTTGCCAACTGGCTCACTAACAGAACCCACACTGTAAAAGTTGCAGACTCCAAATCTGACCTCAAAGCAGTGACAAGTGGAGTAGCACAGGGTTCCGTCCTGGGACCTCTCCTGTTTGGAATCTACTTCTCTGAAGTACAGGCTAACACAGAAGGCCTCTGGCAAATGAAGTTTGCAGATGACTACAAACTAGGAGCCATAGTCAAGTGCCCAAATGATGTGGACATCCTACAGAAGGGACTCGCTGAGACAGATGCCTGGTGTCAGAGCCATGGCCTCAAGCTCAATGCCAAAAAGTGCAGTGTCATCCCCTTTGGTAAAAACTCTGTACCCATTAACTACCACGTAGGCAGCAATGTACTTAACACCGGATGCGTGATAAGAGACCTTGGGACCCAGGTGGACAGTAGTCTCTCCTTTGATAGTCACATCGCCACAGTAGTCAGGAAGTCCTTCTACGTGGCACACCTCATCATAAAAGGGTTCTCAATCCAGGAAAAAGAGGTAATTGTTCCCCTCTACTCGACACTCATTAGACCCTTTTGGAATGTACCTCAAAAGACATCTGCAGCAGCTGGAAAGGCCACAGAAGTACCTCACAAAGAGGATTACTGGCGTCAAACAAATGCCCTACACTGACCGCCTCAAAAAACTCCAGCTTTACTCCATAGCATATAGCCTACTCTGAGGTGATCTCTGCTTAACATATAAAGCTATGTCAAACCCAGAGCTGTTGGACATGCTACACCTAAAGAAATCCCAATCCCTCCGAGCTACAAGCTCTAGGGACCTAAACCTTGTCACCACAATAAACAGGACATGCTGGAGGGATAGATTCCTGTCCCAGACACTTCACATAGTCTGGAACAAGCTACCCATCTCTGTCAAGCAAAGTTCTTCATTAGCACTCTTCAAGTAAAATCTTGATGAGTGGATGGGAAATAGGAAATACACCCCGGGGATCACTTCCATGTCTCTGCTCGACAGTGGCACAGGAAAATAACTTTCTTGGGTGGCGTAAGCCAGGGAACCTTGTTGGCTAGGTTTACGTAGGCCCTTGGGCTGATAGCCTAGTACCTACCTATGAACCTATGATTGGAGACTAACAATCATCTTGAGAACCTGCTGTTGTTAGATATGAGCAGGAGAAATGATGTGGCATTGTTTGCCTGCACTCTTCTTCTAGTCGGGATTATGTAGGGATGCATTTGGTGCTATTGCATGATCCCAATGAGGAAACTACAACTATAAGAGAATGTATGCTTTGGTAAGTGGGTGGGCAGAAGGATGTGTCATTTAATGTGGGGTACTTATCTTGTAGGTCCATTGCAAGCCTTCCTAGGTAAAATCATCCAACATGTCTGTTAAGAGGTAGGGCTTAAAGGAAAAACACTGCAAAATGTAGTATTGTTGGACCCTCACCCAGCCCTGGCCCACTCATGGTGTATGGGGACTCATTCCCCTTGGAGCCTTCACATTCCAGTCCCACATGTAGGGCCCTCCCAGAAGGTAAACTGCACCACTAAGGAGCCATCATGTGTAGGGCTCAATAATGGATGGAAAAGATACAAAATTAGTAATGGAAGAGCCTGTAGTCATTGGCAGTGCACACCAGATGTGTGCGCCACACGCACAATCCATGAAATGCAAAGTGTGATTTTCACAAGAACTCTGATCAGTACAAATTATACTACAATATTTCTGTCACTGTTAAAGTGACATCCCGACCCGATGTGTAAAAAACGGGGAAAAAGTTATTGTGGATGGATAGATAGATTTTTAAATTAAATGTAAGTCTGATTAAGAGAAACTTGTAAACACACAAAAACAATAAAAACTCAAAAACCACAGCAGGAAGTCAGACAACTGGAAAAAATGACACCAATGACCAGAATTAAAGTTTTAGTGAGTGCTTTTGTCCCGGTAAATTGGACTTCATCAGAATAAAACATAAACAAAACATACATACATGCATATATATATATATATATATATGTATATATCAGTGAATAAAAATGCATATGAAAAATGTGTATAAAAATATAAATGTAAACATTCAAATTCTTAATTAAATCATTAAGGCCAGGAAACTCAGTTGCATTAGTTTTAATCTGCCATTTACTTTTTTTGTATTCCAGAAAACTGTCAATAGGACCCCCCGGTACCCCAGGTCCACATGATCAATAGCAAAAAAAAAAAAAAAAAATAGTATAAACTAATGTGTTTAAATAGGGCATTCCTTTCATTTTTATTTTTAATATCATAAATGTGCTGATAAATCCTTTGTTTTAAGGCCCACTTGGTTAACAAGTTTTTCCTAATTTGCATAACAAATTACCCAGTCTGGTAGAAGCAGCTAGTATTTAATGGATGGTATTAGTTTCTGTTTTATTCTGATGAAGTCCAATTTACCAGGATGAAAGCACTTAATAAAAGTTTAATTCTCGCTGTTGGAGCCATTTTTTCCAGTTGTCTGATTTCTTGCTGTTGTTTTTACTGAGTTTTAATTGTTTTGTATGCTTCCAAGTTTGTCTTTTGACATGGATGGAGGAGGAGGGCAGACTGGTGTACAACACTCCGGCATAGAGGATATTATGCACTCTATAACCGCATTGTCTACAGTTGTTGAGGACCTGGCACAGAAGGTTGCATGGCTCTTAAACAGAGCAAAACTGTTTTGGTAAATAGAGGTATGGTCAACATTTCACAGGCCACAGATACTTCTTTTATAACCCCTGCTCAAAGAATAGATTCCACGGAGGTAATTGTAGCCAATAACACTGGCTCTTTAAATTATAATGTTTCAAGTACAGGATCACTCAGTCATGACACTCTCAATAGACTGGAAGAGGCTATGATGTTGTTTTCAGTAGTGGAAAGGCTTAAGAACAAAGTCTCTTGAAGGACTGATATACCAGGTGTTTCCTGTGCAATATGAGAGTTTGGATCAGCAAATTAAGAACTTCCCTGACCTGGTATTGAAGTACAAAAAAGTCCAGTTAGAAAACGGATACTTGAACAACTGTCTTAGGCATGAACACATTCCTAAGGACCTGCGCCTGTGGAAATATCCAACAGGTTTGATCAAAAACTCTTCACTGCACCGTGAACTTGTAAACTTTTTTTAATAAACAAGGATGTGAGTTATTAAGGCTTTTGATTGTTGGCAATTAAAATAAGCTGGCATCATTGAAAGTTGACATTAATAGACTTGACAATAGTATTAAATCTGATTTAATTTTTGTGCACAAGTAGAATGATTACAAGGCTGCTGTGAACTTTGTTGATAGAACCATGGCTGAAATTAAGGCCAAAAAATTGCTTAGGGATAAGAACAACTATGAAATAGAGGTAAGGCTTACCCTGACCCCCCCCCCCCCCCCAGACAGCAAGAGAATAGTCAGCATGTGGTTTTTGATAGTGACCAAGATATTGTGGAGGATAAACGGACATTCAATAATGATGGTGCTGAACACCCTTTAGAAGCCCCCAACACTCTGAAGAGATCAGAGCGGTGGGACACTAGTTACCACCAGTTATGTCCAGCAATATTATCAGCCCCCTCAGAGAGGGACAGTGGTGAGGAGGGGGAGAGGTTGATCAACATTTTTTCACAGGAGGGAAAGAGAATGAGTGGTATCATGGAGTCTGATGAACTTTGCGTTGTTGTATATAATTTCCTGAAGGACTTCAAGATTTTTAATTTGAGTCAGACACCAGTCAATGCTGAATGAGCTGATTTATTAGAAAAAGTCTTTAACTTTGTCCCACTAGGAAGGCTAATATGGTCACGCAGCATTGTACAGTTAAAATTGCTTACTAGAAAACTAAACCTGGGTCTGTATTTTAAGGGTAACAACAGTGCTGAATTTATGCAAGTGGGCCTAGTTTAAAAAGATCTAGCACCTTCAACCCTCCTGTTCACCCCATGGTTCAGTTATATGACAAACTATGTGAGGTTGATATTAGGGCACTATTAAGGAGAAACACTCATGGAAATGTTGAATTTGTCACTGGATGAATCTGAGTTGTTACACAATATCCTGATAAACAAAGCAATTAGGGTGATGAAACCTGATAAGGGTGGTGGCCTGGTTGCCATGGACTCCAATGATTACATCAACAGGATGTTTTCAATACTGTACAGTTACATGCATGAATATTTTTCTAGTAATGAGCTTAATATAGCTTATCTTAATATTGAATTGACCCTAGATGAATTGCTTAATGGGCAGATCACTTTGAAGGAACATGGGTTTTTACAGGTACCCCACCCTCAGATCCCAAATATATTCGGAATCCCTAAGATCCATAAAAGTATTTCCAACCTCCTGTTATGCCCAATCGTAGACACCAAGGCTTCTAAGACTTTTTGCATTGCTAAATACATTGACCACAAAATTAAACATATTTTGGACCATCATTTATACCTATTTAGAGATTACCAGGATTTCTTATCAAAGATTTCCAATGATTACTATCATGAAAATTTGCTAATTGTCACTATTGATGTTTGTGATCTTTTTCTGGTCATTCCCCATAGACAATGTGTTGAATGGTTTTATGACTACCTGTGTTCTAATACACAAATGTACCACACTACAATACTTATGGTGAGAACATGTATGGAAATAGTCTTGGAGAACAGTTTTCTGATCTTTTGAAAATCAGATTTTTAGACAGGGGCAAGGTGTAGCCATGGGGGGCTGTTGTGCCCCAGCCTTTGCCAACATTGTACTAGCACAATGGGGGGACATATTTGCTTTGGGATCCCAATATAAAAATTATTGGGCCTTATATGGCAGATACCTTGATGACATAGCACTTTTTTTGGAAAGGTGGGGAAGAAATACTTGGTGAATTTTTTGATTATTTGAATAAAACTACTACTTTTTTTAAATTTACCATGACTATTGACAAAGACAAGGTGAACTACCTGGATGTGGCCATTAGCAAGGACTATTTAAATAGATCTTTTTCTTCTTCATTATATAGGAAACCTACATACTCCAGTTCACTATTACATTAAAGTAGCTGGCACCCTCTCCACCAAAAGAGGGCATTAGTGAAAGGAACATACGTTAGACTTGCTAGGATGATATCAGACCACTACTGTTTTGAAAATGAATGCTTGGGGTTAATACATATACTTATTAGGAGAGGGTAACCCTGAACAATTTGTGGTCAGTATCGTGGAGGAGGTAAAGAGAGACAATATGGTACTTTTAAAATTCTTCTAGGTACCAATGTTGGTCTCCACCAGATGGGGACTGCTGTGGAGCAAGTTGGGTTCCATCGGGCACTCATATTGCCCTATAATTTACAATTCTCTGATATCAGGAGTATTATTTTGAAACATTAGAGCATTTTCAGCTTGGACCAGGAAGTATGCACATTGCTGGTGTCAAACCCAAAGTTGTTGTTGTTGTATCTTTCGGCTTTTCCCGGTTAGGGGTCGCCACAGCGGAACTCCGGTCCGCTAATGATTGGCAGTAGATTTTTACGTACCAACTTGCCAGGTCTAATGCACAACCGTCAACGAAGCTATGCCCATTCATGCATGTCTCCACACAGGAGACGCTTTAGCTGAGAATCGAACAGGACAACATCTTACTGTGAGGTGACAACGCTAACAAAGTAGTGTACAGAAAAGACGTTTGTAAAAAAGAACTTCTGGAGAGACCTTTCACAAAGGTAGAAAAAGGAGTGATGTTTAAATGTGGTAGATGGTTGCAATGTAAATTTTTTTTAGAACAAGACTATGTGTCTATTAAGAATTTGGGCATTATTAGACCCACCAAGAAATATTACTGCTACCAAAAAGGGGTGATTTATATTGCTGTCAATCATGTGACGGCTTTTACAAAGGGAAAACCATGAGGGCCTTAAAACAAAGGATTTGTCAGCACATTTACGACTTTAAGAATAAAAATGAAAGGAACTCCCTATTTAAACACATTAGTTTACACCCTCAACATTTTTTAAAATTTTTTGTTATTGACCATGTGGACCTGGGGTACCGGGGGGGGGTGTCATTTTCATGATTTTCTCGAATACAAAGAAAGTAAATGGCAGATTAAAACTAATGCAACTGAGTTTCCTGGCCTGAATGACCAGATTTCATTAAGTACATTACTTGGACTTAAATCTGCCTATTTTATATAGGCATAGATAGGATGTATAGAGATTTATTTAAGAATTTTAATGTTTACATTTATTGTTAATGTGCAATTTGGTATACCAAGTTTTTCTAATTTGCAAAAGAAGTTAACCAATCTAGTAGAAGCAGCTACCATTTAATGCCTGGTCTTCGTTTCCGTTTTATTCCGGGACAAAAGCACTCAATAAAACTTTAATTCTGGCCGTTGGAGTCGTCTTTTTTTTTTAGTTGCCCAACTTCCTGTTGTGGTTTTTATTAGGTCTGATTAAGAAATTGTTTTCCTTTCCAATACTTACTTTTTTCAAATTTCTTTTATTAGACAATAACTGATATTCTTCTACGGCCCTAATGAATGATTATTATAATTCTCATATAATTGCAGTTTCTAGTTTTTTCTCTTGCTGATTTGTCCCCTGTATTTGCAGCCTATTTGGCGTGTTTTTCCTGTTGCACTTTCACTTAGAATTACTTTTTACTCATTTATGCATTTTGGCACTTCAAAAAAAGTTGGAATAGCTTAAGGAGCTTTAAAATTCTGAGAGGAATCTCATGCGTCATTGCTGAGGCACAGAATTTAGAGATTGCAAGCTCACACTGATGTCATAATTCAAACATTTAGTTCCGACACACTTGTTGCAAGTAATAACACTTGCAAAAGATCTTTTGCAGAATACTAATTAAAGACTCTAGAATTAGATTGCTTTCCTGTGCATTTTAACATTGTCAGAAAGTATCACTGTGCTAATAATTATGTAACACTTCAGTGGACACAGTGCCTGATTATAATTTAAACAGCATTTGAACATTGCCAGAAAAAAATGGATCAGCAAAATAATAATTATGCAAAGGTTGAGTGATAACACACAGGCTTTCTATAAATTTAACTGCATTCTAACTTCGATAAAAAGAAGAATGCATCTAAAATGGATGAATAATCATGATACCTCACCATTGCTATAAATTAAGACCCGACAAATCACTAGTATGAAAATGTGTAAACAATGATTATGCAGAGTTAAAGTGATCACTCTTACTGCAAATCAGAGCAACATCTAAATATCATCAGGGAAAAAACACATTGTTTAGATATTAAGCATATGTATGTTTCTAAAACGTGTTCAATCTTAAAAGTAAAGCTATTGTCACGTTATAAGAAATTCTTTCAAGATACTAAAATATTGCAAATCATTCATCCAATAAATGCAAATTGATCTTGTTCAGATATATAAATATGACAAACTGGAGATTTTTTTTTCTAGAGGGGCATTTGCATATTTACAGATTTACAGTTACTGGTGGATTTGTTATAATGCTCTTTGCATATGCAGCAACATTTTCTTTGGTATCAGATTGTATTTAGAAAGGTACTGGGTTTCTGTACAACATGGCAGTCATAATCAATTGCTTTTCATTCACACAGATTGAGACATTTAAATTCCTCGGCAATCTCATAAGCATCATTTGGCGTCTTGGTATTATTTTGTCAAAGTCACTGGAAATAATTAGCAAAACTAATGTTTGTGGTTGCTCTGGAGGTTGAAAGGCTGTAGCAATAAATATCTTGTGAACAATTCACTAACCCACTTTTTAGACTATTCACCTTTAGGACCATGACTTGTTTTCTGTAGACTCTTATTTAACTTGGAAATATCTGTGAAAGTATATACATTCATGAAAAACATTTTTGACATAAAATATTCACTGAGTGTATTTACTATTGGCGCACACGTAATACTCTGGCCATCAGAAAATACAAGTAGCTTCCAGTTCTTTGACCATAGCATGAAACTAATTACATTTATTTCTTTACTTTGTCAAGATGTGATGCAATTCAAAAGCATGCAAATCTCTGCCTCTTTTATTTTTGTCTATTTTGTCCTTATGGATGAAAATCTGAAAAATGAGTTTATTTAGATAAAATATGTTGTCTTTATCGTAAAAATGGCTTACTTTAAAGTCTGCAGCATCTCCTCAACTTTTTAGCATAGCTTCTGGTCCAAATGACACCTTAAGCAAAAAAAATAGACCTTTGGACTGACATGTCGTGATGTACCCAATGGCACCAACATGCACACTTCTAAAATATTAATAACAGACACAGATAGTCAAAGTTATGGTGCAGCTTTAAATTTCACACAAAATGGCAACATACTAATAAGAGTGCACTGACCATCATGACAACTATTTTCAGCTTGCTGAAAGACTCTCAATGCATTGAGTATCAAAGAGTCAAAGGTAGAAGAATTATTTACAACATATTTGCTTATATGGAGCTTTCATGGATATTCACATATACACATACATTCATTCACTTAAACCTGCATACAGTGATATTTATTATCATGCATACATGTTACTGAGATTTTGTTTATTTTTTTGGTTGGTCTTATTTTACCTTGCTGAATAGATAAATGAAGGCATCCTAATAACATACAAGGTGTTTATGTTTATGCCGAGGGAGAAAAACTCTATTATAGAAAATAATATACTGTATTAGAGAGCTTAGCACATATTATATGAGTGTGATTATTAACTACTGATGAAAAAAGATTATATCATCAGTATTAATGGAAATAGAACACTTTGTAAATCCTCTCTTATGTTAGGGAGCATAGTCTGTAGGTGTGTTAATAACATTTTTAACTTGCTGAAATAAGTGATGGCTGTCTTAGTAAAGCAAATTTTGGCCAGATTCCAAAAGACTTGCTCCTGTATAAGGTCTGTCTATAAAAGAAGGCTTACAGTGGAATAAGTCACTTACACCATGAGCATTATCTTTCACACTCAGGGCAGGGTTACATCGGAGTAAGTCACTTGCAGCAAGAGAAAGTCTTTTGGAAGCAGGTCCTTTTGTATATTGTGCTCCTTTAATCACACATGATATACTGAAAACTACAAGCAGAATAATTTGTTATACCATAACTACTAGGCCACAGCATCTAACAGAGTAACTACTAGGCCACAGCCTCTAACAGAGTTTTGTTACAGTCTAGAGGGACAATACAGTTACCAGACTATACATAAAACTAATTGTTTGCATGTTAGTGCATATCACTTTCTGATCTGAATATAAGAGATGCAACAGCCCAGTTGAAAATGTAGTCTGTACTGCCTCTACAACTACTGCCCTTTTCTCTTCTCAGTTAAAATATTTTAAAAATGCTTTTAAAGAAAATTAGAAAATTGAAACATTTGGATATGAGGCAATGCCAGTGGAAATATACCAAGTTTTTAATGGACCAGTTTCAATAACATCTACATTAAGTGTACATGACCTGTATTAAAGAACATAACTACCATGTTTTGCACTTTGTAGTCACTCAGAGAGATTGCACTAAGCATACAAGTATCTATACTTTGTGATAACCTTTATTAATCCCTATCAGTATTTAAACCTGCAAGAAAATCAGTAGGAAAACTAAAATTAGGAAGGAGGTGTGAGTTATGTTTGTGTAGCCTGTTCACTCAGAACTGTGTACACTTAGTGCAGGTGTTAATGAATTCCAGGGCTTGTCTTTAGACAGCTTATAAAACATTTTCAGTGTGGCTTACAGCTCTGTAGACCTCATCTTTTTAAGGATGAATAGTTGAAGTTCAAGGCAACATTTGTGCCACAGGGATATGCACATTAAATCAAACTCCATGATGAGGAATACTTGATTCAATGACATTGTGCATCTGTCAGCTCTAAACAATGGATCAAACAGTATTGTGCTATCTACTCTAAATGTATACTTGGTGCTGTGATTAGGATGACACATGGGATGTAAGACTAATAGAGAGCATAACCAGGTTGTACAGTGCATATTACATAATGTTAGGGAACACACACACAAGTAATCACAAGGGACTGAATTTATGTTTAGTCAGCATACAGCATAAGGCACAGTAAAGCTGGCAAAGCTGTTCTCCAGGGCATTAAGGCAGCACTCATGAGAAACAAAGCACTTATAAACAGCATATGGTAGGCAACACATCAAGACACACATTAAAACAGCGGTGGGGATTGTGTACTAGTTATAGCACAGAGTACAGAAGCATAACATTATTTGCAGTAAGAAAAATGCATGGATAGCTCACAGCAGGACATTCTTATTGGACTAGAGAGACCACAGCAGCACTGTGTCCGTATTTTACAGTGCCATATTACATATTCAGGAGGGCTGGTGATTAATAGAGATTAGGAGTAAACAACAGCAGCACTGTGAATCATAGACATGAATAGTGTGATAAATCCTGAAACACTGCAGTGTACGTGTGTGTGTGTGTGTGTGTGTGTGTGTGTGTGTGTGTGTGTGTGTGTGTGTTAGACACTGGCACATGTGGAGTGAAATCAGTTGTAATTAGGCTAAAGAACAGGTGGTATTTAGTATAATTCTGAAATTTACTGAACTATACTGTAATCCTTTCTCACTCCTTCAGTCTAGAGTCATTAGCATCTCATTTCAAATTTCTGCTCCATGACCATCAAAGAATGGAAAGCTGCCACTTTTGGGGAATTAATTTAGCTATACTCATAATAGCACATCTCAGCCATACATGACCATGTATCAAGGTAGTGCATGCAGCTGCTATGCTTCAACTGCAGTCGTACAAGTATATGCATGCCATAGTACCTACATTATGCAATATTGTGTATGTATTGCAGTGTTCTTGTACACACTAGTGTAGAAAGTCTCTTACAGCAGCACTATCACTATACCATTGCAAGATGGCATCACTATTTACCAGGAAAGTCATTCTGTGCAGAAAGCTCTTTTTTATAGCACTGGCCTGGGTAGAAAAGCTCCATAGAAAACTGAACAATAAAATATAAATGCAAAATAATGAAAAAAAAAACAATTAGTGCATTGAAAATGTAATAACTGTAATATGATATGGAAGTGTAAAATGTTTACATGCACAGCAATGTTGGTTACTGGCTTCTAGTTTAGAGAAGTCATGTTACAATAAGAATACTAAAATAAGTTTCTATATGGTTTTGTTTTTCCCTTGTATTAAGAAAGGAAGGATGATGATGAAAGGAGATTTAAGAGAGAATTTAAGGTTGGGATTAAAGAATGACAAGTATAGTGTAAAAAACAGAAGTGTGCCATACATGTGTAGGAGCTGGGCAGAAAAAGGAAAAGGTGTAGAGAAGTGAAACAGAAATTTAAACTGAAGAGAAAAGGAGGTCTTAAAGCAAATGGGTAGCAGAAAGACAGGAGAGGAGATAAGCAAGTAATGTGTGAGAAAATGACAGAGTAAGAAGAAAATGTAGAAAGTAAAACTGAGATGGCATTAATGCACACTATAGCTGCACCTGAACTGTAGTAGTGTTAGTAAAACAATGGATCACACTTGCATCTGAGCAGCATTATGTACTGTCTAATTGTTATACAACATACAATACTGTGCAGTTCTCTCTGACATAGGAATCAAACTTTCCCTGCATTTACAAGTTACTGGCACTGTGCCAAGTCAATCATGTGTCTGAATCTTACCCCCAGATTAAACAGAAGCTCTAAATATGCCAACAAAAGTGACTCACATTATACCCCTCTTGCCATCGGATGACAATACAACAACTTAATATGTACAGTTATGAAGAAGCAAGGCATAGCCATTGGGAAGGGCAGTATTACAGTAACCATTACATGTAGTGAAAGAGTTAAGTTGCAGCCATCTTTAAAAAGTGAAATTCATGTGATAAGAGGATTGCTTTAGAACTTACAATATTTAGGCTGAGTAGTGGAGCCACTGGCATAGCATTCATAAGTAACACTAACTGTTCATGTGTTGGCTATTGGAGGACTTTTTTTATCATCATCATGTTTAAAGCGATGTCTAACAGTGGATTTCATTATTTGATTTGATTTGATTCATTTTATAGAAATGGTGATAAAACTGTTGACTCAATCTCCAAATTATCCAGAAGGAGTGGAGATCACCTAATTAGGTCAAGAGCTCCAATTCCTTATCTACAATTAAGATCTTGCTTCAGTGTCTCACAGCAATAAAAGGATCTCCAAAAGAATAAACAGCAATTCTGAAAGACATTTCAGGAATTTGCAAAAGCCAATCTGTCTAACTTTGTCTCTGTTAACAAGCACTTCTGTAAAATGAACTACCTGCTGATTGTACTTGATTACTGCAAATTATCCAAGTAAGCTTGTTTTCCTCCAAAGGTCATAATCAGTGCCATATATCCATTCTTTCTTTCTAAATATATTCAAATGACTCAAATCTTAACAGACTCCCCATACTTAACTTTTGATGAAATGTTAATACAATAGTCAGATTAATAATACCAGCAGAACCCAATTTTGCAAGTGACTTTATACATAGCAGACTTTATTAGCTCCTTTATAAAGTTCCTAATTCTTGTAGAGGCATTCCCTAGGATTCCCAAA
Source organism: Protopterus annectens (assembly GCF_019279795.1). Classification (NCBI taxonomy): domain Eukaryota; kingdom Metazoa; phylum Chordata; order Ceratodontiformes; family Protopteridae; genus Protopterus; species Protopterus annectens. Next base: position 593,944,036 of record NC_056747.1, on the reverse strand, counting down.
AGCTTACTGAAATTTGGATGCCTTAACTGGAAGGGTTTTTGCATCATGGTTAGCCTTTCCAGTTCTTCCCAGCTGTTTTCTAATAGCACTACCCCTATTTTTCTGAGTTGCTTTTACCATGACCCTGAAATGGAGATCTCACTCTACCTTGCCAAGATTGGCCAGTAAGAGTGGCTGGGGAGAATAATTTTGAATCTTACCCAATATGTTTTTCTGCTGAATGACTGTGCTTCCTGTGGCTCAGTTTGTAGTCAATCTCATATAAAAAAGTGAATCTGTCTGTATTAGTCATAAGAAAGCTACACTCTAATGCAGAAACATTTATACTACTGAAAATTTAAACAATGCTACATGTTGCTTCTTCAATTTTGTTTATAGGCCAGACTAGTATAGAGTTTAAAACATTTATTTAGTTCAAACTAGGAAGAAGTTTAGAAACAGGTTGCAGGATCATACAAGACATGTTAAACAAAACAGACATAACCATAGCTTTTCATTTTATAGAAAACAGAAGAAAACAACATTAAATTAATTCAAGATGCTCTTATTGAACTTGTTTGTCAGTCAGGAAACGGGTTTGTGATAATAAGGACGATTAGCATATAATGAAACATTAGTTATATTAAAGTTTTCACACTGAAGTGTAACTGCTTGAATAATAAATATAACTGGAAACATCTAATTCAGTCAATTAGTTTGGGTCCTTTATTTGATTATTATTTTTAAATGTATGTGTTAACTGATTGCCTTTTGCATTTCTGTGTTTAGGGGTCATTGAAACTTTCATTTTACTCCACTGAAAGGGTTTGCTAAGCCACAATAGTACCTTTTTTGTTAAGCGTTATTCTTCCCCATTTCCATTTTCACTTCTCATTTTCTCCCCTTTGCTTGGTGGTCTTTCAGTTTTGACCCTCACCCATGCAATCTTTTTCTTCATGTATTCCTCGGCTTCTCTACCACAAATCTTTTTGTACTCCCTTCTCTCTTCTTTCCAATTTCTATCACTGGTACTGACAAGATGTTCATTTCAAAATTATACTGCTCAGTTATTCAGACGATAGGAGAGATTAACAAACCAGCATTTCAATATACATCAGACATACATAGTTTAGTGAATAAAAAGCCAAATAAGTGTTTCAGGGTCTTACATACAAAGAATGCACAGGTAGATTGAACAACAGGTTAGATCTGCAATATATGCAGTCTCTGCTTGGCACCCTAGGATGGCTACAGATGGGCTTTCCATTAAACAATAATTCGCTATGCAACTTGACCGAGTGGGACTTCTCCAAAGTTAGTTGGTGACACTGTGTGAATAGCATTTTATGATGGAGTCGTTTACTGTGTAATAAGGAAAATATTTTTATGTTGCAACCGTAATAAACAATAATTTAATTGTTGATATATGCAGAACTACCTAATGCTTTTATTGTTATGTATCACCATATTTTTATAGATATCGCTAAAATTACTTGTCATTCAAACTATATCATTAATCAAAAAATAAAAAAACGGATGAACCCGGAAAAGCGTAAAGACAAAACAAATATACCAAGAACACTGTGGGATTTCCATAGTCAGCATAAACTGCTCACCACAAAAAAAAAATCTCAGACACTTTAATGTAAAAAATAAAACTTAAAATCGTGGTTTAGTGCTTACGTCATAAAACAGACATCATCAGAACCATAGGCAATGTAAATTTCACAATTAAATAGACCTTGAAGTGAACCCCACCTCCCTAATCCACCAATGAAAAACAAAATTAAATTATACAATTAAATTGCACATAAAAACACTGTTTAGCTCATAGAGAATCAAAAATATTGAACTATGTCGGTTGTTTATGTAGAACCACACATATTTTATATACATGTAAATGCACATCTAAAAAAATGACTTGCAAACATCTGATGATGATAGCTGCTAAAGTAAATTTAGTGTGCTCAAGAACATGTTTCTTAACAGAGGTTTTCCTGTTATATCCTGTTAACCTTTTAGATAGTATTGCCGATCCAGTATTATCTGAAAGACACACAAAATATAGTCCAATTGTAAAATATGGTCTTTTCAAAGGAGAAGACCAGGTTAAAAAGGATACCATCAGTTTGCACAACAATATGGTGTTACACTATACCTTGGATGTTAAGGGTATAGAAAATATCATCACCAAAAATTGGTCTTTATTTAATTGTGATGAAAACACCAGGTCTATAGGCACACTAAGACCCAGTTTCACTTACAAGAAAAAATATAACATCAAAAACCTTTTAGAAAGAACATCACAAATCAGTATAAGCATCTGGCCAGTTACATCGATGTGTGGCAGATGTAACCAGTGTAAACACACTGAAGGCAACTAAAATGGTTGCTTATACAACAAGATCAACAGATGGGTGGGTGGCAGTAAATATAAATTGTTTAACAGAGAGTTGTATACCTTGATTTTTGCATGACCTGTCAAGCTTTTTATGTGGGCAAGACAGTTAATGGATGGAATCGTAGAATATACTAACACCAATATAGTATTTAGAAATTTTACAGTAAGAGTGCCTTGGCATGACACTCTATGACATGTGCAAACTTCAATTATTTCAAGTTTTTTATTTTAGAACAGGTGCCCATCAAACCCTTTAGTGGCGATTGGAAAAATGCTTTATTACATCGGGAAATGATATGGCAACCCAGGCTGGATGCTGCTAACCCCCTAGGGTTAAATGAATTTATTTCCATCTCCAGTGAGCTTAGGAAAAGACAGATGATGGTCTAACAGAGTTTACGAGTCATTTTTTAGATGTACATTTTATTTTATTTAGTTTGTTTATATATATATATATATATATATATATATATATATATATATATATATATATATATATATATATATCCACTTCATAATTTCGAAATACTGAAATCCCGAATTTCAGTATTTCGAAATTATATACCTGAATCACATAATCATGAAAACACAGAAGTGCAAAATTCAAAATCCTGAAGCTTGAAAATGTTGAATTTTGTGCTTCTGGTGGTGCGGTGTGTTAATGGATGGGTGGAAGTTTAGGTAAGTATGTATGTGTATGTCTGTTGGTTAGGGGCTTTAGTGTGTGTCAGTGTGTGTTGTAACTGTGATGTGTGTGTGTGTGTGTGAGGGACTGTGAAATGTGTGGGTGAGAGTTTCCTTTGTGTGTCTGTTTGTGCGATCTCAGAGTTAGTATATTTAAGTAGGGGGGTGTGGGGGGCACAGCTTGCCCCCCTGCTTATCTGCAGTGTAGGATTATCTGTTTGATTGTGGGAAGTTGTGTGTGTATGTGTATGCTGTATGTGTATGGTATGTTCGGGATTTAAAATTTTGTGGTTATGGGGTTTTGAGATTTAGTGTTTTTGGCTTTGCAAGTTCGAAATACTGAAATTCGGGATTTCAGTATTTTGGGATTACAAAGTGGATATATATATATATATATATATATATATATATATATATATATATATAATATGTGTGGTTCTACATAAACAACACAGTTCAATATTTTTGATGGCCTATGAGCTAAACAGTGTTTTTATGTGCAATTTAGTTTTGTTTTTCATTGGTGGATTAGGGAGGTGGGATTCACGTCTAGGTCTATTTAATTGTGAAATTAACATTGCCTGTGGCTCTGATGATGTCCATTTTATGACAAAAGCACTAAACCATGATTTTAAGTTTTATTTTTTACATTAAAGTGTTTTTGACAATTTATTTGTGGTGAGCAGTTTATCCTGAGTACCGAATTGCAAGAATGTTCTTGGTATTTAATATTATTAAAACATATGTCCACTATGAATCTGCTGGTCTTCCAAATTAAATGGATTATCGCTCAAGGTATGTAACCTCTGATATGACAATAAATAAAAGTTGATTCTTTTCTCAAGCAATACTAGTCAAATTAAAATAATATTATTTTTAAAAGTCTAGTGTCTTTTTATTGTAACATAGTCCAGCTTTATATACTCTTAAAGAACACTTGCATATGTCATCTCCATGCTCCTTTTGATGGTGACAACTGCATTCTTTCTTCAAGATTTTAAATAAATCATTCAGTGAAATAATTTACTTGAAGTTGTAGTGGTATCACTTTTATATGCCTAACACCTTCAGTATATTGTGAAATTTTAAAATGCATGATAAATGGAGTATAATTGCTTAACATACCTGAGATTCTTAAACTGGAACACAAGTTGTTTATGGCTGGAATAACTGTTGATGGTGAAATGGATGTCGCCAACAAATTAATTTCATGGCCCATTACCAACAGAGATGATCTATGGTCACTTGTAATTCTTAAATGCCTTAGTTCTTGATGGGTCTCATGCCCGACCTGTAGTGCCCTTGTGAGTGAGGCTATTTCCTTTCATGCTGATCTTTACATGTCTTTGCATAAGCTGACCAAGTAACTCATTTTGGCAGTTTTTATATTTTGTAAGCACAGTTTCCTATCAGGTTTCCCTGTGCAATTTTTTTAATAGTTTTGGTCCCCAGTGCTTTTCAGCCCATCATCTCCTTGTAATCTATATATCCCATTTCCTCCCTGCTGAGTAAAAACTTTACCTAGCACATTCACTCCACTGGGGAGAGAGAGGCTATAATATGGCCATTCATCACACATTTTTTTCTTATACACTACCCCCCCTCTTTACATACTTGTAGTATACAAGCGGAGTTGAGCAATAGGCTCATTAAGTAAATTGTTGAGACCACAATGTGCAAGTCAACCAGATCTCAGCCCCCCTTTCAAAAATGCAGCTGCATTACCCTAGTACCCACTGGTAGCTCAACAATGGAGGTGTGGCTGGCAAGTGCTCCCCAGCCCTACCCCCCAAAGGTAGGCAAGCAGACACTAGCCATCTACCACCACCCCCCTGTTTTGGTGCTGCAACGCCTGAAATGTTAATCAGCATCTGGTTATCTGGGATATAGTTAAATACAAATATATTGGGGTGGGTTCCCTCGTCAACTTGACATATGACTTTTTGATAATATTATTTCACTGTTTGTAAGACTGGAGCTAGACTGCAGTTTTCTCTCTTATATTCCAAGTACGTTAAATTAATGAAAAATTATGTTTTCCTGCTACCAATTGTGTGACCACCAAGTTTGTCTCCACTGATCATTTTTTTTTTACTTCCTGCTTCTCTGCATCAAGATGCCTGGCATATGATATGAGAGAAATCATCTTGCAAAGAGTCATGAGATTTTGCCTTTAGCTCAAAACACCTCCTCTTTTTTGGGTGAAAGGTCTATGCTATTGTACTGTTCCACATGTAATAAAAACAGGAGTCAGAGGATGAAAAATAATGTCCAGAAACTCTTGAGGTGAGACCACGGTACGAACTGTCAACACTTTATTGCTATAAAAACCAATAAATCATGTAAGCACTTTTACATTCAAACTAGAACGCTTCTTCAGACATATTTAAAAACAGCAGAGCCATCAATTTAAATAATTTACATTCAGTCTCTTTATCCATAATCAACCAATCATGTTCCTGCATTAATTAACAAACTTAAAGGTGTACTTTTCACAAAGGTTTTACTATTCTTAAAAAACACACAAACATTTCTCCTTCTAATCATGAATTAATGCATAGAAGCATCTCATTAAAAACACACAAACATTTCTCCTTCTAATCATCCATGTTTTTGTCTGATTTTAAGAATAGTAAAACCTTTGTGAATAGTACACCTTTAAGTTTAATTAATGCAGGAACATGATTGGTTGATGATGGGTAAAGAGACTGAATGTAAAATATTTAAATTTATGGCTCTGCTCTTTTTAAATATATCAGAAGAAGAATTCTAGTTTGAACGTGAAAGCACTTACATGATTTATTGTTTTTTAGAACAATAAAGTGCTGTCAGTTCATACTGTGGTGTCACTTCAAGAGTTGCTTGTTTTTGGACATTATTTTTCATTGAGGTGCTTCATCCTCTGACTCCTGTGGTTTTTATTTCGTTACTTTGGACAGTCTGAGGAACATGGCAAATGGAACTGAAGTGGAGTTGAAATACAATCCTCACCGCTTGAGTCAAGGCAATAGAACTGATGGAGTCAAAATGTCTGCTCTATGCTGAGAGCAATCCACTACTGGCTTTTAACAGGAATTAACTTGAGAACAATAGTGAAGATAAAACTATAAGTGACCATTTGTAGAATGCATTGAAATTAATGAGGGAACTTGAAAGCAAACTGACAAAACTTAGAACATTCAATGGCAACGCAAGCATATGGAGGCTTGCTTGTGCTTTAAAGTGGTGCCAAGAGGGCTGTGTATTCTTAACATGCTCACCTATGGCACCGCTTTTGCAGATTTATTAGTAAAATGGCAAAGATTAAATCTAGAGGCAAGCTTCAGCTATATGAAGCTGCTCATTGAACATTTTATGAAGATGGAAATGGAACTTGCTGCAGAAGCTACAGGCATACAAGTTATAGCAGCTTTATCTCTAGATAAATATAATATTTTCTTGAGTGATCTTAACACCAGCATCTCACTGTTAGAACACAAATTACTCCAGCGAAACAATAAAAGCTGGAGCATGATTGCCAAGAGTTTCATAAAGAACAAGTATTTTCTTGGCCCAAAGAACCAGTTAGAGAGAACAAATGAGACCCAGCCACTTCCTCTATCCAATTGGATACTATGAAGGTGGGGAATAGAAGTGTTGAAGTCAGATCAATCAACGTAACGGAAGGTCATTCGACTCTAATGGCTGACAACACTAGAAGGAGAGATAGACAGAAGTTACAACCACATTAACAATGGAATCTTCATTTTTTGCACACTTCCACTACCCATTAAGGGAGTTTCAGAAACCACAGAGGCATTAAAGTCGGGGGAGGAAAAGGTGGAAGTCGTCCGAAGACAAAATGGAGCCTACACCATATCCATAGAAAGTTTGGCATCTAGTGTGTCAAATCTGATTATAAATATCTCTAAGTATGTTCTGAAAGAAACTGAAAAGTCATTGTTAAATAGGGGTTTATCGTTTATACCATCTAGGAGTATGGACATAGTAGATCTTGTGCTGGACATTAAATTGTTTTGTAGAAATGCTGTCTTGAAACTGATTTAAGGTAAAAACAATAATGTAAATGTATGTGAATTTAAGAAGCTGACAGCATTCATATACCTCCCACACACCCTTTATTAGAAGCTTTCGAGAAGGCATGTGAGAGAGATTTTTTAGATTTTATTAAGCCTGGCCATAATAAAAGATGACACATTTTTTACAATTTAAGTAAACATGAATATAAAGCAATGATTGATTTACAGAATATATCCACATATTGTCATAAGACCAGCAGATAAAGGTGATGCAGTGTTAATTGTATACAAGGATATGTATTATGAAAAAATGGAAGCTATGTTAAGTGATCCCAATACTTATAAATGTTTGACCAATGAACAATTGAATAAGGTGATTAAAAATGTTCATAGTGATGTATATGATTTCTTGATGTGTAATATTACTGATAGCAATCTATACAAGTATTTTATAATTGAAACTCCATGTGTTCCTGGGTCTAGTACTATTCACTGAAAGCACATTTCACTAAGACACATTTGACTGTGCACAATTCACTGAAAGCTCAATTCACTGAAAACACATTTCACTGAAAGTTATATATGGCCTTTTCCCCCACTGTAGTGCAACCCTGGAATAAGTATATACACACACACACACACACACACACACACACACACACACACACACACACACATATATATATATATATATATATATATATATATATATATAGTAAGGGGGGTGGGGGGGCACCACCCCCACATTGGGGGTGTGAGGGGTGTAGCCCCCCACCTATTTTAAATATTTTGAACAATATACATGGATACTTGCAATTCCAAAAGTTACTCTTTTCTGAACATAATATATATCCAAACTATGTAGGGGGCTACGCTGCCCACAGCCCCCAATGTGGGGGGCACCCCCTTACTATATATACTAACTCCAGGGTCACACTACAGTGGGGAAAAGGCCATATATAACTTTCAGTGAAATTTGTTTCAGTGAATTGTGCTTTCAGTGATTTGTGCACAGTCATTTCACTTTCAGTGAATAGTCCTAGACCCGTGTTCTTGCGCTTAGGGGTCTTCCGAAGATACAGCAAGCTGTTTACAATCCCCCATTAAGACCGATTGTCTTTAGTAAGGGATGGTTAACTGAATCTCTATCCATTTACATAGAGAAACAATTTAGAAATACAGTAGATAATACTAACACCATTGATAGAGATACTCAGCATTTCTTAGATAGTTTATCAAGATATGTTTTTTTCTGACCATATTAAACCCACATAATTATTAGTGACATTGGATGTAACTTCTTTATTTACGGTCATTCTCAATGAAATTGGATTAGAATATGTCAGACTGTTTTTGACCAACAAAGGTGTCCCTAATGACAAGATAATAAGGTGTACTTTGTTATTGGAGATAAATCTTAAAAGCAACATATTTTCTTTCAAAGATAAATACTACCTATAAACCAAAGGAGTAGCAATGGGCACTTCTTGTGCTAACTCACATGCCAATTTAGTAATGACTTATTGGGAAGCCAATTTTATATTCAATAATGTCGCATTTGCCTAACATAGTCCATATTATAAAAGACTTCATAATACATTTTATTTATATTTTAACAGTATAATGTACATATCTTATTTTAATTTATTCAATATTTATGGTTTTATAATACTGTATCAATTTATTCTCAACTCTTAGAGTTTTAACTGTGGAAAACAGAAACTTATGTATATTTCCATGTTGGCATTGTTTCTTTAAAACTACTTCATTATTGAATGATAATTGAATGACTGGTACTTATTTTATGTATAAAATCTCTTGGATTTCATTCCTTGATTGTATCTGAGGAAGTCACAGTGTTGATGAAAACATATTTATTTTGGAATTTGCCTTCGTTAATTTGCCTTGTTGACAATAAAGCTGCTTTGGACTTTTTTCTGGATATTTATTGGTGGCCTGTTACCTCCGTACACTGGTTTTCTGTGGCTTGTTTTGTTTTACCAGTGTTTGGCTTTCTTTCTGCTTATTTGGTTATTATGGAAGCCTCCTCGGGGGAGCCCAGAACCACCGATATCCCTGAATCTTCTATTCGCTCAGAAGTGGGCAAAATGCGAAAGCTTACAGGTCAGCTTAGTCAACTCATTGACATACTCTTGCCCCTGGGAAATGGGCTACAATTTATCCTTTCTGGTCCTAACATTGTTCTTGGTGCTAAAGACAACATTACTGATCACACTCCTGGAGCTTCATCTGCCCATGGAACTCATTCTACTTCGAGTCGCGGAAGTATTACGCGTTCAACAGATTTTCAAAGAACGCCACATGCTCTGCGTTCTATCCACGGAGAGATGGCACAACCACCTGAGGCCAACCCAGTTCTTCATACACCGCCTTCTAGCTTTGATACATGGTACAAGGCAGTACCTACCTTTGAATTTCGGGAAAATCACCGCAACGCTTCCGAAACCAACAGAACTTTTGTGGACTCCATGGCGGCGCTTGAGACTTCATTATACAGGTACAGGGGGCTAATTCTTGACAACATGTATTTAAATGAATGTCTCAGGAAGTGCATAGTGCCTAAGGGGTTACGGGTATATAAATACCCAAACAATGTTGTTGCTGGCAGTGAATTTCATTCGGAACTAATATCAGCTTTTGACAAATGTGGTCTGGACATTGTACAAGCTATTATTCATCAAAACAAAAGAGACATTGTTTTGCTTAATAGTGACATTGAAATGTACAACCAAGCTATTGTTAGTGATTTATTATTTAATGTTGATACTCAAAAACAGAAATATTATAACATCAGAAAAGAGGTTGACCATAAATGTGATGATATTTTGAATAGAAAGTATAAAAAAACTTGATAGGGATATCAGAGAATATCATGATGGATGTCATTACCCTATACCTCCCAAAAACCACGATATGCTTCTAAACGTCCTAACCCTGTACCTATTACGGAACAAGGTTCAGGGCTAGATGAATTTGAAAAGGACAGGGGATATGAATACGAGACAGAATTCCTTCCTAGGAGATCAGAAAGAATACGCAATCAGTGCAATTCCAACAATGATAATCATTTTTCTCCGGTTCATCACCCTCACAGGGGGAGGGGGAGGGGGGGTCACTACAGGAATTTATACCAGATCAAACCTCTGTTGTGGCAACAAGAACATCAGGAACACAACTAGTCAACAGCCAGAATTAGAAGTTATGTGTTCACCAGAGAAGGTTATTATATTTACAATTAAAGCAGTCTGGATATTACTGATACTTTTTTTGATCTTTTCACCAAAGGGTTTAAATACATACCCCGGAAAAACAGCAACATTACCAGTGTCATTATGGAGCTGAAACTTTTTATTAGAAAGCTCAATTTAGAGAATTTGTTAGGGACAGGCAATCAGGCACACTCCACCTCCCTCCAGAGGCCCAGCAGATATAATCCACCCCTACATCCACAGCTTAGAAATTTAGAGAACAGGTTGAAATTGAAAATCAGAAATAATTTCAGAAACAGTGGCTTTCAAGTTAATTTGACTACACAAGAAAGTTCCTTGTTATATGAATTAGGTCATAACCTTAATATTAGGGTAATGGAGCCAGATAAGGGGGGAGGGCACAGTCATCATGGACAAGATTATATATGATGGCAAAATGCATGCTCTTTTGAATAATGATTTTCGATATACAGCTGTATCTCTTAATGAAATTAACATTGCCAATATGAAGATTAATATAGCTATTAAAGATCTTTTCGATCAAAATGTTATTGATTTTAGGACTTACATCTACTTGGATAATTCCTACCCTAGAGTGCCCTCCATTTTCGGGGTACCTAAGGTACACAAGGATACGCATGACCCCCCTCTCAGACCCATTGTAGCAGCGCAGGGTTCCAAGATCTCACCTCTTTCTAAATTTCTTGATTGGAAGTTTAAGAACCTCTGGCCTAAGGCCAACCACTTACTGAAAGACTCTTGGGAATTTTTGAGGAAAGTCACTCCAGATTTATTAGTTCATAATTTAAAATTTTTAACAATAGATGTAGTGGACTTGTTTTCTGTCATACCACACGAAACTGGACTTACATGGCTAGAGGAAGCTTTAACATCTTGCCCTAAGGCTAATGCCAATGACATTTTTCTTATTTTGGAATTAATGGAACTGGTCTTAAACAATAATTTCTTATATTTTTCAGGAGAATATTACAAACAAACTATGGGGGTGGCAATGGGGGCCAATTGTGCCCCTACATATGCCGACATAATTTTATCTGTCTGGGAAAGCAAATATGTATTCAATTGTGAATTCAAGGAATACTGGGTGGCCTACTATAGATTCCTGGATGACATTTGTATTTTCTGGACAGGTCCTGATCATACTATTTCTCAATTCATGGAATATTTGGCCTCCACCACCTCTTTTTTAACTTTCACTTATCAAATACAGGAAGGAAAGGTGGAGTACCTAGATGTTTCCCTTAACATTGAATCAGGAAAATTTAGATCTAACATCTATAGGAAACCCACCTTTTCCAAAAGTTATATTCATTTTAACAGCAGCCATCCACTATACCAAAAGAGAGGTATAGTGAAGGGACAACTAGTCAGATTATCCCGTATGACATCAGAGGAAGATGATTATAAATTAGAATGTCACAAGTTACTCCAGATGTTTCAAGAAAGGGGTTACCCTTACGAATTCATCTCTCATATTAAGGAAGAAGTGGATTTAGACAGAAGTGGTCGGTATAAGCCTCTTTTGGGTTCAGGGGATACATCTAGTATCAATGATACTACTGAACCTACATTTGATTTTAATAAAGCCTTTATTACCGAGTACAGTGCTAACTCGGGAGCCATCAGGAATATCATACAAAGTGAATGGGCTAACTTTAGAGACATTACAGATTTGGAAAATATCAGTAACAAAAGGGTCAGGACTGTATTCAAAAGGGGTAGAAATATAAAAAACCTGTTGGAACAGAACCCTCAGTTATATAATAATTCCAACAAACGTACAGGTACCTATAGATGTGGTTCTTGTACGCAATGTCAGTATGTAGTACACCATGACGAACTTTTCCTTGCAGCTAGAAACAAACTTATTAGGTCCACCAGGTTTTCCAACTGCAATAGTCAGGGGGTGGTTTATTTGGCCATTTGTTTGACATGCCCCGCTTTCTACGTGGGCAAAACGGAACGTACACTCAAAAGAAGGATATATGAGCATACATATGAGATACAAAAACACAATTTGAAGAACGCCCTTTACAGACATCTTATGGCATGCCCTACAGCCAAGTACCAGTTTTTTGTACTGGAAATTGTAGTCAAGGATCAGAGGGGTGGACCTTGGGAAATTAAACTAGAACACAGAGAAACCTATTGGCAGATTTTACTGGAGTCTTACACGGAGCCAGGCCTAAATGAATATATATCAATTAAACCATTGTTAAAGTTAAAAGCCTGCTGTATATAAAAAGACTTCATAATAAATTTTATTTATATTTTAACAGCATAATATATATATCTTATTTTAATTTATTCAGTATTTATGGTTTTATAATACTGTATCAAGTTATTCTCAACTCTTAGAGTTTTAACTATGGAAAACATAAACTTATGTATATTTCCATGTGGGCATTGTTTCTTTAAAACTACTTCATTATTGAATGATAATTGAATGATTGGTACTTATTTTATGTATAAAATCTCTTGGATTTCATTCCTTGATTGTATCTGAGGAAGTCACAGTGTTGATGAAAACGTATTTATTTTGGAATTTGCCTTCGTTAATTTGCCTTGTTGACAATAAAGCTGCTTTGGACTTTTTTCTGGATATTTATTGGTGGCCTGTTACCTCCGTACACTGGTTTTCTGTGGCCATATTATAAAAGGTTTGTGGACGATATTTTTCTAATATGGGATACACCAATAGCTAGTCTTGAAGCCTTTTTAGTATTTATTAATACAGCCACAGATTTTATAAAATTTTCAGGGAATTGGTTTTAAGAAAAGATAGAGTTCCTTGATGTTTTCACCCAGAAGTAAGAGGACAATGCAAAAAGAGATGTTCCAAAAAACATGCAGGAGAAACAATTTGCTGCCCTGAGATAGCATGCACCCTCCTCATGTATACAGAAATATAGTTCAGGGACAGGGACATAGGATCTCTAGGCTAACCAGCTTAGACATTACATGTTATACCACCCTGAGGACATTAGAAACTGAATTTTTACATAGAGGTTATAAGAAAGATGAATGTATTTGTTTGCGAGACAAAGGATTCATAGATAGGAGGAATAGAGGGAGACCATTTTTTTTAGAAATAGAATGAACACTGAAACAGTTCATACTACAAATAAAGTAAACTTGTTTCAAGGAAGCAGAGTTACCATTCCCTTTTCCAATAACAGAGTGATACAAGAGATAATCAACAAGAAATGAGAGATCTTGATGGCAGATGAAAAGATCACCAGTATTGTAGGAATAAAACCTAGATATGCATATAAAAATACCAAATCCCTGAAAAGATTACAGCAATAATAGCGTTCAATCCATGAGAAAGGGAGCTTTTACATGCAGACATTGCAACCATTGTGCATACATGGCCAATAGCAATATATATATATATCCAGTGACTCAAAGAACAAATGAATTTTCACATTATCCTGACTGTAAAACTCGCAATCTAATATATTTAGCAAATGGGGCAAAATGCTCAACATTTTCTATAGAAAAGACCAACAGAACTTTAAGAGAGTGAGTAAGGGAACACGTATATGCAATAAATAGGGACGATGAAAGTAATGCCTTGGTAAAACGTGTTTTAAGCCATGATCTCTCCCAGAAATTTGTATCATTAGTTGTAGAGCTAGTTAATAAGAGTATTAGACTTGGTAACTTTAAGAACCATACTGAAAAATTAGAAAGTAAATGGATTATCAGATTACAAGCAGATAACGCTTGTGGACTGAATGATAGAATCCCCTTGAAACCTTTTCTTATAGATGCGTCCTTGACACATTAAACTAGCTATGCTTGAATATATTTTTAAGATATTCATTGAGATGCTTAATTCTTATGTTCGTTTTAATCACTTGTTTAATTCACGTGTTTTATGATAAATGTTTTCACCATTGTCGCTATATATATATTTATCCATTCTATTTCATGCACAACTTATTTAAAGTTATATAGTATTTTATTTGCTCCCCTTTTTCTTAGACACCAGAGATTACTTAGCACTTGCTGCCATCTACTGATGATTAGCGATTATTGCACCTTCATGATTTTAGTTTGATTTCTCATAAGTAAAATTGTTTACTGAGTATATATTTTAACACACATATTCTTAAGTATGTTTTTAAGGAGATGCTTCTATGCATTAATTCATGATTAGGAGGAGAAATGTTTGTCTGATTTTAAGAATAGTAAAACCTTTGTGAATAGTGCACCTTTAAATTTGTTAATTAATGCAGGAACATGATTGGTTGATGATGGATACAAAGAGACTGAATGTAAAGTATTTAAATTGGTGACTCTACTGTTTTTAAATATGTCTGAAGAAGTATTCTAGTTTGAATGCAAAAGCGCTTACATGATTTGTTTTTTAGAGCAATAGTGTTGTCAGTTCATACCGTGGTGTCACCTCAAGAGTTGTTTGTTTTTGGACTCTTCCACATGTCCTCTATGCTAGAGAGTGAAGCTACCTTTGTACATGAATCATACTCCTGCAATCAGATGTATACCACCTTCTCTCTCCCACCCACCCAATCAGCTTCCCCCCAAAAAGATGGAACCAGGTGACCGTTACCTGATGGTGGGGAATCTTACATTACTCATACAAATATTGCAGAGAAATGAGACTATTTCCTCAGCATATAACAATGGTACTACTATTTTGGGAATGAACAACTGGTTTGAGTCAAATGGAACTCCAGATATTAACATCCCTTTGCCTCACACAGTATACAATAGCAACAACACATGGCACCAGTGAGTACCTTAGTTTATCACAGTCCTATACTTAGTGAAGTGCTACAACCTAAATTAGATTTTAACATGCAACCTTCATATGACATTTCTCTGAATGACAAGCTGGAGAAATTGGACTATAAACTACTTAAGGTTCATAGGTTAGTACCAGGCTAAGTGCCCTTGTGGGCCATTTTAAGGCTAACCAATTACCCCCATGTCAGAATCTAACCCTGTACCTTGTGTTTGTAAGGCAGACAACTTAGCCATTATGCCAATCTCCTACCCCCTTAAATACAAGAATATCCAGCTTGAAAATGTTTATTTTATGGAATGTATTTGTACTCACTGAGTGCCGAAAGGCT
Organism: Protopterus annectens; assembly: GCF_019279795.1. Lineage (NCBI taxonomy): Eukaryota > Metazoa > Chordata > Ceratodontiformes > Protopteridae > Protopterus > Protopterus annectens. The sequence continues at coordinate 593,928,597 of NC_056747.1, read as the reverse complement.
TCTGTTCATTAGTGTATCCTACAGGTCTCGAACAGGATTCCCCACTTCAGAGTGATATACTAACAATGTTTGACTGACACGGCATTGAATATATGCAATTGCTAATTAAATACAACAGAAAATTGATTGACCAACTTACTGCAGACCTCACTATGCTTGATAATTTAATCAAGCATGATTTGCAAATGAGCATATGAAATTCAAATACTTTCATATTTTTAAGATCATCAAGTAACAAATTTTAAGGATCAAGGTAAGGGAAGCAAAAGAATTAGATGGGGATGAGGCTGACTATAAGAATGGTTGAGCTTAACTGAGTACCCCTTCCTCCCAATTATGGGGTAAATGGACTTTTCGGAAAAAAAGCTAATGTGGACTAACTATAATGTGACTAATAATTCTAATAATATTCAACAGCCTTGTCATGTCATTCAAAATTAAATGAACACAACATTAGGAGAATTTAGCAACTCTTTAGATTTTCCACAGTTATGGAGATTGGAACGATTACAGGAAAAGAACAGAGTGAACCAACAGCAGGAATATCAATCCTCCACACCCACCCAGAGGAACCAATGGCAAAAAACAACAACAGAGGAATCAATGGCATAACCAGAGAGTGAACAACTCCCCTTTTTATAACCAATCAGGAAGGGGCCAGTAAGGCCAGAAGTAGGCTCAGATCTAGCATTTATGAATGAACTGAATGAGCAGACTTATAAATGTAACATCAAAACGAACGCAGAAGGGGTCTTTAAAGTTTATAATTTTACTGACTTTGACATTGCTCCTGAATTGATTAATTTATGTGCAAAAGGTATGACATTTGTATTTCTAACTGGAACAAGGCTCAGTTTTGACCTTTTTATTGGTTAACTGGTTAATTTGTTTAAATCAATTTCCTTTATTGCCATTCTTATATTTAAGTGTATATCTGTTTCTCATGTGTCAAATTGACCTAAACAGAATTTAAATATCTTTAGCATACTCTGGTTACAGGTTTTGCTGCATCCAGATCTGTTTGTGTGATTCCTGTGTATCCTGCTACATCATCTTGTGTTGGCCAGGGCCTGCCTGCACTTAGTGGGTGTAAGTGAACTGTTTGGAAATGGTCTGGCATAGGGTGTTGAGCTAAGAGCTCAGGGACAAGGGTTGATTGGTCAATTACAGTGTTTCTTTTTTACTTTAGTTTTTGTGTATTTTAAACTCAGCATTTGCTTGGGTTTGTGCTTGTTTGCCTGTTGTGCACAGACACTGTGCTGTTTCAACCCTTTGCGAGATATCTCAGTTGCATTTTTTCCCTTACCAGCACTCCTGTGTAAGTGAGGCCCTCGCATGCAGCTACTGTATTGATTTTATCCAGCCCTACTCACAGCTATAGCTACTCTCCTCAGATAGTACCCACTCTACTATCGCTGACCTCTCTTCCACAGATTCTGATAATCATGGATAGACAATTTCCTATGGTTTCTCCTGCTAGTCTGGTTGATATGGGCATCCTGAGACAGTGTAGCAACTGCCTTACGTACACAGACAACCCTCTACTACCACCACCTAGGAACACAATATGTGAGATACACAATTACATTAAGAACCTAGAATCCTTGCTGTCTCAGTCACAAGCCAGTACATCTGACACAAAGTTGTCGGCACAAACAATACGAACACTGTATCTCTACCACCACCCACATCTATACAGCACACTCCTACATATATGGGGGTTCTCAACAAAAGCATACCTAAACAAAAGATACCTCTGAAGCAAAAACACACACACATTACAACACACAGCACCAAGCATTACATATATGACACAGGTGTGTGTGTCTCTCAGCCTCTAAGGCCCAGACACAAACCCAACATACTAGTCATAGGAGACTATCGTGAGACACACAGATGTGCCCCTCACCAGGCTAGACAAGGAGAAAGCCACAGTAAGTTGCTTGTCAGGTGCTAGAATCCACCATATCATGCACACACTCAAGTGTCTTAACAGGTTCTGTTATGACTCTGTCATAGTCCATTTTTCCATGAATGACTTAAGATGTACCTCTCTGGACAATATGAAGAGAGACATGATTGAGCTTGCTGAATGTGTGTCCCAGGCAGGTATGTCCCTAGGCTTAAGCAGCACCACCACCCAGAATGATGTTTCAATACAAACAGAAAATTATTGACTTTTTCAATTGGCTTAGTTTATGGTGTCATTCCATGAGGATCCAGTACCTGACAGCCTGGGAGAACATGATTGACAGACCACAATGCTTTGCCAGAGATGGCCTTCATCTGTCTCACTTGGGCTTCAGGCTTCTGGCAAAGGCTCTTGCCTCTCCCATAGTGCCTTTTTTAGGCAAAGTCATGACCACAAAATTACCAACATGAAAAATTATTCTAAACGAAATTTAAAGGTCATGCTGCTAAAAGCTAAGAGTCTTAGCATGTAACTGCACTGCTTGCAAGGATTCCTTGCCCTGGAAGATGCTGACATTTGTGCAGTCACTGACACCTGATTCAAAGCTGTAGAGAACACCCTGGTCTTACCAGGTTACTCATCCTACCATACTTTCAGACCCCAAATGGAGGGCTACAAAGCCAAAGGAGGTGGAGTTTCAATATTTATCAAAAACATGCACACCTCCAGGCCGGTCAAATGGTATGGCCCAGTAGAGAGACTCCAAGTACAGTTAACTGTTGACAAAACACCTGTTCAAATCATAGCTAGCTACAGACCCCCAAACCATGACTCAGGATGCTCACTCCACCTATCTAGACTTATTTGAATCCATCAAGATTCAGCCCTCTACCCTGATCCTCAGTGACTTTAACTACCCAAACATACAGAGGAAGACCTATTCTAGCCCAAATATGAATGCCCATACATTTAATTAGCTGGTTGACACCCCTAAGAGGTGAAAATATTCTGGACCTGGTCCAAACCAACATGAGTAGCCAGTGTAGCACCCTTACAGTCGCATCCTCCTTGGTAAGATCTGACTATAAAGTGATCATTTTTTAAGTCACCATCTCCCCTGACCCCTTTTGTCAGGGTCAAACAAAAAAAGTTTTTCAAAGCTGACTACAATCTCCTCAGAGCAGGTACAACCAGCCTCACAGCCACTGTCCCTTCAGTTGGAACTAGCACCAATGTCCAAGCCTATACTAAAAAAACTACATGAGCACCTACATAGCTGTATAGACTCAGCAATACCTGACAGGACCAAATCATCTTCCTCAAGGAAAAGTAAAACCTGTCTGCTGGACAGCAGCAATAAAACTATAATAAAAGGGAAAAAAATGCTGTCCAGGGCCAAGAAGGAGCAGGTGCAAAATTGGAAGCAACCTCTCCTTTGTCTGAACAAGCAAATAAGGTCACTGGTGGAAGCCTGTAAGGCTAAGTTTGAGTCCAAACTGGCCATGTCCACTAAGGAAAATCACAAGGCCTTCTTCACATATGTCCACAGTCTCAAAGATAACACCCAAATCTGTTCGGAACTGGTGGTCAATAACACCACATACGCAAATGCCATAGATATAGACAACCTGCTGGCAGACAGGTTCAGTGAAAAGTTCACCACCCTGTCCCCCCCATCAGTAAACCAGGATATTCTCAGCACTTGCCCTCCTCTCCTCTCATCATCAGGGATCAGGTCTTTAATGCCCTCTCAAAGGCAAAAAAAAAAAAAAGTCTTTTTGGGACCCGATAACATCCCTAGCTGTATCCTACATGAGCTCAGCCATGAACTCTCTGCTCCATTAGGCACCCTATTCAACCAAAGCCTGAGCACCAGCTTCATCGCCTGATCTGTAAGGCCATGGAATGCATCATGGACCATGCCGATCAGCTGTACAGATTTTTGCAGAATGTCCAGATTTTTTACTCAAATTTTTGGTCTGTTCTCAAAAAATTTGTGTTTTTTCTGGATTTTGTGGCAAAGCGAGGACTGAATTCACTAAATAATGACAAGCATTTGAGTTTCAAACTTCATATCATTCAGAAAATGTATGGTAACACAAGATTCCAACAACTTTCTAAATTGATAAGAGAAATATTTAAAATGTGTCCCTATTTTGAGGGCTTTGTCTCCCTATTACTTTTGGTTTTATCCAGATTTTTTGTGCTAAGAGGTTGAGAGGTATGTCATGGACCTTATAAAATCAGGATGTTGGCAACCTCCAAATGCTTGACCCCACAGTTTGTTTTTTGTCAAAGGGAGATCATATGCCTGTTAAACTTGGTTGACTTGTTCAAAATAGTTAACAAAGCCTTCAGCACTATTTCCTACTCAGGCATAATAGATAAACTCTCCCAGCTTCTTAAAATGAAGTCAAGCATGGTGAATTTTAATTTATGTCTATATTAATACAGTCTTGCCAACCAGGTCCCAAGGCTCGAACAAAGCAGGACAAGAAGTGCGGAGATAAGAGCAAAATTATCTCCAAATCAGCACCACCAGTAAAAAACTGCACCGATATAAAAAACACAGGTTTAATTCCAGAAATGAATATGTCCACAGTACAGGTTTAGCGCTTTCATCTACATCAGGTAGACTTCATCAGAACCAATAGTAACCAGTTACATCATCTTATTTATACCAGTTTTGGCGCCAAAAATGCATGAAATAAGAAGATACAATACATGTAAATGATTAATACTATGTAACACTATAACACTATAAAGTATGTGCTTGTTCACCCTACAAATGTAAGAAATACATCTACGAAATAATGTATTTGAAATATCAGAACTAGTAGTATAAACTAGTAATACCTAAATGGGATCACTAACCTAGCTAAAAAATGTATGTGTATATTGGCTGAAAAATATGCACAATCACTTCTAAAATTCACATGAAAGATGTGTATAGGAAGTGAGTGATTTTAAGTCAAGGGTAATAAAAATTGTGACAAATCATGTAGACCTAATAATAGTGTAATAGCCACAACAGAAGGTAAAGGATGGGGTCTAACCACGGTCCAAAAGGGAAGGGAAGGGAAGAGCACCCGAAAGCAATTGACAGGTGATAGAAGGAACGTATGCGTCATTATGTTTAACCCCTTCTCTAATTTGGTCAAGGAGATTCTCAATAGACATTGGGATATTTTTTTGAGTTCTGAAGACATTGTCTCAGTTTTGGGGACACACCCCACTAGTGTGTACAAGACTTCGCTTAACATCAAGAGGATTGTTGAGGGGGGAAAGAGAAAGGACTTGGGAAAATCTAAAGATGAACACACCCACAAATGTGGTAGCTGCAGGTACTGTCAACACATCAATGAGAGTAACATCATCAAACTAAACAACAAAAATAGAAGTACATGTTATGGTAAGAAGGGGAATTGCAATTCTATGCGGGTGGTTTACTTAGCTGTTTGTTCAAGCTGTCAAGGATATTACATTGGAAAAACAGAAAGGAAGCTGAAAACCCGCATATATGAGCATTTATACAAAATAAAAAAGGCTGATATGAACAATGCTTTAAGCAAACACATTAGTGAAAAGGGTTCCCACCACAGCTTCACATTTTTAATAATTGATCAGATAGGGGTGAATGATTATGGAGGCAATTGGAAGGTAGGATTGTCATGCCTTGAGTCCAAATGGCAGATTTTGTGTGATGCAGTCTCCTGGCCAGGTTTAAACGAAAGTATTAGTATTAAACCTTTTTTACTTTTGGACCGTGGTTAGACCCCATCCTTTACCTTCTGTTGTGGCTATTACACTATTATTAGGTCTACATGATTTGTCACAATTTTTATTACCCTTGACTTAAAATCACTCACTTCCTATACACATCTTTCATGTGAATTTTAGAAGTGATTGTGCATATTTTTCAGCCAATATACACATACATTTTTTAGCTAGGTTAGTGATCCCATTTAGGTATTACTAGTTTATACTACTAGTTCTGATATTTCAAATACATTATTTCGTAGATGTATTTCTTACATTTGTAGGGTGAACAAGCACATACTTTATAGTGTTATAGTGTTACATAGTATTAATCATTTACATGTATTGTATCGTCTTATTTCATGCATTTTTGGCGCCAAAACTGGTATAAATAAGATGATGTAACTGGTTACTATTGGTTCTGATGAAGTCTACCTGATGTAGATGAAAGCGCTAAACCTGTACTGTGGACATATTCATTTGTGGAATTAAACCTGTGTTTTTTATATCGATGCAGTTTTTTACTGGTGGTGCTGATTTGGAGATAATTTTGCTCTTATCTCCGCACTTCTTGTCCTGCTTTGTTCGAGCCTTGGGACCCGGTTGGCAAGACTGTGTTATCGGTTGGTTCTGTACATTGTTCCTGAGATGTCTATATTAATGTTAAGGGACTATTATGTTTTGTAGTTTATATTTTACTAAGACATTGATGATTTGATAGAAAACTGTAACATATACATTTAACCTAACAGTTATTTGTATTTATAAAAATTGGGGGGTGGGCTATTGCTTTAAATTGGATACTTTTTGGCATTTTTTGAGGTTACATGACTATTAACCCTTCATAAAAGAGGTGGGCATTCATTGTATTTTATCTGAAGAAGTGTTGTATACTTTTAAAGATGAAAGTGCTAACCATTAAACTGTTTTGAGAGCTATGCAGCCATTTTCTCTTGGATCTTGTACATTTTTCCTAGTATGATTTCTTGGATACAAGAGGCTTGTATGAGGTGGAGCAAGATCAACTGCAAGGACTGAGTGCTCCATGATAAGACCATTCTAAGGCATGATGGTCATCTACAGCAGATATTCGCTATGATCAAGAAAATCAAAGGGGAAAGGGGTTACCATCTTTTAAGAGGCAATTTTGAATCAAGTGAGCATTAGCAGTTTGAATATCAGGAAACCACAGCCTAAAATCTAGCATATGGTGGCCAAAATCAAGACAGTTTATTGGTCAAAATTTTGTATTGACCATTCACATATGAAATACAAAGTGCAATATGTGCATTTTACATGGGTAAGAAAAGTAACAGCTTGAACAAATTGCAGGTCCTCCATGACTTGAAGGAATTTATTAGCAAAATGTACTGATTCATCATCAGCCGAGTGGATAAAACTCCCCAAGACCAACTATAGGGCGGACCAAGCATGAGACCAATGAAACAAATCAGCACATTCTTGAAGGAATAGTCTTCCTCCTTGTGCCCATTTTGCAATCAAGGGATAATTTCAGTCTTTTGGGAATATATTAAATTCCATTTCATGATGGAAAGAAGGTGAATTGCCTCACTACTGATGTAACCCTGCTTAAGACAATGAATAATTCAGGACCACAGCATGATAATGGTTGAACAAATTTTGTGCAGATAATTTTTAGATTATGGAATAAACTCCCTTTGGATAAAAGAAAATCTGAAAAAATCTTCTGATTTTTTAAAAACAAGCTAAATAAATGTTTTTGCTTGAATGTGTATAATCATTAGTTAACGCAAACTGCATTCTTGGATGACTTTCAGGCATACTCTCAAACTCTTGCAGCAAGAAATCTAGTCAAAGCCATAAATAATGGGGGGGGGGCAAAGGTCCAAAAATAGGGACAATTTTTTAATATTGCTCTTACAAACTTAAAAAAGCTTCTAGAGTAAAAGGTTTTCCTTTAGCATGAATTTTCTGAAGGGTGTGAAGTCTAATGATAGACATGTCTATTATTATTTTATGACTTCAGTCTTTAATGACTCACCAATAATTCACCAGAAAAAACACAATTTTATGGAATAATGGATGAAAAATATGAGGCAAAAATCTGGACATTCTGCAAAAATCTGTACAGTTGAAAGGTATGCCTTCAACCCTAAATGCTGTATAATAACCCATGAATTTAAATGGGCAGAAATCTACCTCCAACTACGTCTTTAAAATGCATCATCAGTTAGAAGAAACATCAGCAATTAAAGCAGTCCTGTTATACCCCAATATTATACTGTACGATACGCTTATATGGGCTATTCAGCTCATTTTTCCAGAAACAGAAATTTGGAGTATCATAGTTACAATACTAGACATAACGCTAACCGTCATCAACCATCAGGAAATGTAAGCCCTTAACTCTCCTGGTTTCGTACAGTTTCTAAAAGCCTGTTCTGTATAACAACGCATATGCAAAATCCATGGCAAATGTGACAAAGCTACAGAAGCATACCTCTCAACTATCCAGAGTTTCACAGAACATCCAGATTTTGTCTCATGTTTTTAGTCTGTTCCTCATAAAATTTGTTGTATTCTCAATTTTGTAGAAAATCAGTGAGGTGTGAATTCATTAAATGATAGAAAGTGACTAGAATAAAAGGCATTGTGTTATACATTTTCTGAAAGATATATATAGTCTGAAACTAAAATGCCTAAGTTTATTAGAGCAATATTTAAAATCTGTCCCTATTTTTGGGGCTTTGTCCAGATTGTTTATGCTAAGAAGTTGAGAGGTATGCACAAAAGGAAGGCATTAAAAACAAACATGAATGACCAGCTGTCTCTGATGTCTAAAATTTCCCTAAATGAATTACTGCAAATGCTAAAGGTTAAATTATTTCTGAATATATTGTGTATAGTATGTGTGTGTGTAGACAAAGCATTCTCTCAGACAAGATTGCAGAGTTTTGCCATCAGTGCTAAAGAACATTAAATTTACCAAACTTCTGCATGATTATTTTCCTAGTGAGATTTTAATATGACCCAGGGAATCAAAAGGACAGCATTAATATAAAAATAGTTACAATGCTGCATGGTAGAGTTCAACTGTTGTCCAAAAATCAATGCAAGAAAATACAAATGGACTACAAAAACTGAGACAATTACTACACTGATTAAAGAGTGTTTAACCACAGATACAAAAATTGGGGAAGAGAAGATTCATCTTGCTTTCTGAGTATGTTTGCAAGTTCCTAGAATTTCCTTTTTAGTAACTATGGATTTAAATATCCTGATTTCACATCCATTGCTCCTTTTTAGTAACAATGGATGTGAAATCAAAATATTCAATAATCCCAAATAAAGTTCTGTCTTCCTTCGTGGTCACACTAGGAGGGATAGAGTTGGGTAGGCATTTGAGAGTTTGGACATGTGCATATGTTGGTAAGTTCATGTGGGTGAATAGGTGAGCATTTTCTTGACTATAAGCAAATGTAGGGAGCTTGTTTGTTGACAGTTGAATTTGTGTATGTGAATATCTGGGAGTGTGTATATGTTTGAAAAAAAAAGAGCAGAGGTTGTCTTTGCCAATATGATGCATGAATTGACAGGGAAAACACTATTGCAAGCAAGTCTGACAGATTTATTGTTAGAGCATACAAGTCAGTTATATGCTAATGAGCAGATAAAGAGGTCCTTCTCATTATGGCCATTGCTGTCCCTGATTCACTTTTTATCGCTGTCACAAACTGGCCTTCCTGTAATTTACATGAATGTTGAAGATTTTTTTCTGAATCCTATGAATGTTGTGAACATTTCTCCAGTGACAGTATTAACACTTCTTCTTTTGGCTTTTCCCGGTTAGGTGTTGCCACAGTGGATCACCTGTACGCTCATGACTGGCAGTGGGGTTTTATGGAGTCGAGTTGCTAGCCCGGCGCCCATCCTTCCACAGAAGGCACACACACACACACACACACACACACACACACACACACACACACACACACACACACACACACACACACACCTAGGGCCAATTTATAGTGTGCAATCCACCTACTGCATGTATTTGGGATGTGGGAGGAAACCGGAGCACCCGGAGGAAACACATGTGACCACAGGGAGGACATGCAGACGCCGCACAGAAGGCACCCCAGCCAAGGTTCAGACAGAGAACCTCTTGCTGTGAGGCAGCAACGCTAACCTCTGCACCACCGCGGCTGCCCCTCAGTATTAAAATTAACACTGAATGAAAATAATTATGCTTCAATCAAAAGTGAACAAAATGCATAATTTTGAATAGAATGCATCTAGAACTGAATATAAATAGTAGAAATACATTACAAGAGGAAAGATTTATACACCCCACTAACTGAAGGACGGGACTGGTGTAAGACACAATAGTTTAGCATATGAATTTAGGATAATTTTAGATTATTTAGTTGGCCATGGGGAAATCAGAATGTAAAAACAAGAGTTACTAGAACATTTTCAAGAGCAAATGAAACATTATGAGAGAGACTGGGGGTTGTATCATACTTTATTTACCAAAAAGATAGTAATTTTATAAAATGTGTTATACATTTCAAAAAAATTGTAAGGACTATAAATATAACAGGCACACTTGCATTGGCTTTTATAGGGCATGCAAATTCATTTCTAATACTGCATATTATCTACATGAGGAAAAAGAAAATAATGAAGGGCAAAACATCACTACACATGTAATTCAGAAAACACTATATACGCTAGCACTTACAATTAGAGCTCACTTATATGTACTAGACACAGAATTGTCTTCCCATATAGTAGATTACTGAGGAAAGTGAGAGAAGAGGGGACTTTGAAGTGTGTTAGGTAAAAAAGAAAGAAAATGGCAGTTATGAAGGATTCCATTTCAGTCAAAATATTTTGCCAAAATCACTTTAAGTGAACCTCAAAATATATTTTTTTTTGTTTTTTTTTTTTAATTTTTTTCAAGGGACAGGCCCTCCTGCACACCCATGTGAAAAAGTGTAGTCATCTGGGTACATTGAAAGTTGTTAGACTGCTTTTGAAATTGTGTTAACTTAACCTGGGGGTTTCTGCTTGCATTATAATCTGTGCTGGTCACATTTTTTAATCATTCTGCTCATCTTCCGAGTGGTTGGCTGCTGAGACTCACCTGCATAAATCAACTGACAAAAGCTGATTTAAGTATACTTGTCTCTGCACTTATTTAAGACTAGAAATTTGTATATAATTGTTATATAAAATATAATACAGGGAGATAATACTCCCTGTCTCTAGCTGCAGTTAGTCCCCCCCCCCATTCTTGTTGTGATGTTAATCTTGGTGGCTTTGGAATTGCCTGCCCCTGCTGTAAATCTGTTTTTGGACACTCCTACTGGGCCCATCTCATTTCTTCACTCAACTGAGTACAGTGAGATCATATTTTGATTTCAGACACTCCTACCAGTCCCATCTCCTCTGCTGTGTACAGAGAGAGAGCACTTGGGAAGGACATCCCCTATACCATTTTAATCTGCTCTGTTCCCTCCCTCTCCACAAAACAAAATGCTTATAGTTTCTTGAGCTGCTCATACATAACTGTCTTCTACCTTAATTTGCTGTTCTGTGTCCTTTTTTACGTGTTCAAGTGCTCTTATTTGATTTTTCATTTGTTTTTGTCATTTTTAACTTATCTGCATTTATTTAAACTGTATTTGCCTTAATATTGCTATCAAGTGTGCTAGCTTGTACTGCATTTAAAGTGTTTTTGCTACTGTCATTAGCTCATTTTTTCTAATACAGAGAGAACTTTTTGAGAAAGTCAACCCACTAAACTAATATATATATATATATATATATATATATATATATATAAATTCCAAGCTTGGTTTCTGCCTTTCCTGTAAGTAGTCTAATCCAGATACAGATTTGCTGTATCCAGGACTGTTTGTAAGCTTCTGTGTCCCCAAGACTTTCTGTGTTGGAGGGAAGCCTTCTAGCTTATCAGTGGGAGTGGTAAGCACTAGGTAGCTATCTACAAGATCCAGATCCAGATTCTTAGTTTTAGCACTTGAATTTTCTTATCCGTGCTCAACACTTCTTCAGAACTTGTTGTAAGCAGTAAATAAACTGTAAATTACTACAGCACTCATCCTTCCTCAATACCTAGAGGAAAAAAGTTTTGGTACTTACTTTCCTCACTTGCTTAGAGAAAAACAGCTCTTGTACTCACTTTCCTCACTTTAGTGGAAAATATTTTTTTTTATTCAGGCATGTCCAAGGGTCAGCTCCCAGTGTTCTCTCCTATCTGATGAATCTGGGCATCTTGGGGCAATGTAGCAATTGCCTCATGTACACAGACAACCCACTCCTCCTACCACCCAACACTACAACCTGTGAGAGAAGCACTTATCTAGCCAAACTGGAGGTAAAGCTATCTCCAACAAGACTGAACTTGATAGTCAAGAGGAGAAGGTAAACACTTGCACCACACCACACTCATCACATAGTCCCACTAAACCTACACCACCAAAATCCACAAATAGAAACACAAAAACAGTCGTGGAGGCTCTCAATAATAATCTGCTCAAGCAACAGAGACCTCCAAAGCAGAAACGCAAACAACCTCCCACCACCAACACAACCCAAATGACACATAGCCCACAGACTCAGTGTGCCACTCAACCATAGTCCATAAGGCAAAACAACGTACCCAACACACTAGTCATAGGTGACTCTATAGTCAGGCACACTGATGTCCCACTCACCAGGCTAAACAAGGAGAAGATCACTGTCTGCTGCCTGTCGGGTGCCAGGATCCACCACATAACCCACATACTCAGGTCACTCCACAACAAGTACAAATATGACTCTGTGATTGTCCATGTTGGTGTCAACGACCCGAGACATACCTCCCTGGACTACATGAAAAGAGACATGGAAGAACTCTCTGATCTTGTAGCCCAGGCAGGTATGACTCTAGCCTTGAGTAGCATCCTGCCATCACCCAGAATGATACCGCATTACAAGGACAAAATGATTGACTTCAACAATTGGCTAAGCTTCTGGTTTCAGTCTAAGGGGATCCTGTATCTGTCTGCCTGGGTCGACAGACCACAATGCTTTGCCAGAGATGGCCTGCACCTGTCACCCCGCGGATTCTGGATACTGGCAAAGGCTCTTGCCACCCCTATAGTGCTTTTTTTTAGGCAAGGTTCAAATGACAAATTCACCATCATAACAGAAACAGGAAAGCAAAAACTGAGGGTAATGCTACTCAATGCTTGAAGTCTAAATCTCAAAATGCACTCACTCGAGGCACTCCTTAAAAGAGAGAAAATCGATGTCTGTGCAGTGACTGAGACCTGGTTCAAGGCTCCAGAGAGCACCCATGCATTACCAGGCTATAACTCATACCACACTTTTCGGCCATCTAACCTGGACCGGAACACCAAAGGCGGAGGTGTGTCCATATTCATTAAGGATATCCACACCTCCAGGCTAGTTGCTCAGCATAATGCAGCCGAGGTTATCCAAGTGCAACTAACTCTGGGCAAAACTGCAATTCAAATTGTAGCTTGCTACAGATCCTCCATCATGCCCCAGGATTCCCACTCCTCTTTTCTTGATATACTGGAAAATATTAGGGTTCAACCAAACACCCTAATATTGGGCGATTTCAACTACCCCACCATTAAATGGGAAAACTACTCATGTACCAACACCTTTGCTCAGCGCTTTCTTGAATTCATAAATTCCAGTGCCCTGGATCAACTTATCCACACCTCCACCAGAAGCAACAATATCCTAGACCTAGTCATTACCAACATGAGTGACCAGTGTTCCACACCTGAAGTCAACTCCTCTTTGGTCAGATCAGACCATAAAATAATCACCTTAGATATCCACATCCTGTCCCCACCCCTCCCCCCCCCCCCATTAAGGAAACCATGGTAAAAAATTTCTCCAAAGCCAACTTCATGCTTCTTAAGACAGAAGTGGTGAACTTCATGACACCCATGCAGATGGACAATACAGTTATGACTGCTGAATCCTACACAAATGCACTCTATAAGCACTTACACGAGTTCATGGATCGTGCTATCCCAAACAGAACCAAGACGCTATCCTCCAAAAAAAAAGGAAGCCAGTATGGTGGGCCCCTGCCAAAAACAAACTCTACAACAGAAGGAAAAAACTGTTGCAAAAGAGAGTAAAATCCCATGAGTGGAGGAGCTCCCTGGTCAGCCTCAGCAAGAAGCTGAGATCTCTTATAAGATCCTCCAAAGCTAGCTATGACAACAAGATTGCCACTGATTCTAAGGACAACCACAAAGCATTCTATAGCTATGTCTCTGAAGTACAGGCCAACACAGAAGGCCTCTGGCTAATGAAGTTTGCAGATGACTGCAAACTAGGAGCTATAGTCGAGTCCCCAAATGATGTGGACATCCTACAGAAGGGGCTCACTGAGACAGATGCCTGGTGTCAGAGCCATGGCTTCAAGCTCAATGCCAAAAATTGCACTGTTATCCCCTTTGGTAAAAACTCTGCACCCATGAACTACCACATAGGTGGCAGTCTTCTTAACACCGAATGTGTGATAAGAGACCTTGGGACCCAGGTGGACAGTAGTCTCTCCTTCGATAATCACATTGCCACAGTAGTCAGGAAATCCTTCTACATGGCACACCTAATCACAAAAGGGTTCTCCTCCAGGAAAAAAAAGGTAATTGTTCCCCTCTACTCGACACTCATTAGACCCATTATAGAGTACAATGCCCCTTTTGGAATGTACCTCACAAGACACCTGTAGCAGCGGGAAAGGCCACAGAAGTACCTCACAAAGAGAATTACTGGCCTCAAACAGATGCCCTACACATATCGTCTCAAAAAACTCCAGCTTTACTCTGTAGCATATCGCCTACTCTGAGGTGATCTCTGCCTAACATATAAAGCTATGTCAAACCCAGAGCTGTTGGACATGCTACACCTAAAGAAATCCCAATTCTTCCAAGCTACACACTAGGGAACTAAACCTTGTCACCACAATAAACAGGACTTGCTGGAGGGATAGATTCTTGTCCCAGAGACGTCCCATACTCTGGAACAAGCTACCCATCTATGTCAAGCAAAGTTCCTCATTAACACTCTTCAGGAAAAAATCTTGATGAGGGGATAGGAAATAGGAAATACACCCTGGGGGATCACTTCTGTGGCTCTGCTTGACAGTGGCACAGGAAATTAACTTTCTTGGGTTGGCATAAGCCAGGGAACTTTGTTGGCTAGGCTTACTTAGGCCCTTTTGCCAATTGCCTAGTACCTACCTATGACTCTATCTATGAACCTATGTATGGGAAACCCTCCACCCCCAAATTTAAATATATTAACTCTGGGGTCATACTTCAGTGGAGAAAATGGAATTCTCTGATACTGAAAGTGATTTCTGGTGAAATATTTTCATTGAAACCGGATTCAGAAAAAGTGGTGTGAAGAGCATGACATATTCATGTTATGAACAGGTGCCAACATCTCACTAGGACAAAATTAATTAGCTAGTGTAAAACCTGTACTGAAATGTAGAAATCTTAAGTAACAGGATAATTATTAACACAATGTTGTAATGCAAATGTCTTAATTTTTTATTTATTTATTGTATTTTATTTTACATTTGTTGACTGGGCTAGTCTAGCTGGATACATGTCCTTTTTCAGTAGAGGCCCAGGGAGATAAGCTCCAAAGTTAAGTAAAATTTGCATAAAAACAGCAGATACAAATACAATACATAAAACAAGTCTACAATAATTAAAAGTTCAATACTTAAAAAGCATATTTCTATAAATTACTACACGAGAGGATTAACAATATTTGGATAGAGAAAAGATATAAAAAATAAGACTTATGTTTAAGAAATAAGTATAGAGGCAAAGGAAAGTTTAGAATTGGCACAAGTGTAGGAGAATACAAGGGTTCAGAGTTATTGAGGCATATGGGGTAGAAAGAAGAAAGAGAATGAAGGAAATAGATGAAAGAAGAAAGAACAAGCAAAGCACTAGCTAGTGTACAGGTGACTTCTGAGAAGTTTAGTTACAAAGAGGTCATAGCAGGGAAGATAGGGGTAGACCAAGGAGCAGAAAAAGGGGGATGAACTATGGTTCAGTCTGGTTTCGAACAGGGACAGAGCCAGAGTAGTTGCTGATGTTCTTTAAGTGTTTCTTGAACAGAGATGTTGAGTGAGATGTGAGTGTAATAGGAAGGTTATTCCAGATTTTGCCCACAATATTGGTAAATAGCGAGTCCCCCGCTTTATTGTTAGATTTGATATTAGAAATTAGTAGCTTGTTTGTAGAGCGAAGTGTTGAAAGATTTTTATATGGGGTGATCAGGTTAGTGAGGATTGGGGTGTTATTTGGGTGATGAATTTTGTGTGTGATCACAAGTTGATTATACAGTAGTTAGTTTTGTAGCTCTGACCATCCTAGTTGTTTGAGGTTGTGGCAGTGGTGGGTTCTGAAAGGGTTCCCTGTGGCAAATCTGGCTATGTTGTTATAGCTAGTTTCTAGTTTGTTTATGTTGTATTTTGATAGGTTGGTGTATATAGCAGAAGCATAGAAAAGGGTAGAAATGAGGTGAGTTTGGGCAATAGAGGTTCTCGCTAGTGGTGTGAGGTAGGGTCTGACTCTATACAGGGAGCCTAGATTTTAATTAACAGTTTGGATGGTGTTATTGATATGGTCATCGTAGCTGAGTTTATTATCTATGGTTATGCCCAGGAGATGTGTGTTAGTATTGTTTCAAACACAAGTTTTTTTAAACACCTTTATTAAATTGTCATTTAAGTTATCCATCTATCCATCCTCATCTCCTTTTTCCATTTCCCAGTTATGTTTTCTGTTAATGTGTCTATTAACATTACTTCATTAATATATACTTTATACATGACACGTGTTCCTTCCTTACAAACTCTCATTTAGAGCAACATTATATAACT
>NC_056747.1:593859475-593906975 GCF_019279795.1 Protopterus annectens | reverse complement strand
TTTACCTGTCAGGGTAAGCAGTCTGGCCACCTACCCATAAGTACCAATATGACTCATAGTTCATGTTGGTGTGAATGACATGAGGCATGCCTCCTTGGATTATATGGAGAGAGACATGATTGAGCTCTCATCGTATGTGTCATAGGCAGGTATGACCCTAGGGTTCATCAGCAAGGATGATGCCACAATATGGGCAGAAAATGATCAACTTCGACAACTGGCTTAGCTACTGATGTCATTTCAAAGGGGTCTAATACTTGTCAGCCTGGGAGGACATGGCTAACAGGCCATGCTGCATTGCCAGGGATGGTCTTCACCTGTCACTTCTAGGCTTTTGGATCTTGGCCAAACATTATCAACCCCTAAAGTACCTGTTTTAGGCATTGCCAGACAGACAAACCTTCAGAAAAAGCTACTCAGGACAAGCTAAAGTGTTACAACTCAATTCTAGGAGTCTCAAGAAGAATCTGCAGCCTGTAGAAGCTCTCCTTGCTGTGGAGTATGCTGACATCTGTGCAGTTACTAAAGCATGGTTCAAAGATATGGAAAGCACTTCAGCAGTGCATGGCTATAACATCTTTCATAAGCTCAGACCACCCACTGAATACAAAAAAGCTAAAGGTGAAAGTCTATCTATGTACATAAAAGATAAGCACACCTCAAGGCTGGTCAAACAATATGGCATGCCTGAGCTACCCCATGTCCAACTAACCATGGGAAAATTCCATTACTGCATTCTTGCTAGCTATAGTTCATAGGTTGGTACTAGGCTATCGGTCCTAGGGCCTATGCAAGCCTAGCCATAACAATTCCCTGGATATTTCTTCCCACAATATTTACTTCTCTGGGCCCCTGTCTAGCAGGGCGACTGACATGATCCCCAGGGTGAATTTCATACCTCCCATCCAATCATCAAGGTTCCTTTTGAAGAGGGACAATGAGGTGCTCTGCTTGACATGTATGGGCAGTCTATTCCAGAGTATGGGGAGTCTCTGGGTCAGGAACCTAAACCTCCAGCATGTTTTGTTCATTGTGATGACAAGGTTTAGATCCCTGGAGTGTGTGGCTCTGAGGGACTGGGATTTCTTTAAGTGTAGCATGTCCAACAGCTCAGGGTTTGACATGGCCTTGTATGTTAAGCAGAGATCGCCTCTGAGTAGACGATATGCAGCAGAATATAGCTGGAGTTTTTTTTAGACGGTCAGCATATGGCATCTGCTTAAGGCCTGTGATTCTTTCAGTGAGGTATTTCTGTGGCCTTGCCAGCTGTTGCAGATGTCTTGTGAGGTACATACCAAATGGGGCATTATACTCTATAATGGGTCTAATGAGGGATGAGTACAGTGGGACAATGACCTCCTTTTTTCTGGATGAAAAGCCCTTAGTGATAAGGTGAGAACATAGAAGGATTTCCTGACTGTTGTGGCGATGTGGTTATCGAAAGTGAGACCACTGCCCACCTGTGTCCTTAAGTCTCTCATCACACTTTCGATGTTTAGCATCCTGCCACCTATGTGGTAATTCATGGGACATGTTTTTTTCCAAAGGGGATAACTATACATTTCTTGGCATTAAGCTTGAGCCCATGGCTCTGACACCAGGCATCTGTTTCTGTAAGGCCTTTTTGTAGAATATCCACATCATTTGGGGATTCAATAATGGCTCCCAGTTTGCAGTCATCTGCAAACTTTGTTAGCCAGAGTCCCTTAGTGTTGGCCTGTACTTCAGAGAAGTAGATGCCAAACAAGAGTGGTCCCAGGACTGAACCCTGAGGTACTCCCACTTGTCACTTGTCTGGAGCTGGATTTGAAGTCAACTACTTTTACAGTCTGGGTTCTGTCAGTAAGCCAGTTGGCAACCCATTGAGTGATGTAGGGATTTATGCCCAGTTTAGTAAGTTTATCTATGATTCCAGAATGGGGGATGGTGTCGAAGGCCTTGGCGAGGTCTAGATAGGCTGTGTGGACCACCTTACCTTCGTCCACAGCTCTGGAGACTGATTTGAAGAAGTCAATCAGATTCAGGAGACAAGATTGGCCCTTCACAAACCCAAACTGGTTGGAGTCCATGATAATGCATTCCATGCCCTTGCAGATCAGGCTTGTCAGACTGATGGGACAGTAGTTCTCAGGATCCAAGGTGGATCCTCCCTTGTGGAGCAGGATAACTGTAGCTGTACACCACTCAGTGGGCATGAAGCCTGAGGTGAGGCTATGATTAAACATGACACTTAGGTGAGGTACCAGTTCATTTTGTAGTTCATGTAGTACACAGCCTGGGATGTCATCTGGTCCAATGGATGCTGTATTCTTAGCTTTGGAGAGTGCGGTTTCTACCTGTGTGGCCATGATTATTGGAATTTGGCAATCTTTTGGTATTGATATGGGCCCTTTAGGGGGTGAGATGGGGTTGAAGTTGGCACTAAATCGATCTGCCAGGATATTGGCAATATCCTTGGGATCAGTATATTTAATGCCATTCTGTTGTAGCTCAGAGCAGATCTGAGCATTGCCATTTAGATTCTTGACATAACTATAGAATGCCTTGTGGTTGTCTTTGGACTCTTTGGCAATTTTATTTTCATAACTAGCTTTTGAGGATTTTATGAGGGATCTCAGCTTCTTACTGAGGCTGGTGAGGGAGTTTTTTGCATCCTGGGATTTTTCTCTTTTCTGCAACAGTTTCTTCCTTCTGTTGTATAGTTTGTTTATAGCAGAGAACCAACCAATTGGCTTCCTTTTTTTGGAGAAGAGCATCTTGGTTTTATTTGGGATGGCATGATTCATGCACGAGTGGATGTGCTCATACAGTGCCTTAGTGTAGGATTCTGCAGTTGAACTTCCAGATCCTGTCTGTGTGGGTGTTGTGAAGTTTGTCACTTCTGACTTCAGTAGCATGAAGTTGGCTTTGGAGAAGTTTTTTAAGGAGGTTTCCTTACTGGGGCGTGGGGGTGGGATGTGGATGTCAAAGGTGATTTGTTTATGGTCAGACCTGACCAATGAGGGGGTGACCACTGGTGTGGAGCATCTATTTCCCATGTTGGTAATGACCATGTCTAGGATATTGGCTCCCCTGATGGGACAATGGATTAGTTGAGCCAGGGAGTTGGAATTTATGAATTCCAAGAATCGTTGGGAAAAGGAGTTGGTACCCGAGTAGTTTTCCCAATTAATGGCAGGGTAGTTGAAATCACCCAGTATTAGGGTGTTTGGTTGTATCTTAATATTTTCCAGTATGTTTAGAAAGGTGTAGTGAGAATCTTGGGGCATGGTGGGGGATCTGTAGCAAACTGCAATTTGGATTGCAGTCTTACCTAGTGTTAGTTGCACCTGAAGAATTTCAGATGCATTGTGTTGGGCAACTAGCCTGGAGGTGTGAGAATATCCTTGGTGAATATGAACACTCCTCCACCTTTAGTGTTTCGGTCTTGGTTTTGTGGCCGAAAAGTGTGGTAAGAATTGTAGCCTGGTATTGCAGGGGTGCTCTCTGGAGCCTTGAACCAGGTCTCAGTTACTGCACAGATATCGATGTTCTCCATTTTTAGGAGTGCCTCAAGAGAGTGCATTTTGAGGTTTAGACTTCTAGCATTGAGTAGCATTACCTTCAGATTTTTCATGCTTGTATCTGTTACGGTTGTAGTTTTATCCTTTGAACCTTACCTAAAAAAGGCAATATAGGTGTGGCAAGAGCTTTAGCCAGTAACCTGAATCCCAGGGGTGACAGGTGCAGACCATCTCTGGCAAAGCATTGTGGTTTGTCGATCATGTATTCCCAGGCAGACAAATACTGGATCCCCTTTAAATGACACCAGAAGCTTAGCCAATTGTTGAAGTCAATCATTTTGTCCTTATACTGTGGTATAATTCTGGGCGAAGGCAGGATGTTACTCAGGGCTACAGTCATACCTGCCTGGGTCACATGATCCAAGAGCTCTTCCATGTCTCTCTTCATGTAGTCCAGGGAGGTACGTCTCAAGTCATTTACTCCAACATGGACAATGACAGAGTCGTATTTGTACTTGTGGAGTGACTTGAGTGCATGCGTTATGTGGCGGATCCTGGCACCTGACAGGCAGCTGACTGTAATTTTCTCCTTGTTCAGCCTGGTGAGTGGGACATCAGTGTGCCTGACTATAGAGTCACCTATGGCTAAAGTGTTGGGTACATTGTCTTGCCTTAGGGGCTGTTGTTGGATGGCACACTGGTGTTGTGAGCTATGTGTCACTTTGGTTGTGACTGGTGTTTGTTTGCGTTTCGGCTTTGGAGGTCCTTGATGCTTGGGCAGGTTAATTTTAAGGGCCTCCACATATGTGGGTTTAGTGTTGCTATGTATGGGTGTTGATGATGTGGGTTTTGAAGGGCTATGAGTTGCTTGAGGTGTAATGCAAGTGTTAACCTTCTCCTCTTGACTGTCTAGCACAATCTTGGCCGGAGAGAGCTTAGCTTCCAGTTTGGCTATGTAAGTGCATCTCTCGCAGGTTGTAGTGTTGGGCAGTAGGAGGAGAGGATTGTCTGTGTACATGAAGCAGTTGCTGCACTGCCCCAGTATGCCCAGATTCACCAGGTGGACAGGAGAAATCACCGGAAGCTGACCCTTGGACATGCCTGTTTCGGTGCTTTTTTGCAAAGTTTAAGAGCTGTTTTCTCTTACCTTTGTAAGGCACTCTGCAATTATAGGCTGTTTAGTGCCTATGACTAATTTCTCCTTCTTGACAAGGAGAGGTGAGTGCTTGAATCAGTTTCAGGCTGCCTAGTGCTTTCTTGTAATGTTTAAGAGCTGTTTTCCCTTACCTTTGCAAGGTACTTTGCAATTATAGGCTGTTTAGTGCCTATAATTAATTTCTCCTTATAGACAAGGAGAACTGAGTGCCTGAATCAGTTTCAGGCTTCCTAGTGCTTTCCAGTAGGTTCTAGAGCACATGCTAGTCACAGGGGTTCAGATTTTAGTGTTACTACTGAGAAACCAGCTAGTTCTAAGGGAAAATTTGAAGAGCAGACTTTCTGGCACCTGGAATAGTTTAACTGTAGCCTTGCAGTGCTGCACAATGTGAAAAATGTGCAAACACACACATTTTTATGCCAGAAAGTCGAAAGGGATAGAAATCAGCCCAAAAAGGCTAATACAATTACAGTTTCAGAGCTGGAAACCACTCCTCTAGTGTTAGATAGGCAGTACAATGCTCACCAGTCCCACTGGTAAGCAGTAGGACTTCCCACTACCACAGCAAGATCTGGATAGCTCTGAGCACAGGAAATAAAGTCCTGAGACAAGCAAAGCCTGGGATATGGACTGGCTAGAAAAAGTGGGAAACGAGCAAACAAGATAGTATTTATTTTGTTGAAACAGGCTAAACAATGCAATAATACAGTAAATAAACAGAAAAGGCTAGCACACTTGAGTGTGTAGTCCTAAACAGTAAATGCAATTAAAACTCTACAAAATTAGCAATTTAAAACTTTTTAAATGAAGCAAGGCAAGAGCACAACTGAAAAACGCTAATCTACATATACAGAGAAGTCTATATATACAAAATAGCAGCTAAAACACACAAACACTTCATATGCAGTGCAACCTAGAGCACTTGAGTTGTAGCAATATTAAGGCAATTACAGTTATAATAAATGCTCTAAAATAAACTCTATATTTCCAAAGTGTTTGAGAAGCACAGTCAGAACCAAGGAGATTCAGGCAAAAAAAAATTTTTTTTTTGAAAGGGAAAAAGGAGAAACAGAAGGCCTTATCAAATGTTCTCTCTGTATTATGTAGAATGAGCTAATGACACTAGACTGGGAGGAGTGTCCCAGATCAGATTTACAGTAGGGGTGGGCAACTGCAAAGCCACCATGAACAAGAAAATCCATACATCATACCAAAAGATTTTAGAATCGCTCACCATCCAGCCCAGTACCATTTACTCATAGGTGATTCTAACCACCCCTCCATTAATTGGGAGGCATACATGACAACTAACATGATTTTGAAAATTCAAAAGCCTGGAGCAGCTAGTCTGCACTCCCACTAAGTAAACAAATATCTTAGATCTGGTACTCACAAATATGGGAGAGCACTACCCCCCCCCCCCCCCATGTGATGTCCTCACAGATGAGATTGAAAAGCAGTCTTCCTTGAAATAAAGGTAAAAGTTGTCCCACCACCTAACCCGAAAAGCTTTAAGAATCTCTCTAAGGTAATTAACCCCATTAAAGAATGGAATAGCTAGTTACTAAGCTTCAGTCCAGAAAACACAGAAATCTATGCAGAGGTGGACACAAAAGCTGTGAATGACCATATAAACAAATGCATAGAAATATCAGTGCCAGACTGAAATAAACCCTGGTCCAACTGAAAATACAAGCCACTCTGGTAGACCCCTGGTGTTAGTAGGTTTTACAACAAAAAGAAAATCCTGTTGAGAAGTAAGAGGGAATGTGCACAACAAAGCAAAATGTCTATCATTAGTGTAAACAATTGACTCAGGACTCTGAAAGCAGACATTGAGGCAAAAAGAGCCTCCAAAGATCAGGATAACCATAGCGCATTTTTCAGTTATGTCTGCAAAAGGGAACACCCAACAACGTGTGGAATTAGTTGCAGATGGCATCATCTATACTCAACCAAGAGATATGGCAAATCTGCTTGCCAACAAACTCAGCTCAAATTTCATCTCCCGATCACCCCACCATTTCCTCCCTAGAAATACCCTCCTCCACTTCACTGCCAATATTAATCAAACAGGTTATTACTGTGCTCTCTAAACCACACAGTGTCCACCGAAATTGCTTTGCCCCAGTACAGTGGAAGACAGCAACAATCATCCCTCTTTATAAAGAACGACCATCTACTGACCTGGGAAATTACACACCTATATGTTTGACTAGTTTTATATGCAAGGCCATGGAAAGAATAATCATAGACCTGATAGATAATATAAGAAACCTCCAAACACTAGATCCAAGCCAATTTAGCTTTGTCAAGGGCAGGTCTTGCCTACTAAATATGGTAGATTTCTTTGAAAAAGTCACTAAAGCCATGGGTTAGGGTAAAAGTATAGAACATTTACCTCTTCCTAGGCAAGCATTTGACACAGTCCCCCCCCCCCCAGGTATTATAGATAAACTCTCAAAACTGGGCATAAATCCATACATCACCAGATGGATAGACAGGGCACATGTTGTTAATTTGGGTGAATCCAGATCTAACAAGAAGCCAGTTACTAGTGATATGTCACAGGGCTCAGTGCTGGAACCATTCTTGTTTAGTATACACTTCTCTGAAGTAAGGATGAATATGGAAGGCCTCTGGATGACAAAGTTTACTGATGACTGCAAGATGGGCTGCAATCATTGAATCCCACAGTGATGTAGATATCATTCTGGAGGGTCTAGATCAGACAAATGATTTGTGCCAGAACCATGGCCTAAAACGAAATGAGGAAAAAAAGCATTACCATACCCTTTGAGAAGTCAAACACCCCTGCAAATTACAACATTGATAGCACATCTCAAAGAGTAGACTGAGAAATGAGAAATTTGGGTACACACAGATAATAGCCTGAACTTTGACCATCATGTGCTCAAGTGGTGAGGAAGGCCTGCTAAGGGCACAATCTGTAAGTAAAGGTATGACAGCCAGACTCAAGGAAATTATAGTCCTGCTATAATTATCCCTCATTAGACCAATAATTGAGTACAATATGCCATTTAGCATGTGCTTGACAAGGTACTTACAGCGGCTGGGGCAACCTCAGGGGTTTCTCAGAAAGAAAATACAGGGTATAAACATGTCTTATGCAGATAGACTCAAAGCCCTATCCCTTTACGCTGTCTTCTACCAACCATTAAGGAGTGACCTATGCCTGACCTACAAGCCACTTACAAATCCAATCCTAATGGAACTGCTCACACCCATAAGTCAAACAGCATGAGGGTTACCCAATCTAGAGATATATACATAGCCAGTGACTCAAACATGTTGGGGAGAGAGATGTGTGTGTCAGAGATTGCCCCTTCTTTGGAATAGGCTTCCTATTCACATTAAGCAGAACTCTTCCCTGACCATCTACAAATGCAATTTGGATCAATCGATATGGAACTGCAATTTCTCATCCTTATGGACAGGGACAATCTGTAAAATACTCAAAGTATAGGCACAAACCCATGCCAGCTTGTTGCCCTAGGGGCCATATATTGAGGAAAATCAGGTTATATTAGCTTGGCTTGAAAGGACTGAAGTCATTAGCATAGTAATCTCCTAATAACCTATGAACATGTATTAGCCTGCTTCATCTTTTGTTTAATGTTTCTACATCATACAAGTACAGCCATATTTATCAACTGTATTAAGAAGGTGCGTTTAGATTCTTAAGGCTTAAGAATGCCTTTCACCTGTTATCAGGATTCACCAAACAGTAAACATTTAAATGACACGCATCTGTCAGTGTGTTACTGTGATGTTAGAAGGTGCTGCCAGCCATGCCAGGCAAAGTAGGGCAGTAGATGTATGATGTGTGCCAGCACAGCTAGATGGAATTTTGTAAATAATTATATATAATTTGTATATCAAACTGATTAGTACAGATGCTTGTGCTGAACATGTATTTGTCAGGATTGCTTGTGTTAAAATGCATCAACAGTGCACCCTGCTGAAATGAAAAGAAATGTACATGTATTACTGTAAGTGAATTAAATATAGATGTTTTTAATAGAGGGGAGGGAGACAGCAAAGATCAATCAACTAGCTTACTTTAAGAAGAATAAGGGAAATGTAAATGCACTGTTAAACCATTATAACAGCACCCACAGTACTGAATAGAACTGGAGACGGTGGGCCTGGAAGAAGCCTTTGTTCATTAGCTCAGTAAAAATAAGGGGAAAGCCTCAGGAACTTCAATATACATTTAAGATGTGTATTGTAGCAGTCTATGCTAAATTCCTGTCTCAGCTTCAAAGAGAGTTATTGTGAGAACCTAGAGTCAGGTGACCAGATGAGGTCATTCTGCAAGCCATCTTGGATATTATATTTCACAAGGAGTAATCTCAGAGGATGGCGTATTCTGTTTTGGGGAACCTGACTAGAAAGACTGCTCACATATTTCAATGTGCCTTTCTCTATCAAGTAAGTTATTAGGGAATAGTAATTCTCCTAGATTTAGTCAGGAATATAGTGAAGCTTAGTTTACATATTGTTTTTCTTTATCTGACCGAGTCTGTTGATCAGTGTTCTTTTCCATATTTCCTGTGATTTGAACTCTGTGGTTTACTGTGAATATATATTCAGTATTGTCATTCTCTTATGTATTATTAAATATATTTAAAACTTTTATTGTGGCTGATCCCTTTTAGAAAGTATTTAACCTTTTAGAGTGCTTATATTTATTTGGTGACACTGTGTGGGCTACTCCAGAAGGCCTAGCTGTCTTGAACTACTACCATTTGTATTAGTATTAATATTACACAGTATAATTTAATACCCTTGGTTAAGTGCCTTGGAGTAGCTGATTGTCGAGTGTCTGGTGGTGGTAATAACTGCCTTATCCTCTGGACAGAATGGGAAACAGCAGGTAAATCTGTGCCAGCCTTTCCCAGGTGTGTGTGTGTGTGTGTGTGTGTGTGTGTGTGTGTGTGTGTGTGTGTGTGTGTGTGTGTGTGTGTGTGTGTGTGTGTGTCAGCTACTTGTGGCAGGGGCACAAAGCACTGGGTTTACAAAGAGGTTGCTGGCAGACTGGGCTTGGAAACTTAGCTGAGGACCTAACCCTACAACCGTACCAGTGGGAATTCTTATTGGGGACCTGAAGGGAGACAGATATAGAGAAATCCAGACCCCAGGCTAAATGTGTTCTATGTGTGCTCAAGGGAAATTGTGATTGATGCTGAGAGATCTGCCTCTGGAAATACTGAGTGCATCCATTTGTATTCCAAGTGCATGTCCCTCTCCTTTGTCAGTGGTAAGGATTCAGGCTCCTTGATTACCAGCCTAGAGAAGGGTTGCCACATATTGGTTGGTAGTGGTGGGAACCCCAATCATCATATAATGGTGTGCAGTGATGTAGATATAAATTGAACTCGTGGCCTGTAAGCAGTTTTCACTAAAAAAGTATACTCTCAGCTAGCCACAAAGCAGACATTCAAAGTTTCATATCACAATACTTTTATTTTTTTTTTTACTTTGTGTTAGCTTAGTCATGGAAAGCAGGCAAAGATGACAGCAGAGGATTATAGCAAACTTACAAGGAACCACTTGGCTGAGATGTGCAAAGCCAAAGGACTGGTGCATGCCAACCTGACTAAAGGGGAAATTATTGTACCCTTAATCACAGCTGAACCACAAACCAGCAGCCAAGAGGACAATCAATATGACACTGGGGATGTACAGCTCTCAAAAACAGGGCAGCTCAATGTTTCCTCAGAGGACTTAAAAATCCATCCTGAGTTAGAGAGACTTGAACTGCAGGCCAAACATTTGGAACTAATATCAGTGAAACTGCAGTGTATGGAGGCCAAAGAAAAGGAGAAGCAGAGTCAACATGAGATGGAACTGCTGAATCTTCACCAGGGTACTGGAGGTAATGGGGAAAGGGAATAACCAAACCCCAGAAGTAATAAGGGTCAGTAAATTTCTGCCGCAATTTACAGAAGTGATAATTTTTATGGTTTTATTCATATATTTGAAAGGATATGTAAACAGTTTAATGTTCACCAAGGCTCTGGATATGGTTCCTGACCCCCTTATTCCATAGTAAAGCTGTAACTTATGTTACTAAATTGTCAAATACTCATTGCTTAAGTGTGATACTGTTACAAATATTTATTGGATTGTTTTAAGTTAATACCTGAAGCTTACAGAAAAAAGTTTTGTGAGCATAGAGGCAAGGCAGAAGAATGTGTATTTGAATATATTGCTGAACTAAGCATTTATTTTCATAGGTGGATGAGTGGGTGTCAGGTCATCACTTTTCAAAGGGTGGCAGAGCTTTTTTTGAAGGAACAAGTCCTTAGCACTTTGCCTGAGGACATGAGAATCTGGCTGGCAGACAGGGTATTCAACTCTGCAGATGAATGGAGGAAAAAAGGAGATCTCTACTTAGCAGGGAGGGCATCACTGCACAGGAAAGGGATACCTAGTGCTGGACGTGAATATAAGGGAACCCATGATGGGCAGCATAAACCTCTCCAACAGAGTCTGCCAGTAACAGTGGAAGCCACTTGTTCAGGTACACGGCCAGGATCAAGGGTCAAATGTTTTAAATGTAACCAGTGGGGCCATTTAGCATATAGATATCCCCTGAGGCAAGGTGGGGAACAAAAGATGGGGAGCCAGAAAGTGGGGTATCAATGCCAGTGGTATGTTGTCTGGAGACAACAGGGGTACCAAACTACCACCAGAGTTTTTATCCTATCTTGCTGAATGGAAAACAGGACACTGCCATGAGAGAGAGAGCCTCTGATTTAACCATTGTGAAGCCTGCAGTGGTTAGAGGAGCAGTACTTGCTTGGGAAGTTCACTCCTGTCAGAGCTTTAGGAGGGATATCAATCCAAAAAGATTCACCTTGAGTGGGTGGGTGGAAAAGGAAACAAGCAAATAGGTGTATTTGAGAATATCCCTGCAGATATCTGGATAGGGAATGATTTTGATAATTCAGTACCTTGTGTGCATCCAGTGACAAGCAGTGAGGATTGCAGACAGGCATGTGGATGTATTAGCTTGGGGGAGACCCAGAGAGACCATAACCTTGAAGCCAGGACTGGTGATGTGGGTAATTCAAGAAGGAGCTACCCTGAAGCAGTGATCCTGAAGATGAGCCACAGCTGATGTTAGGTACTGATGTTCCCTTGGACAGGGTGACTGCAAATGCAGAGGTGAGTGGTAGTACCGAAGCTGACAATGAGGCACTGCTGTCATAGGATACCAGACTTCCTGTGGAAGGGGAGCTGGGAGAAGTCACAAAGATAGAGTTGAGACAGGCTCAGCTCTCAAACCCTACATTACAAGGCTCGAGGGAGGTAGGTGCCTGATTCGCAAGGAAAAAGAGAGTCTGTACACTGGAACAAAGGGTTACTGTGTAGAGAGTGGATCCCTGAGGGAGAGCTAGAAGGTGAGGTAATACAGCAGTTAGCAGTGCCCAGAGCCTACCATATGGCATTTCTAGCCATAGCCCATGACATTCCCTTTGCAGGTCTTATGGGCATAAAGCATAACAAGAGACATAGTACGCAGAACGTTTATTGGCCTGGGATTGCCTGGGATGTAACAGGGTACTGCAGGACCTGAGCAGTGCCACAAATTAAGCAAGGAAGGAGACAAGGTCAAAGCTCCTTTGATGCCTTTGTCTGTGATTGAGGGGCCATTTCAGAGGGTAGCTGTAGATGTGGTGGGGCCTCTGATTACCCCAAGTTCCACAGTGAAGAAGTATATCCTAGTCATAGTAGATTATGCTACCAGATACCCTGAGGTGATGGCGCTGTCCTCAGTGAAGGCAGAGACGTTGGAAAATGCTGTGCTTGAGATCTCAGTCAGTATTTCTCTTGGCAAACCCACCCTGATGAACAGAGGTGCTAATATGTCAAACCTGCTGGTTTGTCTTTGAGAGCGCTGTGGAGTGGAGTGAAGCACCTGATGACCACCACCCTACCATCCCCAGACTAATGGTCTTGTGGAGAGGTTAAACTCTACACTAAAGACCATGCTACAGGCATTTGCAGACCAGTTTAAGAGAGTGGGACAAATATTTGCCCCATCAGTGATTTGCTTTTAGAAAGGTACCCCAGGAGTCCACAGGTATCTCACAGTTTTAGTTGCTGTATAGGTATAGGGTGATGGACCTCTAGATTTTATTCATGATGAAATGGAGAATGAGTGTGAATCCCACAAGAAGTCTGTTGTGCCATATATCCTAAACCTCAGGGCAAGCATAGGGAGCTCATGGACTTGGCCCAGGAGAATCTGGCAGGAGCCCAACAACAGAAAAAATGTCTGGGTCTGGTATGACAGGAATGCTCGAGACAGAAAGTATGCTGTGGGACAGCCGATGATTGTGCTCATTCTTGTCCGATACAATAAGCTACAGGCAGATTGGGAGCGACCCTTCAAAGGGATAAGGAAGGTCAGTGATATTAACTACATGGTAGAACTGCTAGGCAGTAGGCAGGGCACAAATTATACCATGTTAACATGATAGGGAGGCCCTTGTGCTGAGTATTTACAGTGGATGGCAGGAGGAGTCTGAGGGAGATCTGGTGACTGATCATCTCAGTAAGGCTCGGACGGACACTTCAGTGGAAGGGTAGCAATGTCCCAGTGGCTATCCCTTTCCCAGGTTTGAGAAATCTGAGCAGTGTTACAGGAGTTTGTGGACATGTTCACTCAGAAACTAGGGTGCACCCACCTGGTGCAGCACCAGGTGGATACAGGACCCCAAAGACACATCAGGCAGGCCCCTTACATTGTGCCTAATTCAGACAGACTTTAAAGAAGGCAATATAGGAGATGGTGGAACTGGGAGTAATACAGGAGTCCAGCCACCCCTGGGCCTCCCCATGATGCTGGTACCAAAGAAGGATGGCAGCACCAGGTTGTGTGTGCGGACTACAGAAGACTAAATAGTCACACAGAGGCAGATCCTTACCCCATGCCTAGGACAGCTGAAGCCATAGAGAAGCTTGATGGGGTTAAGTATCTGACCACTACTGATCTGGCCAAGGGCTACTGGCAGGTGCACTTAACTCCCAACACTAGGGAGAGGTCAGCCTTTGTGACTCCTTTCAGCTTGTATGAGTTCACGAAGATGCCCAATGGGATAAAAAATGCCCCAACAACTTTCCAGAGACTGGTAAATTGTATCCTAGCAGAAGGAGATTATGCCCTTGCTTACCTGGATGTTATTGCCATCTACCAGCATGTCAGGGAGGTGCTTGGCAGACTGCAAAAGGCAGGGTTGACCATTAAGCCCAGTAAGTGTTAGGTGGGTATGGCAGAGGTCTACTACCTGGAACAGAGTGGGGGTGGTAAGTTCAGGCCAGAACTATCCAAAGTGGAAAACATTTAGGGATGGCCTGCCCCTGTTACCAAAAAGCAGGTGAGGGCATTCTAGAAATGTAAAGGAGCGTTGTGATGCTCCTCTGTGTTAGCCAGTCCAGATTATATCAAAGAATTTGTTGTGCAGGTGGATGCTTCAAACCATGGGGTGGGGGCTTTACTTTGTCATGTTTCCTCAGAAAGGGAGGAGCACCCAGTGGTACATCTTAGCCATAGGCTCCAATCCAAGAAGGCATGTTATCCAGCTGTAGGAAAGGAATGTCTAGCCATATTATAGGCACTGTAGAAACTTCAGCCTCATCTGTATGAAAGTTAGACCACAATCCCTTAACATGGCTACAGAGCCAGCTAGTATGCAAAATGACAAGTTAAGGTGGAGCTTAGGATTGCAGGCATATGACATGACAGTACAACATATTGGGGTCAGTAATGCCAACACAGATGGGCTCTCAAGACAGGGAATGGGGTAATATAGTCCCATATAAGCTTATTCATCTCAAGCCACATTTCTCAGAGGCTACTTGAAAATCTAGCTCGAGTCTTCAAAGGTGGGGGAGAGTTGTGATGATAGGAGGTGCTGCCAGCCATGCCAGATGAAGTAGGGCAGTAGATGTATGACTTGTGCCTGTACAGGTGGCTGGAAGTTTGTAAATAATTATATATCATTAGTATATCAAACTGATTTGTACAGTTGCTTGTGCTGAAAATGTATTTTTCAGGTTTGCTTGTGTTAAAATGTATCAGCAGTGCACCCTGCTGGAATGAAAAGAAATGTACATGTATTATTGTAAGTAAAATAAATGTATGTGTTTTATTAGAGGATGCTGGGACAGCAAAGCTTAATCAGCTAGCTTACTTACAGCACCCCACAGTGCTGAAAAGGACTAGAGATGGTGGGTTTGGAAGAAGTCTTTGTTCATTAGCTCAGTAAAAAGATGGAAAGCCCCAGGCACTGCTATAAACATTTAAGATGTATATTGTAGCTGTCTACGCTAAATTCCTGTATCAGCTTCAAAGGGGGTTACTGTGAGAACCTAGAGTGAGGTGACCAGATGAAGTCATTCTGCATGCCATCTTAGATATTATATTTTACAGGGAAGTAATATCTGAGGAGGGAGTATTCTATTTTGGGGATACTGACTAGAAATAAAGCTCATGTATTTCATTGTGCCTTGTTCTATCAAGTAAATTATTAGGGAATAGTAATTTTCCTAGATTCAGTCAGGAATATAGTGAATCTTAGTTTAGATATTGATAGTTTAGATATTGTTTTCCTTTATTTGCCTGAGCCTGTCCATCAATGTTTTTTTTTTCAATATTTCCCGTGATTTGAACTCTGTGGTTCTGTGGATATATATTCAGTATTTTTACGCTCTTTTACTTATTATTAAATATATTTAAAACTTTACTTGTGTTGTGGCTGTTCCCTTTTAGAAAATATTTAACCTTGAGTGCTCTTGTATTTATTTGGTGACACTGTGTGGGCTACTTCAGAAGGCCTGGCCTGGTGAAGTACTACCATTTGTATTAGTATTAACATTATACAATATAACTGAAAACCCTTTAAGTGCCTTAGAGTAGTTGACTGTGGAGTGTCTGGTGGCAGTGATAACTACCTTATACTCCTGGCAGAATTTTGTGTGTGTGTGTGTGTATATGAGAATGATTGTGAAGAATCAAATCTCACTGCGTGTCAGCTACTTGGGGCAGGGGCACAAAGCACTGGGCTTGGCTTGGACACTTGGCTAAGGGCCTAACCCTACAGATGTACCAGTGGAGAGTCTTACTGGAGACCTGGAGGGGGAAAGATATAGAGAAATCCAGACACCTGGCTGAGTGTGTTCCCTGTGTGCTCAAGGGAAATTGAGCTTGATGCAAAGAGGTCTGCATCTGGAACTGAGTGCATCCATTTGTATTGCAAGTACGTGTCCCTCTCCAGTGTCAGTGGTGAGGATTCAAGCTCCTTGATTACTGCCCCAGACAGGGGTCATCATCACAGTTACCTTGTGTAATTAAAGTGGACAATCACTGTTATACTGTGGTCAGAGCTTTTTGCTTACTTGTTCAGTAAAGGACTTTCTTTTTTCCAGTTTTATCTTTAAACTCCACTTTCATAGGTTGTGCTCTCACTAGTAAATAAGAGAAAAGACATAATGCAGTATTCCCTCAGATTTATAGAATAAAGCAATGAATCTGTTAGTTTCATGTTTAATCCTTTTTTGTGAACTCTGTGCATGTGTGTGTGTGTGTGTATGTATGAGGACTAATGTGTGGAATTCATTACTTTATGAGCTAACATAAGTTGCTACACTGCCTTCAGAGTGAATTTTGTAGACATTCAAAAATGACAAACTTCTTGTGTCTGTTTCAGCAAAACTGGATAAACTGCATCTTTGTAGATTTTGTTCAGATTTCTGATGTGATTGTTAGTAAGCCTTTCAGCTGAGACATTGTGTTTGCTGTGTTGCTGGGGGTCTGCCATGATTATGCCATCACACTATCCCCCAGATGTGTACACTAGCCTTCCCATTTTACTGAATGGTGCAGAGGATCACCTAGTATGCCAGTGTACTAGGATCCTCTGTTCTCGTGCAGGAAGGCATCGCTGTGTAGCTTTACACCTGTACATAGGGACATCAGGCTTAGTGATAAAAGGTCTTTACATACAATATATTCTGCTTTACAGTGTACCAACATGTAGCTCCTTGGTAAGGCATACTGTACCATAAATAATGGCCTTCAAATGCAATGATATGGTCCACCATCTTTCCAGACTGTGATTCATAAATCATAATTATTGGGTTATGAGGTTTGTTCAGGTTGCACTACAATATTATGATAATGATGGGATTTGGTGCCATACAAACTCCCATTGGTGGGAGCTTGTCAGTAACTCTGGTTACAAGTGAGACAAGTTACTTCAGTGTATCAGGTTTACCTGCACTGTAGGATGCTTCACTGCTGGTAGGGATTTCCTTGATATGCAGCATGTATGTTTTTACAAGCAGGGGAGTGGATCTCTTCCTCAGAAGCAGAGCACCAATTGTAGATACTCGACTGCTGTTCAATTGGTTATCTTACCAGGCACAGTCAATATTCCAGAGCTGTTGGTAGTTTGGATTACATACGATTATGAGGGACTTAGCTTACAAATGTAGCTCATGTGAGTGAGCCTGTGCTTACTCGATGTGCTTTATGGACTAGTACTGGCTCAGTATGCAGACTTTTTTTGTTACATGTACAATGTCTGTTACACAAGGCATTTTATATTTTGTGTCAGTATATGTGTGTACACACATTTAAATGTGGTTATTTTTATTGCATTTACTTTTGTTCTTCAAGAAGCCCTTCCTCATAGGATCTCTTCTGCGGAGGATGGTGTTCAGTTAGTTCAGTTAGTTTCTACTGATACACGACAACTCACTCAACTAGTCAATCTGCTTACCCCGTTGGGACAAGGTTTACAATCTGTTCTTGTAGAACAACGAGAAATTCTTAAAGCGCTCACCATGAGGACTACGGGTTTCCTTGTACGAGATTGTCCGAATGGACCGGTTCGCTCCTCGGATGCACAAGACAGTACGGAATCTACCAATTTTTTTAACACTCCAGCTGCTCTTCGGGATTCCACTGAGGGTGTTCCCATTGTTTCTAGCCATAATGTTAATGGTTCCATGGCACCTCCTGTTTCTACCTTTAAGGAATGGGTTAATTGTAAACCCATTTTTCAGTTTGCTGAACGCAATGAGAGCAACTCTGATGAGATTTCTTCCTTTTCCGACAGCATGCGGTCACTTGAACATGCCTTATACAGGTACAAGACTTTAGAACTTGACAATTTATATTTAAATGAATGTCTTCATAAGCATATTGTTCCCAAAGGTTTACAGGTACACAAATACCCGAACAATGTTATTAGTGGTAGTGACTTTCATTCAGAATTGATTAAAATTTTTGATGAATGTGGCTTTGGTATTGTGAAGGCCATCATTAAGAGAAATGACATTGAAATTAAGGTCTTACAAAAAGACATTTTTAAATTGAATGAAAATGTTACTTCTGATTTGATGTTCACTATAGATGTTGAAAAACAAAAATACTATGATCTAAGGAAGCAAATAGACAAACAATGTGATATTGTTTTGAACCGTAAATATAGGAAACTCAACAGGGACATTAAGGAATACCAGTAGGGCAGGCAGTATCCTAATCCACCCCTGGTTAG
Organism: Protopterus annectens; assembly: GCF_019279795.1. Taxonomy (NCBI): domain Eukaryota; kingdom Metazoa; phylum Chordata; order Ceratodontiformes; family Protopteridae; genus Protopterus; species Protopterus annectens. Next base: position 593,888,718 of record NC_056747.1, on the reverse strand, counting down.
GGGTGGTTCTTCTTTCCAGCATGCCCCCAGAGATATTCCCATTGTCAATGAATTTCAGTCTCCTGTTCAAGAGCATCTCCCTCCTTTATCACCATACCACTCCTCTGATGAGGCTAATGATGATTTTTTACCCAGGAGATCAGAACGCCTCTGCAAGCAATCATACAACCAGCCGTTGAACCATCATTATGTGGGACCCCAACCCCCTCGGCAGGTGGGAGGGGTGCAACCCAGAGGGTGGAGGAGGAACAAGAAACAGGACTGGTAAATACTGGTCTCATTGACGTGACTGCTATTGGTGATTATTTTATGTACACATTAAATGGGTATCATATATATAATTACAGTGACGTAGCTATTTCTGAGACCTGGTTCTCTTTGTTCACAAAGGGTTTTAAATTTGTTCCCAGTAGGGGTAGCAATTTAGTCAACACTATATTAGACGTCAAACTATTCACACGTAAACTCAATTTACAGCATTTGTTTGGTTCTACCACCATGGGCCATGGTCTTATGCTTAAGAAATCTAGTACCTACAACCCCTCTTTGCATCCACAATTAAGGAACTTGGAAAATAGGATTGAGCATCAGATACGTAGTAAAATGGGCAAGGTTAAATATGCTTCCAACCTTAACCAGGCTGAGACCACCCTTTTGACCGAATTGAGTAACAACTCTTCGGTCAGAGTTATGGAACCTGACAAGGAGGGTGGTACAGTCATTATGGATCAAATATTATATGAAGCCAAAATGTATAATCTGTTACAGGGCACTACTAAATATACAACTGCTTCTTTAAATGAGGTTCACATTTCATATAAAAAAATTGATTTGGCCATCAAAGATCTTTTAGACCAAGATATTATAGAAATTGACCTTTTTTCTTATTTGGACAATCCCAATCCTAAAGTACCCATTATTTTCGGTGTGCCCAAGATCCATAAAAATGTACAGGACCCCCCCCCCCCCTTAGACCAATTGTGGCCGCCCAGGGGTCCAAAACCCACAACCTTTCCAAATTTCTTGATTGGAAATTAAAACAGCTATGGGGGAAACAGGAACACTTACTTAAGGACGCCTGGGAATTTCTACGGGGCATTACTAATGACCTTCACAGGCCCAACTTATTGTTTGTCACCATCGATGTGGTAGATCTGTTTTCAGTAATCCCACATGCGATTGGTTTGGCCTGGATGGAGGAGGCTCTCTGGGAATGTAAGGGTGTCACTAATAATGATGTACATTTGATTCTTGAACTACTGGAGTTGGTCCTGGGTAACAACTGCATATCTTTTTGTGGTGAATATTTCCAGCAGATATCAGGTGTCTCCATGGGAGCAAATTGTGCTCCCACCTATGCTGACATAATTTTGTCAGTATGGGAGAAAAAGTTTGTCCTGTTAAAGACTTTCTTGATTATCCTGCGAAGCTTCTTTTTTCCTGGAGGTGGTGATTTACAGCTCAAGTCGAGCTTCGTTGTACCTTATTGTGAGGTTGGCTGTCATACTCCTTGGTGGTTGTTCCTGGTCTGCTTGCTGCTACTTTTTGTGGAGGGATAGTTTTTCAGCACTTCTTTGGTTTGTTTCGTTATGGAGGCAGACTTGGGGCAATCTGCTTCTGGCATTACGGAGGATGGTGTTCAGTTAGTTTCTACTGATACATGCCAACTCACGGGACAACTCACTCAGCTAGTCAATCTGCTTACCCCGTTGGGACAAGGTTTACAATCTGTTCTTGTAGAACGAGAAATTCTTAAAGCGCTCACCATGAGGACCACGGGTTTCCTTGTACGAGATTGTCCGAATGGACCGGTTCGCTCCTCGGATGCACAAGAGAGTACGGAATCTACCAATTTTTTTTAACACTCCAGCTGCTCTTCGGGATTCCGCTGATGGTGTTCCCATTGTTTCTAGCCATAATGTTAATGGTTCCATGGCACCTCCTGTTTCTACTTTTAAGGAATGGGTTAATTGTAAACCCATTTTTCAGTTTGCTGAACGCAATGAGAGCAACTCTGATGAGATTTCTTCCTTTTCCGACAGCATGCGGTCACTTGAACATGCCTTATACAGGTACAAGACTTTAGAACTTGACAATTTATATTTAAATGAATGTCTTCATAAGCATATTGTTCCCAAAGGTTTACGGGTACACAAATACCCGAACAATGTTATTAGTGGTAGTGACTTTCATTCAGAATTGATTAAAATTTTTGATGAATGTGGCTTTGGTATTGTGAAGGCCATCATTAAGAGAAATGACATTGAAATTAAGGTCTTACAAAAAGACATTTTTTAAATTGAATGAAAATGTTACTTCTGATTTGATGTTCACTATAGATGTTGAAAAACAAAAATATTATGATCTAAGGAAGCAAATAGACAAACAATGTGATATTGTTTTGAACCGTAAATATAGGAAACTCAACAGGGACATTAAGGAATAACAGGAGGGCAGGCAGTATCCTAATCCACCCCTGGTTAGGGATGGTTCTTCTTTCCAGCATGCCCCCAGAGATATTCCCATTGTCAACGAATTTCAGTCTCCTGTTCAAGAGCATCTCCCTCCTTTATCACCCTACCACTCCGCTGATGAGGCTAATGATGATTTTTTACCCAGGAGATCAAAACGCCTCCACAAGCAATCATACAACCAGCCATTGAACCATCATTATGTGGGACCCCAACCCCCTCGGCAGGTGGGAAGGGTGCAACCCAGAGGGTGGAGGAGGAACAAGAAACAGGACTGGTAAATACTGGTCTCATTGACGTGACTGCTATTGGTGATTATTTTATGTACACATTGAATGGGTATCATACATATAATTACAGTGACGTAGTTATTTCTGAGACCTGGTTCTCTTTGTTCACAAAGGGTTTTAAATTTGTTCCCAGTAGGGGTAGCAATTTAGTCAACACTATATTAGACGTCAAACTATTCACACGTAAACTCAATTTACAGCATTTGTTTGGTTCTACCACCATGGGCCGTGGTCTTATGCTTAAGAAATCTAGTACCTACAACCCCTCTTTGCATCCGCAATTAAGGAACTTGGAAAATAGGATTGAGCATCAGATACGTAGTAAAATGGGCAAGGTTAAATATGCTTCCAACCTTAACCAGGCTGAGACCACCCTTTTGACCGAATTGAGTAACAACTCTTCGGTCAGAGTTATGGAACCTGACAAGGGGGGTGGTACAGTCATTATGGATCAAATATTATATGAAGCCAAAATGTATAATCTGTTACAGGACACTACTAATTATACAACTGCTTCTTTAAATGAGGTTCACATTTCATATAAAAAATTGATTTGGCCATCAAAGATCTTTTAGACCAAGATATTATAGAAATTGACCTTTTTTCTTATTTGGACAATCCCAATCCTAAAGTACCCATTATTTTCGGTGTGCCCAAGATCCATAAACATGTACAAGACCCCCCCTTAGACCAATTGTGGCCGCCCAGGGGTCCAAAACCCACATCCTTTCCAAATTCCTTGATTGGAAATTAAAACAGCTATGGGGGAAACAGGAACACTTACTTAAAGATGCCTGGAAATTTCTACGGGGCATTACTAATGACCTTCACAGGCCCAACTTATTGTTTGTCACCATCGATGTGGTAGATCTGTTTTCAGTAATCCCACATGCAATTGGTTTGGCCTGGATGGAGGAGGCTCTCTGGGAATGTAAGGGTGTCACTAATAATGATGTACATTTGATTCTTGAACTACTGGAGTTAGTCCTGGGTAACAACTACATATCTTTTTGTGGTGAATATTTCCAGCAGATATCAGGTGTCTGCATGGGAGCAAATTGTGCTCCCACCTATGCTGACATAATTTTGTCAGTATGGGAGAAAAATTTTGTCCTATTAAAGGCTTTTTTGATTATCCTGCGAAGCTTCTTTTTTCCTGGAGGTGGTGATTTACAGCTCAAGTCGAGCTTCGTTGTACCTTATTGTGAGGTTGGCTGTCATACTCCTTGGTGGTTGTTCCTGGTCTGCTTGCTGCTACTTTTTGTGGAGGGATAGTTTTTCAGCACTTCTTTGGTTTGATCTTTTCTGCATGTACCCAGAGAGACATGGGTAGGATATGACTGAGCTTTCTATGGATGTATCTCAGGCAGTAAAGACATTGCTTTCCAGCGGTATTGTGTCATTAATCAGAATGATGCTAAGATTCAAACACATGACAATGGGCTATGTAGCTGGCAACATTCCATAAGGATCCGGCATATACAATCTAAGTATGAGACAGATCTTTCTGCTTTATTAGGGATATTATGTATCTCTTTTAACAAGAATTTTTCATTCTGGTTAAAACCTTTGCTTCTCCCAAAGTGTTTTTTTAAGCACAATCCATATAATGGACATTCCCAACCAGTGCATTCTAATTTTGAACACAATACTGTGTCTCTACTCAATGTCAGCAGCCTAAACTGCAAAACAAAACAAAAAGAAAAAAATGCCCAAACTCAAAAGTCAGCACTGTCAAGGAAATTCCTGATAACACAACGATACCATCACACCAACAACAAACCACTTTATTAAAAACACCATACAACGCCAAATAAAGAAAGAATGTTGATCAAAAATACTTTCATCCTTACAAATACTTGTATAATGGACTTCATCAGAACATAAAAGAACAAAGAGAACTCAAAGTATTTAAAAGTTACATATTAAAACACATGATTCAGGTATTTATGACAGACTTGTAAATCTGAATGCAAATTCTGATGTATTTTCCTAGACGGCAAACTGGATTTGTGATGGAACTCATGTAATTAGGGTTGCAGGTGTCTATTCTAAAAGTAAAAAAAATAGTTACCAATGGTGTAACACAGTCTCACGTGGCATTTATTTCTCATACCTCCGGGCAAATACTTCAGGCTTACGATTCTCTAGGTTTATTAACGGCTGTGTAAACTGAGCGCTGAGTGCTATTTGATATTGCACTGACTCACAATTGCCATATCATGGGTTATACCATGTTAAAAAATGTGTGCAAAGACAATAGTCTCAATAATTTGAAGAACTGAAGCATGGTTAATCTTGGTAATTACTATTTTTTCATACTATATATAGTTGACATACCTCTCCAATCAGGCACTGTCAGAAGGGACTGAGGCACTCTTGTTGATTGTTCATCATTCGAACATCATGTTTACACAGTAGTTTGGAAAGCCTTCTCTCTGGCACATCTAATTTTCAGAAGCTTCCTGCACAAGATCTTATAACAATTCCTCTGGCCTCAACTCATCAAAACCATTATTTTATATAATAAACCTTTTGACATATATTTGCCTAAATATATCACTCAGCTGAAGAGACCTCAGAGATTCATAATTAAAACACTCATTGGCTTAACAAATCTTAGTTATCTGGGAAGACTGGAAACCCTCTTTCTGTTTTCAGTCTCTCATAGACTTGTCTGTGAAGAGCTGTGCCCATCATTTTGATGCATGAAAGATCCAAACCACTTCAAACTCCTACTGCTTCATAGAACTAATAGTACTTCAAATACCTGGTTAAAAGTACCAAGCCTTCATCAACAGATAAATAAGATACAAGGATGTGATAGATTTCTATATAAAACATTCATAAACTGGAATAAATTCCACTACATGTCAAGCAGAGTAGTACTCCTGCCACCTTCAAGGTGAACCTAAAAAATTGGATTGTCAGCCTCAAATTCTCCTCTGGTCTGTCTTGTTTTGCCTTCATAGAGACAGGAGGAATCTACTGAATTTTTCTTTTTGAGCTTTCCTCCTCTTTAGGCCTACACTGAAAAACGGGCTTTGCTCATTCAGACTTTCTCAGTCAACAAAGATCAATAAATAAATAATGATCTGCAAATTAATTGTGCAGTAATTGTCTATGACTGCTTATTTGATGCTTACATACTTAGCAAAGTTTTATGAATAAATAGTCAAATACTTTAGCACTGCGCTCTGAAGTTTATAGCTGAATGGAAAAAGCTGTTAAGACAAAAAGCTGTTAAGGCAAAAGTCAACACCTAACTGTGCAGAAACATATTAATCCCACAGCAGTGATGCCAACACAATGTGCCAGAGGTCATGACTTTGCATCCCAAATGAAATGTAATACTTACCTTTCAATTCTGATTATAACAATGACTATGCAAATGCGTGTGTTTGGTTGTGAGGATAGGAGGTGTGTTTGTAATTTGACTTTACTCACAATGCTGTGGGCTTCCTAACTGAAGGAAAAAAACACACAACAGTATGGTGGTGGTCTTGGGTTCAAGTTCTAAATGACAGCTAATCCTCTCCTTTCAATTCTGTGATGCAAATCATTAATGATTTTGAGAGACATGCAGAATTCTGAGATGGTCATGCCCTTGATTATAATTTTTCAGTGCTCTTAAATCACTTATACAAGGGGGTGCTGAAAAGTTAAGCTTGACCAAGAATGGAATGACAAGGAGCCATGAAACTTGAAACATCCTGTCTGAAGTTTCTGTAACCCTGTCAAAATAAAGTCCAAAGTCTGGTCACTGAAATACTGCTCCACTGCTGCAATCACCTCCAAATCACTGGAAAACTGCTGCCCTTTCAAACTCTTCAGGTGTGGAAACAGAAAATAGTCAGATGGAGCAAGATCTGGTAAGTAGGGGGGTGGTCTATACACTCTAACCCCAATTTCTTCAAAACATCCATGTTTTGCAGCTTTGTGAACAGTGCATTGTCTTGCAAAAAGAGAACTCCTTTCCACAGCTTCCCTCTATTTTTTTCTTTTAATGCCTCCTTTAAATCACCACAGGAATTTACAGTGGTACTCTGTATTAACTGTTTGGCCCCTTGGAAGATAATCAGTCTTTGCAATATCTTCCTGATCCCGAAACATTGTGGTCATGACTTTTCCTGCTGAAGTTTGGGTCTTGAACTTCTTTGGCCTTGGTGAACCTGAGTGTTGTCATTGTATGGACTGTATTGTCTCAGGATCATAGTGGTGTGACTATGTTTCATCAACAGAAGTTAGTCAATTCAAAAAGTTGGCACCAGCTTAATGAAAATGTGACAAAATCAACTTGGAAGTGTCCACTCAAAGTTTTTATCAGCTTTGAAACATTTGGGCACCCACTTGGCTGACAGATTCTGCATACCCAGCTGCTCATGGATTATATACCTAACATGTTCTCTGGGTATCTGTATTGTCTCAGCAATTGTTTTAGCCAATATTCACTGATCTGCCAAAATCAGGTCATGGACATTTCTCAACAATTTCAGGTGTTGACACCTTTTGAGGCCTCCCAGACCTTTCTGCATCGTTGGTCTCAAACTTTCCATGCTGAAAGTTTGCTCACCACTTCTTCACAGTTGAGTAAGAAGGGTACTTGTCACTCAATGTTTGCAGTGTACATTCATGAATTTCCTTTGGAGTTTTCTTCTGCTACAATAGGAACTTCATGACTGCTCACAGTTCCGCACTTGAAAATGCTACACTTTTTGTTGACATGGTTCAAGCAATGATCTGAAATCATGTCAAACTATACCTTTATGATTCTGTAAATTGGCACTTTACAAGATGAAATAACCCTCTTTTCAGCTACTGAGGCAAAATAATGCTCAGAATTTAGAAAGTTGGTCGAACTTCGAATTTTTCAGCACTCCCTTTCGTATGCTGTAATGAGATATGTGGATGAGACTGTCAAAAATATTTTTCTCAGTAAAAAGATAGTCACCTACTAATGCATTGCAAACTATTTTTGAATCAAATTCAGGATAATACTTGGTTAGTAACTGATTTAATACATTTTATGAAAGTTCCTGTTTTAAACACTTTTAAATGCCTTCATGAGTGTGAAATGCTAATTATATGGTAATGAATAATTTGCATTTCTATGACTGCTGCATCAAACTAAAATATAACTTTCAGTTTGCTATTCATTATACTTTTTAGGTTTCTAGACAAAGCAGTGTCAGTCATTCCTAGTACAATAGTTATTAAACTTACAGATTGGAATGGATTCTTTCCTGTTTAACTTTTTTTCACTTTCTTGCAAATACTGTTTCTGTCCCAGAATATCAAATTAAAGCTTAAGCTGCACACTAATAATGAACAGAAGGAATTATGAAATAAATTATGTATTTGAATCAACTAAATTAGAATGTAAAATGTTATTAATGCTTTACTGCCTGCATTTAACAAAAGGTAACTTAAGCCATCTATCATAATAGAATTTTTTTATGACTTTTCTAATTGCAAAAACAATTTTAAAACCTATATTTGAATCTTCAAGCAGTGGGAAGCTAGGTTGTTTATAAAATTGCCAATTTTTTGTTTTAACAGTATTACTTAGAATGTTTTACTTATTAATATATTCCAAACAAATCACTGGACATATTATCATTTTTGTAAATGTATGATTTTTTTTTATTATAACACTAGTTACATCCAGTTGTTAAATGCGTGTAACCTTTTAAACATACAGTATAGCATTTGCTACCATTTTCTAAATATGTATTAATCTTCAAGCAAATATTTTCCTACTGTATGTGTTTTTCTGTATTGGATGTTTTTGACAAATATATGCTTGACTTCTGTTTTTTGCTCCAAATACAAAGCTCAATGGCATATAGGTAAAAAATGGGAAATGTATGCCAAATAAAGAGAAAAAGGTGAGAGACATAAGACAGAAGGAGAGGTATTCATACAAAGAAACCAAACACAAGGCTAGCTATGTGCACTGATTTGAAACCAGTTAAGAAAAGTATCATTACTGAAAGTTATGCCTTTCTCTACCTTTGTAAAAAGAATTACAGTGGGATCTGCTCTGTTATACTATGCTGAAGTAATATAATGCTAAAATAACATTTGCATTAATGTTTCTAAATGTAATTAGTCTTTGCACAAATAAAACAATTAAGAAGTTTTAGAAGAAAAAGTACAGCAAAATAAGCAACCCAATGAATTAACGTTACACAAACATAAAGAATCAGAAGTACACAGGAAGTAATTATAGATACCTCAGATTACATACTTAACATGAATGATGACAACCATTACATATTCTGTACGTTTACACTCTGAATAATGTTTTTTTGCTTAACCGACATGTGATTATTCAAACGCAAATCTAAAACCGTAGGAAGTCACTAGCTAAAACAGTGATGTTTCAAAAGTCACAACACACATAAAACATTTCTTTCTAATAGACAGATATCACTTTTGGAGAAAGTGAGGGCAGTGTTGCACACATCTTCTTCTCTTAGACTAACCACCATGACAGGGTATTGGCAGTATTTCATGTTTAACATTATCAGTGTTGATCACCTGATCAGTGACAAAGAGTAGAGCTCCCATTCTGGTGGAAGATGTTGTCCTGACAAAGTTGTAGCTTTTTCTTAAGTGCAATTTTTTTTATGCTGGCCCCTGTATTTTCACAAAAGTACTCCAACCGCATTTTCACATTATGCTGTCTATGCTGCCGAAATCACTGCTCTGTTAATAGTGCTTCATTTGTGTCTAATCTAGGTTTTATGATACAGTGATTTATTTTAAAATTACCAACCAGTCTTTTTAAAATAATATTTGTTATACTGTTGGACCTCTGCAACATGTCTTGAAAGGTTATCATGCTAATGTATTTCTACAACTTTGAACTGTAAATAATGTATGTAAATGTTATAGAAATAGAAAAGGGTGCAAAACCTCATCAGAAGATCAACATAGCTTTATACGTAGACATAAAAGGCTTCCAAATCAGCAGAAATAGCTAAAAAGCACAAGACTGTGGTATGAGACTGCACCATACCCCCACAAATGCACAGAGGATGTTGTAAAGTGACTTAAGTTTGTAGAAAGAGCTAAAACACAAGAAAGTAATTTCTTTGTGCAGAGAAATAAAGTTTTGAGTGCACTCAAAATGATCAATATTCACCTAGAAAAGCTGTTTGAATAACCATGAAGGTGGGTAAGGTGTGACTTGATGGTGAACACCAAATCACCCAGCTTGGGCAAAGGGAGGAAATTTAGTGGCTGGATTAAGCTCCATGATGCAAGTTGTGGACTGCTTATTGCCAAAGTATAGATACACTTCCCAAAAGCAGCCATTGCAGAGTTTGTAGAGCTGCCACAGGTTGGTAGAGTTGAAAAAAGCAAACATTGTTGCAGAACACACTTGTGTGGCTTTGTGTACTGCATTTATTCTTTTGACTCTGCAATACAATTTGATTTTGTGCATTCCATAATTCCCAGCATATATATTTGATTTATACGTGTGGTGTTTGAGTTGTGATGTATCTTTGGCCTTTTATTACCTTGGTTGTTTTAATAAATATTATTTAAAAATGATTTAGTGTTTTTGTGCATTATTTGTGTGGATTTTATTTGAGAGTATATATTATAAATTGTAACAACTTTAGTTGAAAAATAAACTCACTAATATTTGTAATCTCTAAAAACAAGAGGTCCCGTTTTCTCCTATTCTTATGATTTTGCTGAAAATATTTGTACATTAAAAGCATACATCTTCTTCATCCATCTATGATAAGATTCCGTCTTTTCATCCGACTCATCTTCTATATCTTTCTTCTTTTTCTCCCATGTAAATAGACTCTCAGACTAACCTTCCTTACCAATCAGTTGGTTCAACTTAAAGGTGTCTTGGCTTCCAGATTTACTTCACCAAATTATCTGTGTTTAGCTCCAAATTCCATTCTGTTCTACTGATGTTATGTACTTCCATCCTTTTTAATACATTGCCTGGTAATATTTTAAGATGTTTAAATGTCCTCATCTACTATGCACCCAATGCTGGTATTTACTTTCAGAAATTCAAGTGTTAGCCTCTCTGTTTCTTGCATTCCAACCTACTTCACATACTTTTCTTTCTACCTCACTTCCTTCTTACTGTTTCGCCAATGTTCTACTCTGAGATGGTACTATTGCATCCATTATTTTCTATTTGACCGTTTCCATTTCTTTTTTAAATTTCCTTTTTCATTTGACTTAAACACATTCCTTTGACTTATTTCCTTATTGTCTGAATATTTTCCTCATCAACTTTCTCATAGTCTGCCCCAAATGTTTCTTACTCCCATTTTTAACCTTAATTCTTCTTCCATAAGCCTTTAAACTAAACTTTCCCTGACTTCCTTCTTTCACTTTCTTTCATTTTTCCTACCCCTTTCTAATATTATTTCATTCACTTCCTTTCTCATATTTCATATTGCACTTTCTTTTAGATGTTTTATTCTTTCCCAGTCCCCTATTCCATCACCCCTTTATTCTTCACCATTTAATTACCATCAGCCATTATCTCACCAATTACCTTGATGAACTTCCCTTGTAACTCACTCTCCACTAATATCCAGTTCCAATTCTCCATACACTTAAACCTTTGCTTTATCTTCAATATTATCTTAAATCATTTCACTTACAATCATTTCCAGTATTCTAATCTCAGTCTTATCTCCTTCAGCAGTTCTTCAATAGGCCTCTCTGAAAGGTTTTGAATGATGCGTAGTATCTTTCATCAACAGCTGGTCTTTTTCTCTTCTATTTTTATTTCTTTCCCAAATGCAACCCAAGGTATCAGCATATCAATCATCTTTTATAGTTTCTAATAAACTCGCATTCCAGACAACCCTCTACTAGTCAGTCTTTTCCAAGGTGCACTGAATTCCTAACCTCACAAATCTATACTCTTTCATCACTAAATCTCTTATGAGATTATCATTTCTGTTTTTTTTTTCTTTTTTGCCTATTCCTTCATTTGAAATATTGTTATCTCATCCTTTTCTCTGCATTATGCTATTCTCATTTCTATTACTAACTACTTCTCATTTGCTAGGAATGAAAATCTTACTCTTCAATGTGTCCATCCCTTTTATTTTACATTCTAGAGTCATTGCTCCGTTTTTCAATGCCTTCTAAGTTTACATTCCACACAGTAATTTCCAGTTCATATGTGTTTCTTCCTTTCCAAATTCCCTGCTTTTCTCCAGTCTTTTCTGGTCTTTCAGTTTTCCTGACCTTATTGTCATGATATTCTTCTTTAATTCAAATACATACCTTTCAACTTCTGCTTCCTTCTTCCAATGATTACTAAATTCATTATATCCTGCAGCCTGATATTTAAATTGTCTGGCAAGTGTTACTTCTGATATTTTATTTGCTTTTCTATTACATTCTTACATTAATGGCTATATCTGGGATCTCTCCCCTTATTATGTTTCCATTATTCACTATATTATTGTGTTTCTCTTGCCTTTTGATCAAATGAGCAGTTTACACATTTGTAGCATGACATTATATGGATTATAAAACAAACAGAGAAAATATTTAAAAATACACAGACAACAAATGTACATTAATATGCAGAAATATAAAAAAAGAAGTCCTTAGTTTTTAAGTTCCACATCGTCATTATGCCTTCCAATTTTATTTGAACTATTGCTTCATGGTTACAAGTACACTAGTTTTCTCACATGACTATTTATTGTGCTGCTTCTATCAAATGCAGACAGTGAAACAGTTATTTCAAGGCTTAGGACAAAACACAATGATAATTCAGCCCGTCATCCAAATCTGCAAGGTTATTGTGCGTCAAACTAACTTTTGTTGCATTATTCCTTATGCAGGAATACAAATAGTAATCTGGCAATCCAGAAAAATCAATAAATGTTCTAGTATCAGTGGTTTTGGGGCTTCTATTTTCTCTTAATAATGACTAAATTCAGACCACAAAATGTACAAGATACCACATCCTGTTCCCTGTTCCCTTTACAAGTAGGATTAAAAGAAGGAAATGTATTATTTTATGCATCAAAAGCTATAATCCACAGCAATATCCATTATAATTCTATTGCACTGGGATGCTCTGTTAAATAATCATTTTGTTGTTCCACTGCATATCAAAGTTCCCTCTTTCATATTGAAACTCAGGATTTTCATTTGTTGCTGAATTTTCTTGTATGTGCTTAGCTGGTAACAGGGTCAACAAGAACAAACTACAAGCCTTTATATGCTTAATTATGCAGTTACACCATATAATTACCAGTTTTCCACTCTTGTCTGTCATATATTCTTGCCAGTTTTCCACTTGTTTGTCATATATATTCTAATAAATCCCAATAAATCAAATTTCAAGCAAGACTCAAAACTCCTGATTGTTTTGTAATATCACCTCTTAAAATTATTTTCTCTAGAAATGCCCAGATATTCACAACTGTGATCACAGATGTTCTTCATAATGTGAATATGAAACATCTAGTAGTGTACTTCCATATTGCAAGAAAAACAGACGAAAGTAAAACTTCAAGTCTACCAGCCACCATACACAGTTTAGCTGTGTGTGTGTGTGTGTGTGTGTGTGTGTGTGTGTGTGTGTGTGTGTTGGGGGGGGGGGACTTCAACTTGGATTAAGTTCTCATTGTTGCTTGTCTTCAGTTGTCACTCACTCTGATTTCAAACTGTGGTGCAATCATTCCTAGGTAAGCAATCCTTTAAATTTTCCAAGTTCCATCAAATTTAGCATACAGCAGACTAACTTTCAGCATATACCTCAATGGCTATAATGTAAGAGCACCTACACACATTAATTGGGCACATGTAGACTCGTAGGGCCAGATTCAATAAAGCCTACACTAAGTGTACACTGTTCTGATTGAACAGACATAACTCACTCACACCTTCTTGATCCTAAGTTTAGTTTTCCTACTGATATTCTTGCAGCTTTACATATTGACAGGGATTCATACAGGTCACCACAAAGTGCAGACAACATGTACACTTGTAATACTCTTTCTGAATGACTAGAAAGTACAAAAAATGTGATAAGAATTTTATTGAATACATATTGTTTACGTTTAGTGTACACTTAACTGTACACCTTAGTGCAGGGACTGCAGGCTTTATTGAATCTGACCGGTAGTATTCCCTAAATTGATGTTTCACTCAATATAAGTTTGAACTGTAAAAAAGACTAAATTCATTTGAAATGTTAAAAGACTTCATAACAATCAGTCTGTAGCTGCAGAGCATCAGTAAAGAGGAATGTCACAACATTTTCTGATGGTCAAGTAGCCAATAATGTTTTAAACCACATTATAAAAATGCAGTAAACTCACAAAGACGGTTTACAAAATTAAGTACAAGGAGCTACTAGGAAGACAGATGAGAGAGAAAATGTACTATGGTAATCTAACAGAAAAAAACAGATGCAAGAAAAGACAGCAGAAGGTTAATATGACTTGGCAAAAGGGATGCTATCACCATCATTAAATATTGAGAATATATTTGGATAACTCTGCTCATTACAGATTTACAACAAGGTTTAAATGGTACCAAATCTTTGAAACTGATATGAAAATTAGGGGCATTATAATATTTTAATATTTAGTCCTATACATTTTAAGTAAAGCTTGTTTTACATAATAACAAAAACATTTTGCAACAGTCTATGTTATTGTGTTTAATACATTTAATCACTTAATAGTGATGAGTTTATATACTGCCTTGCATTCTGGATTTTAATTCACCTAGGGTAGCTATACTTAATGGGATATTTTGCAGATTGCTTACGACATCTCACACAAAATGCCATCCTGTTTTTTTTTGTACCATTACACCTTTGCTTTTCTTTAAGCCTATAGTTGCTGTATGCCTTTTTTGATTATAGTTTACATTAACACATTTTTATGTATACTCTTGTACAAGCATGTACAACTTGGATCTCCATGGTTTTCCAGGCCTATATTGTGATCTATTCATTTATTGATTATAATCTAAAAAATTACACATTTTAATTGTTGTTAAATCTTGTGTACGCATGGTGAAATTTTCTGTATGGTGCTTTTCCCTAGTGCCTCCATTGAAAATGGGTTGTTTAGCCCAACTGGACTTTCTCTGAAAAAAAAAACAATAACAATAAAATAAATTAATGTTTTGATTTTAATGAAAGAAGCTGTATGAGCTGCATCTCCTTCTTTATGTATTCATTGTGGCTTATTTAGTTTGGCTATTTTTGTCATTTTCCTGTATTTATTTATGATTCATCTCATAGAATATTGAAGAAAACCATATCAAAGGGTGGTATTCATATTTCAGGGCTTTGCAAGTATGCAGCACTCTTGTGCAACAGAGGTACTATACAACGAAGTGTAGCTGCATTGAATATGGAAAGTGAAGCAATTTCTGTAATCGTGCCCACTTTTTGTAAACATGTACGTTGTACAAAGTTCATCTTGTCGTACGGTGCAAAGCATTTTCTGGAATTGTAAATGATCTGTCCCATGGCATATCGTGGGCAAGAGCAGCTGAGTGTAGTCATAAATCATCATAGAAAAGCTGTGGACTGTACAGCAGCTAATAAGGGGGTTTTAAAAAGTGTAAAGAGGTTATAATTTTTCATATAGTGATGGATGCTCTGACTGAAAAAAGTGGAGACAAAACAATCTGTCCTTTCACCCCCTTTCTATTCTTTAATGAAACTGAGGTGAACGCACATGGGGGACATCAAGAAGGTTTGAGCTGGAGGAGGTGGGAGAGGATGTCAGAGGATAGCAACCCCTATTTTTAAAGTTTTTTTTTTAACAGGTTAGTTTTGGTGGGAAATGGGGCAGATAGTGAAGGCAAAACAGATAAGAAGGGCTGAAGAAGTCCCAACTGTGTACCCTGTCCACAGAGTGTCAAACACACACACTGCCAGATGGTGTTGCAGTGGAGGACCTCGCTGTTGAAGGGCTACTGGTCTGTGTTGGTATGGTGGTCAGCACCAACTGCGCAAGAGTGTCTTCTACATGCTGAAGAGAAGCACCAACCAGCACAGTTCTCCTGTCCACTACCTCTACCAGTATGTCCTCACCAACACTCCAAAGCCTCCATTCTGTGAGGCTTGCCAGACTGTCATGTGCTGTTTCACCTGTAGGACCTGCTTTTCCACTATGACCCTGTGAGGATGTCCCAGGACAGGCAGCAGGTGATCACTCCCTAGCCCCGGAGGTACAGGTCTGTTCTGCTCCTGAGGGATTTTAACATGTATAAAAAAAAATGAGAGAGAAGCAAAACAACAAAAGAGAAAGAAATGCATAAAAATAAACCACTGCAGAAAATATCTTTATTGAAGTAAACTTGCACGTGGGAAGTACATATGCTTACAATTGGGGGTAGGGACTGGGGAAGTGTTTCTTTCTGGGAAGAGTGTATGAGAGCAGTGCTTATGCATACTTATGATGAACTGAAATAACAAGGATTTTGTCTTTTGGAAGGCTTGTCGCTCGATTATGCACTTTATGAACACATTTTACAGTGTCCAGGCATCAAGTTGAAAATAAATCAATAATTATTACAGTTTATCATGGTTACAAATTTGATCCGGTTCCATCTTCATTTGCATTTTTTTCAGCTGCAAAGGTTTTAAAACATTGTCTGCAGGAGTACTACTGAAATCAGTTTTAAAAGCATTGTATTACAGTTTATGCCACCTTAACTATGCATAGTACAAATTATTATATAGAGTTTAAGTAATAAGTACATTTTGGATACCGGTTATACTTATCAGTACACTCAACCAGATGCTGTGTTTGTCTCTTCTGCTGTTGGGAAATGTATTATATCTCTTGTTTATCTATTTGAATGCTGTTGGTTTTTCTTTCAGCTTTTCCCAGTTAGGGGTTGCTACAGCGGAACTCCGGTCCGCTCATGATTGGCAGTCGATTTTTATGGTGCCGAGGTGCTAGCCCTACACCCAACCTTCAACGAAGACACGCCCATTTATGCATGTCTTTTGAACACCACTACGATCACGGGGAGGACATGTAGACTCCACACAAAAGGCGCTCCAGCTGAGAATCGAAAGGGATAACCTCTTGCTGTGAGGCGACAATGCTACTGCTGCAGCACCATGGTTTGTCTATTTGAATGTTTTCCACATATACACATCTTATATTCTTTAAGCATTTCTTATTTGTCTTTTTGCTAATGATTTTATGCTAATGAGTTGTATGCATACGTGTGTTTTATTAAAATACAGTCTTTTAATATTTTGTTGAATTGTATAGGATAGTGAAGAAATAAAAAATCTGTCTTTTTGTTTTCTTTTAAAAAATGCATGTAATACTCTGTGGGGTACCTGAACTGCAAAGGCTAAAATGCATCAGTTCAAGGAAGAGTGAAATTTCCTTTTCTGCAGAACTTTGTCTAATTTATAGTAAGTAACAGTGAAGTAAAACAGTGTGTTATCTGAAAACTTATGTACTGTGCATTCTTTTATCAAAGTAACCCCCACATCCCTCCCCAACAAGCCTTCTAACTATAGTCTGGTGAGTGCCATTTCAGCAATGTTGCATGTGCAGTTAAAAATATTTATGAACAAATAAATTAACTGCATAGAAGTAAAAATAAAAATCTGTCTTCATGGAATATTTGTAAAAAGTCT
The DNA here is from genome assembly GCF_019279795.1 of Protopterus annectens. Lineage (NCBI taxonomy): Eukaryota > Metazoa > Chordata > Ceratodontiformes > Protopteridae > Protopterus > Protopterus annectens. The sequence goes on along the minus strand of NC_056747.1, from coordinate 593,871,307 downwards.
TGCAGCTTTTTCACTGCAGCCCTACACAATTCATTACATCTGTAACTGCAACTTTTATTCAATAACTGGATGATATCATTACTGATATTTGAATGTTACTAATAAATTGAGAGTCACCTACACTGATTAGTGTTATCTTACTTTCTGCTGACATTTACATTTATTCCTGTAACCTGTTAAATACAGTACTACTTTTTCTCTTTCTTGAAAAGATGGGTATTTGATTACAGAAATGCTAATCCTTTGTATATTTCAAAATATAACTTCAAGTACATATTTGCAGGTAAAGAGATCTGACTCTCGAAGTATGTGAACTTGTACAAATTTTTAACCCTCTTTTGCTCTTACAAACACACACACACACACACACACAAACATGTGGCAATATATGGATTAAAAAGTTTACTTACTATAGAATTCTGGCCTTTTCAGTAATATGTTTAATCCACTGGACTAGCTGGTCAGCATAATGCTGCAAATTATCATAACTGCAATGGCACTGCTGACCTGAGCAGATTATACTTATGAGGGTTGAAAGATGGTCACCCAACTCCTGCCAGATATCAATTTTCTTCCACATACTGTAATGTGTGCACACCTGGGTCTTATACAAGTATTTGTCATGCAAAAGGAAGAGCATTATTAAGGCCTCTTTCTTAGACCCTCCAAGAGAGTGGCCTTGTGCCTTTATAGGTGCTGCCATCATTTGAAGAGCCAGTACCATAATAAAGAAAGTATGGTGAAGACTGTATTAGGCAGGGTTAGAACCACTCCCTGTTGGGTGTGACAACACCTTGACCAAACCCTTTTTAACTAGCATGCTCATTAGCCCAGGTATTGATAGCATTTGGTAGGTTTAATGTAACCGAAACCGCCTTGTCACACATTGTTTTTCCTTAAAGGGAAAGACTTATCTGACCTATTACAAATGGATTATTTCTATGTTTACTATTATTATTACTGATAAAGTGTTCACCATAATATTTCTTGATAAAATTTACATTTTTTTCTGTCTTACTATAATAGCAGAAGGTTTCATGCAGTGAAGTGGGGCCTATTACTTTTTTCCACTTTTTTTCTTTTCTTTTTTTAATAAAGGTGTAGAGAAAGAAGTGTGAATAACTGTGAAACATTATTTCTAAGACTTCTTGATATGCATCACTTGCTAGGGTGTATCATATAATGTTGAATGGTTAGGGATTAAACTTCACTTTGCATTCAAACTCACATTCAGATGACTCCATTTTGAATTTTACAAATATAGTCTTATACTGGCTAGTTTAGGCCAAGCATCGCATCTCCACAAACAGCTTGGCATTGTTAGAGACTGCCGCAGAGTTTGTAAACACCTGCAGCACATCCATGTCTGATTCAGATATGTTCATGTACTCTGTGATGAGCATTCATAACTGGCAAAAATCCAGAATATGCCAATATACTTCATAACATGTTTACATAATAAAACAATTCATAGACTAATTTGCATACTAAATGGGTAAATTGGCCTGTATTTATGTTACAAGATAGAGTTGCGCCATCTTGACTTGCGAATAGCCAAGGTGGGAGGTAAACTTGCTAGAATGCCACATACATTAATAAATAAGAAAAAGTTTATAAATTATTTAATACTTATAAAGAGACAAATTAACAGTTGCTGTCATAATGTTTTAAAGGTCACTTGCTATACATTTTGAAGTATAATGTGCATTTAACAATAGCATTGCATGACTGGTAATTATGTTCAAATGGTCAAGTGGTTGTGGTTGTTTGACATCTGGTGCTGTTGAATGAAATTGTAATAAATGAAAAATAGGGCATTACAAAAGTTTCAGATTGTGCATACGTGTAAAAAGCGGTTATTGCAGCTGAGAATATGTACTGTGCAGAATACAAAAATACGTATTTCTAATTAAAGCGATGTTATACTTCTGTCAGTGAGGGAGGAATACATGGTGGTAGAAGATGGTATAGCAGTTTAATATTGGTGTAATTCATCATCACTATTGAACAAGCACAGCTTCTGCAGTTTAAGCAAAGTTTCTATTTATTTATTTTTTCATTCATTCATTTATTTTTATTTCTCTCTGTCTGTTGGAGGCAGGAATAGCAGGCCAGTGGTTTATAGTTTAACTGCTGATGTTCATACCTTTCAACTGTACAGATTTTCACAGAATGTCCAGATTTTTGACTCATATTTTTGGTGTTCCTCCTAAAATCTGTACATTTCTGGCAAATAGCGGAGGATTGAAATCATTAAATAATGAAAAATGTTTGTGTTTAAGACTCTACATCCTTCAGAAAATTAATGCTAATGCAAAACCTATTATTCTATCAAGTTTCTAAGTTTGTAAAAGCAATATTTGAAATCTGTCACTATTTGTCCCCCGCCCCCTGTCATTTTAGGCTCTCTCCAGATTTTTTGCTCTAAGAGGTTGAGAGGGGTGCTGACGTTATTCAGACAGTAATGTGACAAGTATCTGACTAGCCCATTTTTCCCTTTGTGTGTGTTGTACAGATGGAGAACAAGAGATCTGGACATAAACATAACTTTTGCCATGAAAAAAATTGTGTACTCTTGGCAGTACTTAGGACATGTGGCAAACTTCTTTTTTGTAAAGGGGGGGCCCAGACAAGCTGAGAAGCAAAGTATGGAGCCATGTAGCTGTTGAAATCAATGCAGGTGGAGGCAGAAACAGATCACTGGCACAGTGCAAGAAAAAAGTCAAATGATATAGTAGTATGTGCTAGAAACTAGTCTAGGCAGAATGCAATTTACAGTACCACTTGGATGGGTGTTTCAAATCTTAAGTTAACACCAGATGATGAAGACCTTCTGTCCATCCATCTGGATGACTGTAATACAGAAGATGGTGCAAGAGGAATAATTAGAGGTGGCATGGTCATTGTTCCATCTAACCATTGTTTGCAGCTGCATTTGCATTCATCCACCTGGATGACTGTAATACAGAAGATGGTGCAAGTGGAATAATTAGAGGCGGCATGGACATTGTTCCATCTTACCAATACTTGTAGCTGCATTTGCATTCATCCACTCCTGAAGGTTGGTTTAAAATGTACACCTTTTAAATGTTTAAAATTGAATGGTGACAAACAGTGCTGTAAATAAACACATCTCACTTAATTATTATTAGGTCAGCATTTTATATCGGTAGCTAAGCTAATAAAAATGAAGGTAGACTTCATGGCAAGTGCCCCCACCCCCCACCCCCCCCCCCCCCGTAAGCATGCTATACCGTATGCTGTCACATTATTATGTTATGTTATAATGATTTCTTTTACAGGCTCAGCACCAGAGTTGAACTGTACCAATAAATGTGGAAGAAGTCAGCAGCAGAATGGGTGTTTCTGTTGCTGATGATGATAATGTAGCTGTACTTATGGGGCAACCTGAGGGAAGTGGCAGGCAATCCGCAAGTATAGTGGCAGGTTCTCTCACCTCAGAACATGTCAGTAACTCTATAGAATGTGGCACTGCATGCAAAGTCAAACACAAGCTGACATTCTACTCATGCTTGTACAGCAGGAACAAACCTAAACGTTTATACCATTGTCTCCATAGGCAGAACAACAGTTTGAGAATGAAAGCAGACAGTCTGAGGCCATACTGCCAACAGAGACATTACAAAGAGGTGCCAGATGCAGGAATTATTGGGGACTACCTCAGGAAACACACCAAGCATTCATTGCAGAACAGGAAATGTGCCTTGACATAGTTATGGCTCAAACCAGTGCACAGAATCAGCTAGAGATGGTGAAATTCCTATAGGGTATGTGTAACAATTTTCAACACTACTTTGAATACACAGAGAGCAGGGATAAATGCCATGGTGTCACTGATGCGGAATATGGTTGCACACCAGGCATCACTTGCAGCATCCATTTGTACACTGGTTAGGATGTACCAGAGTCAAGCTGGACACAGTTTTATGAGGGGAAGAGAACAGGGTACTGTCCAGACACGTGGGGGGAGTTTAAATGATACCAACACTGGCTCTCAAGACAATAATGTCAGTATTCACAGTGAGGAAAAGGTAAACCAGGAGGAAAGGATTTAGGCATTGTGATACATGATGATGGAGTGACAACACACTTTAAATGGTTACAATATCTATAATTAATTATAGTATTAGCACTGCTACTCCTGAACTTTTTTTATTTTCGAAAAAAGGCTGAAGTTTGTGCCTTCTGGGACTTTCAATATTTGTGATTCCCTTATTGAACTTAAACTTTTCATTAGGAAGCTGAGCTTAGCCCTCCTATTTAATAAAAGAGAAAGAACACACGACAAAGAAAAGGAAATCCCAACAAGTAAAGTTTATTTAATTCCCTACACGAACCAATTGCAGGTCTGAGTCTGCCTGCATGGCAGACCTGTACAAGTTATCAACAGACAAGAATATTTATAAATCTTTCAAGACTCTAGGGGAAAAGGAAACTTTAGAGAATTTAGCCCATAATTCAGGATAATGAAACCTGACAAGGGTGGGGTACCATCTTACTTGATGCCACTGACTATTCTAACTACTGTGTGTCACATGCTCCATGACAATACCACTTATACCTTGGTTTCAAAAAATGAAATAAGTATTGCATATCACATGACTGGTTTATTTTTAGAAGATCTACTGATAGATGAAACAATATCTTCTTAAACTTATGACCGTTTTGAAAGTAGAAAACCCTGCAGTACCCTCTGTATTTGGGATCCCAAACATCAGGGGTGGCTTGTGGTATTGGACTGCCGGACTGCAGCCCTCCCACCTAGAAAAATAGAAAGAAAAATCTTTAAAACTAAAAAACAAACATAAAAAAAAAAAAAAAAAAAGCACAAGTCTAGACTGCCTTTATCAGCAGTCCGGATAGAGATAGACAGGTACCCAGCAATCATTGCTGCAAATGCATCCAGGAATCAGTGCAGGGATGACTGCACAGAAGAGGAGGTCCGGACTGCTTCGGCTGCAGGCAGATCTAATCAGGATTGAGAGAGGTGAGCTGCTCTTGCAGGACTTTCATTGCACGGGCTCATTCAGGAGGTAAGTGTAGCAGGTTTTGGTCACTGGCTGGATTGCTTCGTTTCGCGGGTGGTGTTTGCTGCTTCAGGTCACTGGATTGCTCGGGTGGTTTTGCTGCTTGGATTACTTCAGGTCGCTGGGTGGGACATACATACATCAGGTAAGAGTGTGTGTGTGTGGTGTGTGTGTGTGTGTGTGAGAGAGTGTGAGTGTGTGTGTGTAAAATGCCCCAGTTACTATATCCTGGAGAGCAAATGGTGGTGTGTGTGTAAACTGGTGGCTAGAGAGAGCAAATGGTGGTGGATAGAGATACTCAGGCTTGAACCCTGTACCTTGGATGCAGGTGGCAAGGACCTGAATTCCCTATCCACCACCATTTCTAAAAAAACTTGCAGATTTTTGCCTCATATTTGTTCTGTTCCTCATAAAATCTGTGGTTTCTGTATCTACATTTTTCCTTGCAAAGCCTGTAGTGTAGTGGTGCACTGGTAGCATTGTTGCCTAACAGCTACAGGTTCTGTGGTTTGATTATTGGCTGGGGTGCCTTCTGTGTGGTGTCTGCATGTTCTCTCATCTTGCAAAGATGTGATTGGCATTTCTCTCTGCTCTGCTGAAAATTGTATTTTGTTCCAAGTCAGACTAGTTTCCTTGTTAAATGTTTAAAAAATAACAGGCATTTGAATTTCAGACTTCATATTCTTCAGAAAGTACATGGTAACACAAAATTGTTCTAGCAGTTGTCTAAGTTTATAACATGGATATTTGAAATTTGTCCCTATTTTTGGGACTATAGTCCCCCATTATTGGCTTTGTCCAGGTATTTGTGCTAAGGTTGAGAGTTATCTATGGTGAGAACTGTATTCATTGAATGTTTGGGGGCTGTATCCACCCCCCCATTACTGGCTTTGTCCACATGTTTTTTGCTAAGAGGTTGAGAGAGCTATAGTGAGAACTGAATTCACTGAAATGTTTGGGGGCTGTATTCCCCCATTATTGGCTTTGTTCAGGTGTTTTGTGCCAAGAGGTTGACAGCTATGCTGAGAACTGAATTCACTAAATGGTTTAAGTTTGTCTTCCTCTCTTTTACAAAACAGCTGATTTGGCATAGTGGTATGTTTCTCTGACTGTTTTGCACAGGGTCCCCTGGGTTAAAGACGTGGCAGTGAAATGTATGGTGGTAACACAGCATTTTATTCTAGCAACTTTCCAGCATTATACAAGCAATGTTTAAAATGTGTCCCTGGTTGTCCCCTCCCCCCCCAATAAATTTCGGCTTTTTCCAGATTTCTTGTGCTGCAAAGTTCAGAGATACAACTGCGTGTCGAGTAGATTTTACAAGGAGCTGAGAGCTGCAGGGGAACAAAACTTTAGTGCTGCTTATTCTGAGTCTGCTTGCATTAATAGCACAACAAGTAGTGTACTTGCTTTTGATGCAGAAGGCTGTGGGTTGTACTCCCACAGTAGATAGATGCATTGCTGATACTGTACTATGTTGTAAAGTGGGTGGATGCTGCAGTCCTTTTTGGCAAAGATACCTAGAGTAGTAACTATGAACCTGTTATCAGTTTGCCATACAGTCTTTATTGCAATATTACTAGCTTATTTTTTTCTTTAATGCATGCAACATAGGCAATTTATTCCTCAAGGGCAACAGGCACTTTATTTGTAGATGAATAAATAGTGACATATAAAGTTGTTTGCTAGCAGCAACCTCTTCATTGTTACAGATTTCTTTAATGTGGAATTATTTAGATGACTTTTGCTACTTCAGAGATTGTGCATATTTACTGATACTAGTGGACTGTAGAAGGCTGAGTAGACTTATGATGGAAATGTTCTGAATTGGGTAGTTTTGTCATTGGTGCATGCATTTTATTTCATTGTTTACTGGAAAAATGTTCAAAACAATCAATTTAAAATGCTAACAACTGTTCTGTATTGTACAACGAATATAATTTAGTAGAATCAGGAAGGTATATCAAAGAGCACATGTATGTTTCATGTGCAAGGGGCCTATGATTTGAAAACAGCCCAAAGTTAATCTTTATCTGCCACCGGAAAAGTGCATTTTCTTTGAATGTGCGTTTCAAGGGCAGAGAAGTTTTTAATGCTAAGCCTGTTTTCATTGTGAGACTGCATTGCTTTGTTTAGCAGATGTCTTAAGTGATTGTGCTGTAAAATGCAAAATAAAACTTTCACATGAAATCCAGATCATCATAGAAGTAAAGCAGTATGCACATTAGTGTTTATGGTAAATGGAGTTAAATAGCCAAGTAATGGATCATTGGAATGGCTGCAGGGGGGAGGGCTCCATTCGACCATGATTTTGTGAGGGGGAAGGGCAGCAAACTCAAGCTGAACTATACCTCCCAACTGTCCAGATTTTCACAGAATGAATAGATTTTTGCTTCTTATTTTTGGTTTGTTCCTCATAATATTTGTGGTCCTCTGGAAAATCATTTAGAAATGAAGTCACTAAATAATGACACTGAGTTTCAGACTTCATAACCTTCAGAAAAATGCATGCTGAAGTGAGACCTGTTCTGTCAACTGTCTCAGTTTATACAAGAGCAATTTTTAGTACTGTTTATGTTCCCCCAATATATTTGGCCTTGTCCAGATTTATTGCATTAACAGATTGAAACGTACATGCAAATAAATTGCTTTATAGAATTAGGCATAGCCAAACCTCTCAACTGTCCCCGAATTTGGCTCAAAATGTTGCTCTTCCCCTAATAATCCCTCCACAAAATAGCAATTTTGGAAGAAAATATGGAGGGTTTACAATTTAGAAATAACTGTAATAATCAGAGTTATAGATTACTTTTATTTCAGAAATACATGTAGATTATTTTATTTTGTCAGCTGCTCAAGTTAGCAGTACTATTATTAAAAAAAGTGTCCCTTCTTTAACAGGGTCCCAGCTGTATTGTGTGGCTATTTTATATTTTTGCATCACATTTTTGGTCCATTTTTCATAAAATTGTTTTTTTGGCAAATTAGTGGTAAATCATTAAAGACTGAAGTTAGAAAATAATGACAGACATTTGAGTTTCAGATTTCATATCCTTCAGAAAATTCATACTAATGCAAGATCTACTATTCTATTATCTTTCTAAGTTTATGAGCAATATTTAAAAATTGTCCTTATTTTTGGGCTTTTGTCCCACTTCTATGTATGGCTTTGCTCTGAGGGTGAGGTATGACAAATGTGTCAGGGCCATCAGTCAGCCAGAGACATTTCAAATTGTGACATACTTGTTGCACCCCACTCCCCCATGTAGTGATTCTGGATGTGTCCAAGCAAGGCAAGGAGCAGTTGTGCAGTGTAAAGTGCAGGGTATCCCCCCATGCAGTGTAAATGTGCAGGGTATCGCCCATCCAAGGTAGACACAAGTGCTACAGTGGCTTTTCATCTGTTCTTGATTTTTGCAGAATGGTCTGGTTTCTGTCATAGTTTTGTACTGTTGATTTATGCTTATTACTCAAAGTGCCCGTTGCTCTGTGTTTTAAGTAGCTATGACCATCAGGTAAGCTTGTCTGAGATCATAACATGCAAGTAAGCTTTAATAAGCATACTGTTAAAGAATTGCCAACATTGAAGCCTTTCTATTGTTGCCATGCAGAGAATACTTAACTAGATAATGTACAAGCATTGGGTATTGAAATGCATATGACAGTATTTGTAATAAAGGACAGGATTATATTATTTTAAGAAGCTCATTACACTTGGAGACTTCCAGTGATCTCTGAGGGCTTTACCCATAAACTAAACAGAATGCCATTCATGTGTGGTCCATAACTTGTACAGTAATCCTTTAAGCAATATATCTTGAGCTTGCTTGCTTTTCATTTTTTACTTTGATCATGTTTTCCCCATGAAACAAGTAGATGTCAGGCAGCAGGTCTTTTTTGGATATGAAACATTTTTACAAGTGGGGGCATCACAGTGATTGCTACTTTCAGCATGTTACTTGGTACTTTAATAAAGCTGAATATAAATTATAATGCAGTGCAATGAGAAGCGGTTTGAGTTGAGTGCTGCATGTTTTTCTTATACTTGATTTTGACTGGCATTCCAGTAATGTATTTAAAAAGTAATTTATTTTTTCATGCCTCACAGCCTTTTTGTTTCCATCTAGATATTAAGTAAGCTGTCAAGCAGCCAATGCATTGAAATATTTTTATTCTTTTACACTTCATTTGTCTTGATTGGACTCTGATAATGAGGGTTTGGCACCCAGGGCAGCATATTTAAAGTTTAGTTTTTGTGGTTTTGAGCATAGCTCCTCCCCTTTCTAGTTGTCCCCACCCATTCGGCTATCTCCTGCAGCCCCCCTTTGATTTGAAGTCACCAGCTGCCACTGCCAAAGATCCACAAGAATATTGTCAATCCACCTTTTAGACCTATTCTTACTGCTAGAGGGCGTAATACTCACCCCATAGCTGTATTTATTGACAAGGTCATAAAATTAATTACACATTTAAAATCACATATATTACATGATTCATGGGACTTAAAGACTTGCCTCTAATTTAATTACAGCAAACATTCGCCATCTTACTGTTGACATTTTGGATCTTTTTACTACCATCCCTTTAGAAGAGGGGTGGATTTGTTTTATGATAGTACTTTCAGAATCAGCTTAAAGGTTATGACATCAACTTATTGCTGGACTTAACCATAATAGTTTTGGAAAACAGCTTCATATACTTTTAGGGAAAAACTTTCAGACAAAACGAGGGGGGGTTCTGATGGGTCTAGCATACACCCCAATTTTTTCCAACATTGTTTTAGTAGGTTGGGTGAATAAGTGTGTTTTGAACTCAAAGTTCAGTCCCTTCATGAAGTTGCACCTGAGATTCCTGGATGATATCTGTATCCTTTGAGGTGGTCCTGATGACAAAATTCACAGCTTCATCCATTAAACACCACTTCCTTTTAAGATGCACATAAATCAGCACAAAAATATAATTAATTACCTTGACACACGTATCAAAATTTGTGAAGGTACCTTCAAGTCAAGCGTACATCAAAAGTCAACTTTTAGCAACGTGATATCTACTTTTCGCAAGTGCTCACCAATTTAGTCAGAAAGATTCTTCTGAAGGAGCAGTTTATTCAAGCTGCAAGGATGCCTTCCACATCTGAGGATTTACAACAGGAGTTTTCCTTTACTTCCAATTTATTTACAGAAAGTACCCTAGGGACCTACTAACCAAAATCGCTCAGAAAGTTCTCATTGAATCAGGTACAAAATAGAAACTACTCCTTGGGTCTCAATTTATGGACCCTGCATTAAATTCAACAACCTTAATCAATGAAAACAAACTTTGAAAGGTCCATGGTGGTTGAATTTAATTACGCTGCACCGAAATCAAATAAATAGTTTCCAGGAACTGGAATATGTTAAGGTATAACTCAGACATTCCATGGGATTCATTAAACAAAAATCTCCATGCAGAAACAGTGTAGCTGCTTCTGCACAGAATATGGCCGCCAAGCAATTGAGAAAACAGCCGATCTAATGTGTACGAGCCTGCCGAAATTGTTCCTGCATGGAAAGCCAAGCAGAATGCTAATTACCTCATTTGCTGGTGAAAACCATGCAAACAAGTTGAATTTGCAATTCAGGAAGCTGGCGGGCATCCATGCAGGTACAGTGCTAGTTGCAGAAATGTGTTTAGTTACTAACCGAACACATTTTTGCAAATAACAAAACTGAGACATGACAGCTCAAATAAAAGCCTCTATTATAAGCTTTTGGCATGCCAATGGACAAATATATGGCCATTGGCATGGGAAAGTGTTTCATAAAACTTTAAAGTATTTCTTTTTGGCCGATCTCAAACGGTTAAGCTTAGGGCATTGGCATGCAAGAGGAATCATGCCGAAAAAAAAAAAATATTAAAACACAATTTTAGGGAAAATCTGCATTTTGCCATTATAGTCAATGGCATGCAGAATCAAAACATTACCAGGAAATACTGGTAGTCAAGGAGAAAGGCTTTGTCAGAGCAGGAACTATGGACTAAGGCAGTGGGGTATACAAATGAGGGGAAATTTACTAAATCACAAAATATTCTAAGTCCACACACTGCACCTAACCTTGTAGGTGCTAGAAAAGGATAGTGTAGGCAGGAGGAGCAGCTAACATGAAAATGTGGTGTGTCATGCTTGCTGTAAACACATTAGAGCTCCGTTGCTCAGGTTTGCACTTATCTAAGCACAGCTAATCAAGGGGGTGTGTCTGAGGCTGTAATGGCTTACTCCATGAAATGAGGACTGTGTTTGTGTCCAGGGTAGGGCCATTTCTGCTAAATTGTGTTTACCTTAGTTAAACATGGGCGCTAAATGCACTGGGACTTAAACAAATAAAAAATGGAAATAGCAGCACTGTTCACATTTAGGCAGAGGGTTTGCACACCATGCCTTGGGGCTTAAAAGTGGCAGAATGGGAAGGGAGAAAAGAAAACAAAAGGGAAATAGCAAAATACAGGCACTCTGAAAATAGCTGACAGGTGGAATGTCTCAAAGTCAGCCAATCACACAGGCAGCATCTGCAGCACACCACTATAAACTATGAAAACACCTTCCAGTCAGTTTACTTCCACAAACTCTGCAACATAGGTGTACACATATGGGGGAATTTTAACTGACAAAACTAGCAAAAAATGTTAGAGACTGCTGTTGCTTTGATATATCAGTATGTGCAAGAGGCCGAGGGCACTGCAGAAGATAATGCTGACAACTGACTCAGACCGAGGAGGAGGAGAAGAGTGTTCAGACCCAGGGTAA
>NC_056747.1:593621975-593854475 GCF_019279795.1 Protopterus annectens | reverse complement strand
AACGTGTGTTCCTTTAGCAGCTTCATCAGATCTATGTAAACCATGACTGTTGCTGTAGCAGGCAACTGGGTACATGTTAGGATAATCCTGGTAGGACAGCTTACCGTTATTTGCTGTTAATCAAGGAGTCTCTGTAATTGATGGCAGGTGTGTACCCAAATAAGATGTACTGCTGTAGTTATACCAAAAGCTGCCTCAACACAGTAGTAGCTTCAGCCTGTACGCACATATGCATCTAGGTTGTTGTACTATGTGTCAGTATTGTTCCCCTAACAGATTTGTTTGATTTACAATTGAATTATGCAGGTTATAGGTCACATAAAAGGTTGGCTGTATTTTGAAATGGTCTATTGTGCTTTCATTTTTTGTACTCTCATTTTTGTATATCACAAATACCTGGCATTATAACAGTTGTGTAACCCTTTATATGCATTGTATGCCACTAATTTATACAATATGACCCTAGTTTTGGGCCTTTGTCTCTCCCATTCTGTCAGTCTTTGTCCAGATGTCCTGCAATGACAGGTTGTGAGGTATGCTACAGATATGAGACATCTCCTGCAAATAGGCCCCTGTGATGACCACTGTGATGCAATGCAATAAACACCACCACAAGTGAACATGCAGATATTGCCAAATGGCTGAGTGTAACAGTTGTGTGCATGGTTACATGCATTAACTTTAGCATGCCTGGGGTACTAGTGAGCCACAATAGGAAAATCCAATAATTACCAGCTTCAGGCTGCTGTCCCATGTGCAGACCAGAGGGACCTATGTAGTTGTGAGGGGAGAGGTATTGTCAGCAGATTCACATTAGGCATTGGTACAAGATGAATGCTATGTTTCTGCACAGGTACAGTATACACTGTGATATTAGACAACTTGCTGTCCTTCACCATAGAATTGCACTTGTGTGCATTACTAAACCCCACCCAGTAATCCATTTTGCACTGGCATATGCATCTAGTGACTCTATAGAAGACAGTTTGAATGCTACATCATTACACTGATGTGCACTTTGGCCTTAACTGGACGCTCCTCGCCTGTTGCCTGGGTGCCATCCACCTCCATGACTGCTGTTTCCCATGTTTGTGGTTGTGTGGGGGCTACCCTAAGGTTGGCAAGAAGCTCCTCTGTTGCTGTAAGTGGGGCTTGGGTGGCTTACCCCTCACCGGTAGCAGTACGATCCCTCGCTACATCACCAGCCCTTTGCCGGGCATGATGTATCAGGTCAGTTGCTCTATCCCTGACCTGATCGCATGTGCATCCATGGTGGCCCAAGATGTTCACTCTGTGGATGATCTCATCCAACAGGGCAGTCCAGTCCCACAGATTTTGCCGGCTACAGCTAAAAAGGATGGCATAGCTTAAGATTACAGCTTCTGTGATGGCTGCTGTCTCCACATCGGTGTAAGGTAGTTGCCACTGCATGGCACCTGGAAAACAAACAGGGAAACACATCACAGGACCTCAGACATTGCCCAGAGTTCTTTACAGAGCCAGTACATGAATATTGACCATCATTAGCCACCACTTACAAACACATCATACCCTTGTACCTAGCAGCACTGTATGAACATGCATTGTACTCCTGGTCCTGATATGTTATGTTCCCCCCAATGAGGAACAGTACATTGCATAAACCACCATTCATCATTCATGTATGTGTAGAGGGATGACAGTGGCCGTGTTCCTTGCAGATGGGATGTCAATGGTGCTCAAGCTTTGCTTGCATACAGTATGTAATGAAGCTGAAAGCATATGCCTGGCTTAATATAGGATGCAGACAGGAATGTTATCAGGCCCCAAGGGGACTTGCTTTTGTTAACTTTGATTAGGCAGTTTGCACCTGATCCATGATGATGAGGGGAGGGGGGTGCATGGGTGGTGCATGTCCTGTGCATATCCACCTATACTGATGATGAGCCAGGGGGGTAATAGTTTCCCTAAACCTGTATGCAGCAGGTTGGCTGTAGCTATGGTGTGTGTGTGTGTGTGTGTGTGTGTGTGTGTGTTGTGATTGACCACAATACAGGGTGGGCTGTTGCCTCAGACTGCAGACATATGTGAAGATGGCCTTGTGATTGCCCTTAGTGGATGTGTCCAATTTGTACTCATAGTTAGCCTTACAGTAATCCACCTGTGACCTAATATGCTCATTCAGACAAATGCTGATATAGTGCTCAGTTGGTGCCTGCTCCTACTTTGCCCTGTACAGCCAATATAGCATCACATTATGTGCTTTGTGCATTGCTGCTGTACAGCAAAGGGTTTTACTCTACTTTGGTGGAGATAGATTTTATAAGAAAGGTATTGCTGAGGCCATACAGCTATGTGGGTGGTCATATATCTATTTCTAGTAATCTAGTCATGGACACAAAGTCATAACACAGTTGGCCACCTCTACAATTTCAATGCAATACTTATGCTTATTCTAGTACACGTCTGTGTCAGGGCAATGCCACAACCAGTAGCTGTAGAAGTGCAACTCTGTTGGATGCACAGAAACTAAGGTTACACATGTGTAACAACATGTATAGCTTATTTATCTGATGTTTTGCATTCCATGTCAGTTGTTATGAGGCAGCCAGGTACACCTACCCATACATAAATATGCACAGGTAATACCTGCTATACATTTCTGTTCTATGCCAGTATGGCACACTAATTACACTTGCTGCCCAGTTATTCCTGTGAGCCTGTTAGGGCAGGACATCTGGAGGATGCCGCACATACATGGTGGGCTATGGGCTAAGATTAGTGACACTGTCTTCATATTGATGTAACACACATATATCATTTGATAGTACAGTAGCCTTTGCATTCACAGACATATCCTGGAGGCTGTCCGCTCCTGATATGGCAGGCAGAGGGGAGAAAGGCTGGGGTGTTGCAGTGAGGGTAGGATCTTTAATGTTGCAAGTATGACTGGTAAGGAGACAGAGCTAACTGATATGATGGACAGAGGAAAGGTGCATATATTGTGTGTGCCAGAGACCAGATGGAAGGGCGTATGGCTGTGTGTATCAGAGTCAGGTACAAATAGTTCTATCACGGTGTGTGTATGGGGGTGGGCATGGCATTGGGGTTAACCTAAAGGAACATTATGCCAAGGGTGTTTTTGGAGGTGATAAGCGTGCTGGGTCGAGTGATGTTTATGAGGCTGGGTACTGATGGTCTAATGTTGACAGTTGTTAGTGGATATGCTCCACTAGTTCTGTGTGTTATGGGTGAGACTGGAGTACTTTGGAGTGGTTGGATGAAGTGGTGATGAGTATACCCAAAGGTGGGAGACTGGGTGACTGCAGCAGATTTCAATGTGCAAGTTGGTGAAGGGGACAGGAGTTGCAGAAGTGATAGGTAAGTATGGTGTTAAGCCTAGGAATTCAGAAGGCGTGATGGTGGTGGAGTTTGGAAAAGAGGTTAGAGATGGCTGTAGTGAATATGTATGTTTACAAGACTGAGGGGCATAGGGTGACATACAAGAGTGGAGGGAGATGCACACAGGTGGAATATCTCCTATGCAGCTGGGCCTGTTTGAAGGGGAAATTAAAATGGAAACTCCACCACCATCACACCTTCTACTAACCAAAACCTCATAAATGTCATCAAACATAAAAATGATGCTGGAAAATCTCTCTTTGCATGCACTATTGACAGAACCTGGAATTCACTCCAAAGCCAAATTACCCCTACCACCTCTCTTACCCTTTTTAAAAATACTCATGAAAACTCATTATGAAAACAGCTGGTTGTGTGCATGCTATTGGTTCATAGGTTGGTACTAGGCTATCAGCCCTAGGGCCTATACATGCCTAGCCATAACAATTCCCTGGCTATTTCTTCCCACACTATTTACTTCCCTGGACCCCTGCCTAGCAGGGCAACTGATGTGATCCCCAGGGTGAATTTCCTTTCTCCCATCCAATCGTCAAGGTTCCTTTTGAAGAGGGCCAAAGAGACACTCTGCTTGACATGTATGGGCAATCCATTCCAGAGTCTGGGGAGTCTCTGGGTCAGGAACCTATCCCTCCAGCATGTTTTGTTTATTGTGATGACAAGGTTTAGATCCCTGGAGCGTGTGGCTCTGAGGGATTGGAATTTCTTTAAGTGTATCATATCCAACAGCTCTGGGTTTGACATGGCCTTGTATGTTAAGCAGAGATCGCCTCTGAGTAGACGATATGCAACAGAGTGTAGCTGGAGTTTTTTAAAGCGGTCAGCATAGGGCATCTGCTTTAGGCCTGAGATTCTTTCAGTGAGGTATTTCTGCGGCCTTCCCAGTTGTTGAAGATGTCTTGAGAGGTACATAGCAAACAGGGAATTGTATTCTATAATGGGTCTAATGAGGGATGAGTACAGTGGGACAGTGATCTCCTTTTTTTCTGGATGAAAAGCCCTTAGTGATGAGGTGTGCCACATATAAGGATTTCCTGACTGTTGTGGCGATGTGGTTATCGAAGGTGAGACCACTGTCCACCTGTGTCCCTAAGTCTCATCACAATTTCAGTGTTTAGTGTACTGCCACTTATATGGTACTTCATGGGTACATGTTTTTTCCCCAAAGGGGATAACTATACATTTCTTGACACTGAGCTTGAGCCCATGGCTCTGGCACCAAGCATATGTTTCTGTAAGGCCCTTTTGTAGAATATCCACATAATTTGGGGGATTCAGTAATGGCTCCCAGTTTGCAGTCATCTGCGAACTTTGTTAGCCAGAGTCCCTTAGTGTTGGCCTGTACTTCAGAGAAGTAGATGTCAAACAATAGCGGTCCAAGGACTGAAACCTGAGGTACTCCACTTGTCTGGAGCTGGATTTGGAGTCAGCTACTTTTACAGTGTGGGTTCTATCAGTAAGCCAGTTAGCAACCCATTGGGTGATGTAGGGGTTAATGCCCAGCTTAGTAAGTTTATCTAGGATTCCAGAGTGGGGGATGGTATCAAAGGCCTTTGCAAGGTCTAGATAGGCTGTGTGAACCACCTTACCCTTGTCCATGGCTCTGGAGACTGATTCAAAGAAGTCAATCAGGTTCAGGAGACAAGATTGGCCCATCATGAACCCAAACTGGGTGGGGTCCAGAGTTTGAAGGTTGCCAATGTCTTTGTTTATAAGTTCCATGATAAAACGCTCCATGGCCTTGCAGATAAGGCTTGTCAGAGTGACGGAATGGTAATTTCTGGGATCCAAGGTGGATCCTCCCTTATGGAGTGGGATAATTGTAGCTCTGCTCCACTCAGTGGGCACGAAACCTGAGGTGAGGCTATGATTAAACATGACACTTAGGTGAGGTGCCATTTCATATTGCAGTTCATGTAGTACACAGCCTGGGATGTCATCTGGTCTCATGGATGCTGCATTCTTAGATTTGGAGAGTGTTTTTTTTTTTTATCTATGAGGCCGTTATTACTGGAATTTGGCAATCTTCCAGTATTGAGATGGGCCATTTAGGGGGTGAGAGAGGGGTGCAGTTGGCACAATCGATCTGCCAGGATATTGGCAATATCCTTGGGATCAATAAATTTAATGCCATTCTGTTTTAGCTCAGAGCAGATCTGAGCATTGACATTTGGATTCTTGACATAGTTATAGAATGCCTTGTGTTTGTTTTTGGAATTTTTGGCAATTTTATTTTCGTAACTAGCTTTGGAGGATTTTATGATGAATCTCAGTTTCTTACTGAGGCTGGTAAGGGAGTTTTTTGCATCCTGGGATTTTCCTCTTTTCTGCAACAGTTTCTTCCTTTTGTTGCAAAGTTTGTTTGTGGCATGGGACCACCAGATTGGCTTCCTTTTTTTGATGAGAGCATCTTGGTTCTATTTGGGATGGCACGATTCATGCATGAGTGGATGTGCTCGTACAGTGCCTTAGTGTAGGATTCAGCAGTTGAACTTTCAGTTTGCATCTGCATGGGTGCCATAAAGTGTTAGATACATTGTCTTGCCTTAGGGGCTGTTGCTGGGTGGCACACTGGTGTTGTGAGCTATGTGACACTTTGGTTGTGATTGGTGTTTGTTTGCGTTTCAGCTTCAGAGGTCTTTGTTGCTTGGGCAGGTAACAGTTAAGGGCCTCTGCATATGTGGATTTAGTGTTGCTATATGTGGGTGTTGGTGGTGTGGGTTTAAAAGTTGCTTGAGGTGTAGTGTGGCTTTTAACCTTCTCCTCTTGACTGTCTAGCACAATCTTGGGTGGAGAGAGCTTTGCTTCCATTTTGGCTATGTAAGTGCATCTTGCACAGGTTTTAGTGTTGGGTGGTAGGAGGAGAGGGTTGCCTGTGTACATATGGCAATTGCTGCATTGTCCCAGTATGCCCAGATTCACCAGGTGGACAGGAGAAATCACAGGAAGCTGACCCTTGGACATGCCTGGTTTGGTGCTTTTTTTTTTTTTTTTTTTTTTTTTGTAAAGTACAGGAACTGTTTTCCCTTACCTTAGCAAGGTACTTTGCAATTATAGGCTGTTTAGTGCCTACAATTAATTTCTCCTTATCAACAGTGCTTGTATCGGTTTAAGGCTTCCTAGTGATTTCCAGCAGGTATTAGAGCAAGTGCTAGTCACAGGGATGCTTAAAGGTAAGATTAAAAAATATGCACACTGCAGTGTGCACTAGATAAGTTAGATATGAAGGTAGGTAACTTAAGTTTTACCTGTTTAAAAAGTTAAGGTTTAGTGGAGAGTTACTATTTTTAAAACAGTAAGATGGATTGAAAGGGGTGGTCACTTTTGTATTCCGGTACTATGGAATACAGTAGGATGGCCAATAAATTTATATAGTTAAAGGGGACAGATTTCAAAAATGATGATTTTGTGATTACTCACACAAGCCAGTGAAAGCAGAGAGGAAATGAGATATATGGTCAGATTAACATAAGAGGCAGGCAACTAGAAAGACAGTGGTATTTAACAAGACAATTGTAACTGGGTGGGAGAGTGAGAAAAAATTCTGCCTGACTGAGAAGAGACAGAGCTGTGGTCTCTTTTGAAGTTTTAATATGCAGTTAAAGCAGAATGCAAGTAAAACACAAGGTAAAGAAAACAAACCACAGTATTCAAAATATAAAAATGCAATAAAGTAATACAAAATACAACAAATAAAAGCAAACTAACCTTTCCTTCACAGCAAAGTGTAGTAGAGTCTGGATGAGCCTTTCTGGTAAAGCTCTTAAATGTTTTATTTTACCCCTTAAATAGAAGGTTTAGTTCCTAGCTCCACCCCCTCAGTTCACAAATGATTAACTGTAAGTGACCTCTTCTATCTTATGAATGAGTCCTTAATTGATCATTTCTAATTTTTGCCTGACTCAGAAGAGACAGAGCTGTGGTCTCTTTTGAAGTTTTAATATGCAGTTAAAGCAGAATGCAAATAAAACACAAGGTAAAGAAAACAAACCACAGTATTTAAAATATAAAAAGGCAATAAAGTAATACAAAATACAATAAATAAAAGCAAACTAATGTTTCTTTCTCAGCAAAGTGTAGCAGAGGTTGGATAAGCCTTTCTGACAAAGCTCTGAAATGTTTAATTTTAACCGTTAAATAGTAGGTTTAGTTCCCAGCTCCACCCCCTCAGTTCACAAATGATTAACCTTAAGTGACCTCTTCTATCTTATGAATGAGTCCTTAATTGATCAGTTCTAATTTCTGCCTGACTAAGAAGAGTCAGAGCTGTGGTCTCTTTTGAAGTTTTAATATGCAGTTAAAGTAGAATGCAAGTAAAACACAAGGTAAAGAAAACAAGCCACAGTATTCAAAATATAAACCCTAGCTAACCCACCCCCACTGCACTGTTTGCAAGGATTCCATCAGAGATCACCTGTATCCCCTGGTATACTTGTTTATCCAAGGATATGTACCTTCATATTTAATGACAAACTGTATTAAACAAATGCCTGTCTTGGAAAAAAAAGAATGAAAAAATGTATGTGATTATATGTATTATATTCAACAAGAACTTGTTAATAATTACTGTAAATATGCTCCTATGTTTTTATTTCATGGAGATCATATGCATTTAGGCTGCTTATATGTTCTCTCATATATGTAGTGTGATGTTGGAGCTTTTCTTCCCAGGCCTCTGCTGAAAATGAATATGTATCCAGTCGGACTTTCCCGGTTAACAAATTTAAAATAAAATAAAATAAATAAAGTGGTGACAGTGGAAAGTGTAGTTAGGCAGCATGGACTGTTGGTCTGTGGGATGATGTGGGAGATCAAAAAGAGGGGGGGGGGGAGTGTGAGGGAAAACCACAAAGCAAATGGTGGATACTGTAAAAGGGTGATTGTGAGGTTGGTTCAGGGAACAGTTATGATAGGGAGTGAGTGGCAGTGAAGATTTACCAAATATCTGGGTAACTACATTCGAGCTAGTAAGGGAGATGAGTAGAATGAGGCTTGGAGTGCCATCCAGACAGAGGAAGGAGGACAAGGAGACCTGGTGGTGGAATGAAGGAGTACAGGGGAGTATACAGAGAAAGAGGTTGGTGAAGGAGAAGTGGGATTGTCAGACAGATGACGAAAGTAGACAGGAGTATAGGTAGATGGGGTGCATGGCAAAGAGAGTGGTGGCAAAGGCTAAGGATGGGGCATCTGAAGGGCTGTAAGTTTGGCCACCAAGGATGGAGGATAGGACCTGTACCAGATGCCTAGACAGAGGCACAAAGCTAGGAAGGATGTTCAGCAAATAAGGGTGATAAAGTGTAATGGTGGAAATGTACTCACATGCAAGAAGAGTAATTGGACCAGATGGAAACAGTACTTTGATGGGCTGTTGAGAGAGAGAGATGGTTGGATGATGTGGGTATGGTGAATCAGGAAGTGCAACAGAGTATCATGGGGGAAGTAAGGATAGCTATGAAGAGGTTTAAGAAATGAAAGGCTGTTGGTCCAGATGATATACCTGTGGAAGTAGCTGGCCAGTAGTAGTTATATATGAGCCATCCTTTCCTGGGGTGACTCAGGGGCCTGAGCTGTATTCTATGTCACTGCAGACAGATACAGATGATATGGCCATAGGTTGTGATCAGCAATATATCAGTACAGCATGTCTTGTTGAGACTTATTTGTTAAGCTTCCTATTTCCCATTATTACATACCTCCTATTGCTGTCCATTACAAGCATACTTGATTGACATACCTTTGTTTTTCAAGTGTAGGTGGTTATATCCTGCCTGCTCTCTTCTCAAGGATGTAGGATATACAGCTGTTTTACACAGATAGCAGCTTCCCTCACTTGCTAATTGCATGTAGAACAGCTGTGGTATAATTACAACAGCCAATTGCATGAAAAAACACTCCCATAACTGAGTAATTCATTTGGGCGTTGGCCCTTTACCTTGTCTGTCAGGAGGACTTCATGGAGATGTATGACAGCATCACAGAGAGTAACTGGAAATACATCTTACAACAAACACTGTGTAGACAGCCTGACAATCTGGGGGAGTATTTTCCAGACATAGGGATTGAATGTATGTATTGCTGTTATACATTTGAAGTACTGCTAGTTTGACAGGGTTTGTGTGGAAATGGCTGTTCTTCGTGATTTTAAGTCTGATAGTGTTATGTGGTTGACATAACTCTCAACTGTAGGGCTATCCGCAGAATGGCCAGAGTTTGGACACTTATATTTGGAGTGTTACATGTTTTTACTCTTTGGAAATTCAGTAGCATACTCTGAGGATTGCAGTCAGTAAACATTAACTTCCATTTGTGTTTCTGACTTCATATCCCTCAGAATGGATATGTTAAAACAAACCCTGTTACACCAGCAACTATCTCAGTTTAGAATAGCAATATATCAATGATGCCCCTGCATTTGGGCCTCTGTCCCCCAAGTATGTCTAGCTTTGTCCAGATGGCATGCAGTAAGAGGTGTATAAGTATGGTATATCATTATTTAGTGACTTCATTCCTGATATCATCCCAGTGATGTATCAAACGGTCAGCCATGTTATGTGTAAGAGACCTTACTTATGAGGACAAAGCCTGGACATTCTGTGGGACTCTGTACAGTTGGGAGGTCTGTGTATTTCTGGTGATTGTTGACAGACTGTCAGGATTGTGTAGCAGTGTATTGTGAATATGCTATTTGGCCTGTGTAGGGACGAGAGTAGATGTAAGTGTTGTGGTTCCTTTTCAGTCTGACTTTGCATGCTGCACATGCTGCTCCAGTTTCTGGTGCTCTATCAACTATTTGTAGGGGAGGACTGACATGTCCAGTACCAAGGTTATGCATCATACTACACTATGAATTGGGCCAGTATATGAAGGGGTAAGTGTGTGAGTGGAAACATGCTGATGGCTTTGTTCACACAGTCCTTATACTCTACTGTTCATTTGGCTAACCAGTATATGACTGTGACTGTGGTGGACTTCGTTGTGGGTATGCACTTTCACACTGGTGTCTGTTTTTTAGTGCTGTTACATCCTCGTAGTGCCTGATACCTTTACAAATACATGTGTAATTCCACATAGCAGATTTGGGTTATTGTTGTGCAAGTCTGACTGTAGTTTAAACAGTGCTTGGTGACATGTCTAGCAGTTCAGTGTAGTTTCTCCACTGTGATGTTATGTCCAGATATTTCTGGGATGTTCTGTTGTCTGGCCCTCATACGTGTTGTGTATTTCTGACACATCAGTGGGATGATGTGAGGATTTAAGTCAATATCTATTGGGAAGTAATTAGGTTTTGGACTTGTGCTATATCAATCAGTCAATATAGGTTAGAACAGAAAGGAGGGTGTTACTGCAACATTTGGACCTGTTACATTACTCTGGTTAACATAAATATATATATATATATATATATATATATATATATATATATATATATATATACACACACACACACACTTTACTACCTATTTATAAAAAAAGATATTTTAGTCCTGCTTTCAATATAAAAAGTGAATAGACTGCATTGCAGCTTTTTTGGTAAATGACTGCATGCTAAGCGAAAGCTGTAATCACTATGCTATCTCACTTTGTGCATTTTGGCTGCATATTTCTATTTAGCTCCTTTGGATGTTTAAGTTATGCTAAACACAGCTGTGTGACACCCACACCTGCTCAGCTACACTTAAATGTTAGTAGGATAGGAAACAAATATTTGTTTTATTTGTCTTAGCCAACAGTCATACCTCTTAGAGTATAAAATCTGGACAAAGCCTAACATGATGGGGGGACAAAGAGGGTCAGATTTTAAATATTGCTCTTACAAACTTAGAAAGCTGATAGAATAATAGGTTTTGCATTAGCCATGACTTATTTTGAAGGCTGTGGAGTCTAAGACTCAAATGTTTGTCATTATTTTATGACTTCCATCCTCAGCTCTTTACCAGACAAGTACAAATTTTTAGGAGGAACACACCTAACATATGCGGCAGAAATCTGTACAGTTGAGAGGTATGCAACAGTGTCCGTGGACACTCAGAGCATAAAATCTGGACAATGCCTAACATGATGTGGGGGACAAAGAGGGACAGATTTTAAATATTGCTCTTACAAACTTAGAGAGACAATTGATAGAATAACAGGTTTTGCATTAGCATGAATTTTTTGAAGGATGTAGAGTCTTAAACTCAAAGGTTTGTCATTATTTAATTACTTCCATCCTCAGCTCTTTGCCAGGCAAGTACAGATTTTAAGAGGAGCACACCTAACATATGAGGCAAACATCTGCATTCTGTGAAAATCTGTATAGTTGAGAGGTATGCAACAGTGTCCACAGACACTGTTTTTGTTTTCAAAGTGCCGTATGGCACTTCCTGAATGCAGGGGGAATGTTTACTGTACGAGCATTGCTTGGACATGCCCCCTGCACTCATTCATGGATTGTGTCCATGCAGGTTATACAGTAGCATGCCTTCATGAATATGCAAGTGCTCTGCTGTGCTGCATGGACACGATCCACTCTGTGCAAGAATAGACTTATTCTTGCATGGAGGTTTATTGAATATCAAGTATTGTTGGCATTTTGGGAATGGATCCAAAATTTGTATCTAAAGCAGGCAGGAATTTAAAGAACATATATGGAATGAATGTTTCCCCAAAAAAAGAAAGAAACCTTAAGTATTAGAAAATGTAGGAACTGTGAGCAGTGTATATACATCTTGAGCAGGGACAACATTGTTTTGGAAAATGCATGTTTCCTGTTGGGAAATGAAGGTGCTTAATCCTGTTTTGTCTGTTGTTTTTTAAAGATTTTGGACTATTGCTGCAGTCCTTTTTCATGGAGGGATAGCCTTTATTAGTGCCTTGCATTCTGAAGTTCTTAAAATGCAGAGCAGCCAAACTATGGAAGATTTTTCTGTTGTAATAGTTGTCCTTCATTTACTCCCAAGCTCATTTCTGTGATTAGTTTCTTTATTTGATTTTAAATATGTGACTCTAAATATTTGATTTCATTTAAGTATTTGACTTCTTTGTACTTTGTTTTATTCTTAAATTTAACAAACTTCAGACTTTGTATTTAGGTTTTACAGATTTTACTCTTCATATATAACAAAAACAGTACTGTACCTTTAAAAATGTCAAGGCTTTTAATTGTATATATATATATATATATATATATATATATATAAATATGTGATTATAATTCTTTTTTATTCTGATGAAGGCCTGACAACAACAGGATGAAAACACTCAACAATTAAACTTTCTTGTAATTTATCTCTATTGGGTGCCTCCATTTGTACACTTAGTCTGTGCATACTGCCTCAGGTCAGTGTTCTTCATTTTTATTTGGTTTTGTTTGGTGACCTTGTTGTTCATTTCAGTGAGGAATCACAACACATTTTTCACAGGCCATGTCACTGGTCATCTATACCTAGGAGAACTTGGCATTCCAGGTCAAGATCATGGTCATGCAGCAGTGTCAGATCACCGACAGCAGGATCGCTTTCCTCCTCTATATCACACCATTGCACTAACTCACCTAACAGTTCTCTTGGGAGGCCATCCTCCAGTTCATTTGGACCATCATTAGGCCTATCAATAGGAGATGTGTAGGACTCATTTGATCTGGAGCTGCTGTGAATTATAGTCACAGACAGCTATGTTTGGGTACTTGTAATATGGCTTTGTTGGGGGTGAGGGCACATATGTGTGATGTTATTCCCTTTCCAGCTATTACTTTCATCATACTCTGCAATCATTTAAATTTCAGTATAATTGCAACTGGACTGTGGGGAGGATAACTGAACAGTGAGGCAAAAAGCGATGATACATGTATTACCATCCCATATGCTTACAGTTGCACGAAAAATCACAGTAACAATAAGCAAACATTTCCAGGTCCACTACATCATACAGAAATGACACACTGAAGTAATCATCCTGTCACATACACTTAACAGCTGCCAGTACACCCCGCATCACTGCACAAATGAAGACAGTTTCTAAAGTCTTAATTATTTTGAAAGGCAGTAAGAAAGAAATCAGATGTGCAGTGCAACATCATTATTTACACAGAAATGGCAAATGAAACTTAAAATGTGTTACTGTTGCCAGTACCATTTTCTATTGCATAGTAAAGAAACAAAAATTTACTAACACAGCATGTGCAACTGTTGATTTATCGATTTGCCTTCTTTCAGCATCACTGAAGATGAATCACTGAGCACTCAAACAACTAGCAATATTTTTTTATTTTCAGATGAGGGAGAACATAAGATGAACAGTGACAGTAGACCATGCTCGACACAGCATACCTCAGAGGTATCACTGCATGCATGATTTATTCTCGGAGTTTAACAATACCATTAACATGAATGTCCTGGTCCACAGATCTTGATGAAATGCCACCTCTTATTCTGTGCAGCTGCAGGCCATACAGAAGCCTGCCACATGGTGTCCCTTACTACTACTGCTGCTGTGCAGTTACTGAGACATGGTTTAAAGTGCAGTTACTGAGACATGGCTTAAAGCTGCAGAGAAAGCACCCTGGGAGTATAGGGATATAATACCTCCCTCAGATTTAGACCAACTACTACAGAAAACCACATACACACCTCAAGGCTGGTTACATAACATGGTGTGCTTGAGTTTCTCTATGTCCAAATATCTATAGGCAAAGTCACATGCCATATCACAGAAGCTATACCCCCCCCCCCTCATGATCTAGGTATCACACATTCATAAATTTACTGGAGACTACCCCCATTCAATCCAATCCAATACTTCTAGGTGGCTAACTGCCTCAATATAAACTGTGCATCATACATGACCCCAAACATGTAGCCCCAGAGGCTTCTGGACTTTGTAAACACAAACACCTTGAAACAGCTAACCCATGCACCTACTAGGAGTGTTCGCATCATTGACCTGGCCCTCACAAACAGAGGACAAAACTGCATTCCACTAGTGTAGTGTCCTCACTGGTTAGGTCGGACCATTAAGCTGTCACCTTTGAAATAAAAATAAAGCCCTGGACCCCAGGTAACTATGGAAGTTTTAGTAATTTTTGTAAGGTAAACTTCCTGCTATAAGTGACACCCTAGCAAAATTTCAAGACAGACCTGACATGAGAATACTGCTACCTATGTGGAACTGTTCACAAAAAACCTGTACTATCATGTTAATAGCTACAAGGAGATAACTAAACCCACACAAATTCAGAAAAGCAAGTCACCCTGGTAGACTCCAATCATCAATAGACTGCACAACAAAAGGAAGAAAGTTATGGCAAAAATTAGGAAGTAAAAGGAAACCAAAAATATTAGAGTTTAAAAAGTTTTATCTGGCATTGAAACAAATAAAGTAATTAAAACAAGCAAAGCTTTCAAGAAACTCATTTTTTCAGTGCAAATCGAACAGACCCAGCAATTGTGTTTAGAAATACTTTTCACAAGACACAAGCACCACCCAGACAGCTCCCAGAAAATACCATCTGCCATATCTTCAAGTATTATTAGGGAACAATAATGATTGCACTCCAGAGTCAAAAAACATTGCATCATCAGGCCCAGAAGATATACCAGGATACCTCCTTAATAGCATAAAACATGACATCACAAAAACAAGAATCACTATTTAAATGTAGCCACCAGACAGATTTAGTTGCAGTCCTACATTCGCATGGTGCAAACATCCTATTAAAAAAATGTGGGCCAACTATGCATCCGGGTAACTATAAACCCATAAGTATGACTAGTCTTGTATACAAAGCCATGGAAATAAATATCATAGAATTGAAAAAAGTGACTTAAGAAAACTTCAGACATCGAACCCATACAGTTTGGTTTCATTAAGGGTAGGTCTTGTCTACTTAACCTGGTGGAATTCTCCTCAAGGTCAGCAAAGCAATGGATGAGGACACAATGATGTATACTGCCTACCGTGACCTAGCCAAAGAATTCAACATAATTCTCACTTAGGTATTTTAGACTAACTCATGAAATAATGTATAAATCTCTGTGTCACCCACTGGATAACCAGCTGGCACAAATATAAAACTTAAGAAATTAGGATAGGAGAGTCTACCTCCAAAAAAAGTCCAGTCACATGTGGAGTCCCTCAAGGCTCATTGCTGAGACCACCTCTTTTTTGCTTCTCATTCTCTGACGTTAAGGTGAATATCAAGGGTCTTTGGCTTACCACGTTTGTAGATAATTGCAAACTAGGATCAGTCAAAGAATCTCCAAAAGAGATAACACCCTCCAAAGGCCTGACATATACCGATAACTGGTGCTAGAGCCACAGAGTAAAACTTAGAGGCAAGAAATGCCTAATAGTACCCTTTGAGAAGATGGCTACCTCATGGAAAC
Source organism: Protopterus annectens (assembly GCF_019279795.1). Lineage (NCBI taxonomy): Eukaryota > Metazoa > Chordata > Ceratodontiformes > Protopteridae > Protopterus > Protopterus annectens. Next base: position 593,838,714 of record NC_056747.1, on the reverse strand, counting down.
TACCACACTGATGATACACCCCAAGAGTAGACCCAAGGGACAGGGATCTGGGAAAGCATATAGACAGTAGCCTGGCCTCTGCTCATCATATATGTCTTTGGTAGTAAGGAAATCAATCTATGTTGTAAAACTTTTAAGCAAGCATATGGCATCTAGGCTCAAGGATGCCATTGTTCTGCTGTCCTTGGCTCTCATAAGACCTATCACAAGTACAGTGCTCCCTTTTATGTGTACCTTAAATGCAATAAAGAGAGCATCAGAGATTCCTCACAAAAAAATACAGCACATAAACATATCCTAGACTGCCTCAAAACCCTATTCCTGTATTCATATCTCCTACTGACTGCTGACAGGCAATCTACATCAGACATCACTCTGACAGACTTGTTGTATATTTGCAAAACAAATATCACCTGAGTCATCACTTCCTGGGACCTAAACTTTGCCTGTAACATAAATAGGATATGTTGTAGGAGCAGGTGTGTGTATAAGGCTACCCCTTCTTTGGAACAAGGTTCCCATCCTTGTGAAACACAGTTATTCCTTAACCCATGTCAAGTACCTTGGACCAGTGGATGAGGAATCAGAAATATCCTCCTGGTCTGTCACCTACATCTCTAGTAGACAGAGGGAAAATGTGAATGCTTTACCACTCATGCCCAAGCCACCCCTTAAAATAACACAAGGGGATCAAAACTTGTCAGATGTATTTTGGAAAAATGGCTAGCCTTAGAAAGGCCCGCTGTGATTGTTTGCCTAGTAATCATCTATGAACTTATCTAAACTGATATAACAGCCCTTTTGCAATATATTCATAATACTTTTCTATATTTGTTGGTGTAGAATAAACCTATAATCTCAGAAGGAAAACTTATTAGAAAACCTGCCAAATAACATCACACATTCAGGTATCTTCATATTTATGATAAGATATTATAACATTAAAGAAGCATTTAAAAATGTGAGAAGTGACTTATCTTAAGTAGTGTAAGAAGTGCATCACCATCACAGAAAATATATTACCTGCTGATATATACTATCAAACTGAGGAAAACTGTTAACAGCACACTGGTATTCTGAGCGTATGCACACCCCTGCCCCACTACATGTAATAGTTCTGATGAATTAACCTTCAACAGGCTCATCAGTATTACCAAAATACAAACTTGCACAATTATCAGAAAGTCTTGTACATAAATAATATACAGACCTCCCAATGACTATACAGAATCACACATTCACTGTTACCAAAACATGGCAGTGAGGAAAGTCCATAGTAGACATGGTTGGTGTTGAAACAAGCCATGATTGAAAGACAATAGTGAAAATAACACAGTTTGACAATCGCCAAAACAGTTATAGTGTGCACACTGTATACAAAAATGTCCTGCACTTCATAAAGGTTTACAATGAGTTTGACAGTGATATCGTGCCTAATACATGTAAAACAATTAAACATTTCAACCAAGTTCATATGTTTAAAAGGTATTTGTGTCATGTCCATTACTCAAAATGGAGTGAAAACTGAAGTCTTCCATAATGAACACACAACATTGTGAGTGTCATGTACATTACTCAAAATGGAGTGAAAACTGAAGTCTTCCATAATGAACACACAACATTGTGAGTGTCATGTCCATTACTCAAATTGGAGTGAATAACAGAAGTCTTCCATAATGAACACACACCATTGTGAGTGTCATGTCCATTACTCAAATTGGAGTGAATAACAGAAGTCTTCCATAATGAACACACACCATTGTGAGTGTCATGTCCATTACTCAAAATGGAGTGAAAACTGAAGTCTTCCATAATGAACACACAACATTGTGAGTGTCATGTCCATTACTCAAACTGGAGTGAAAACTGAAGTCTTCCATAATGAACACACAACATTGTGAGTGTCATGTCCATTACTCAAACTGGAGTGAAAACTGAAGTCTTCCATAATGAAACACACAACATTGTGAGTGTCATGTCCATTACTCAAACTGGAGTGAAAACTGAAGTCTTCCATAATGAACACACAACATTGTGAGTGTCATGTCCATTACTCAAACTGGAGTGAAAACTGAAGTCTTCCATAATGAAACACACAACATTGTGAGTGTCATGTCCATTACTCAAACTGGAGTGAAAACTGAAGTCTTCCATAATGAACACACAGCATTGTGAGTGTCATGTCCATTACTCAAACTGGAGTGAAAACTGAAGTCTTCCATAATGAAACACACAACATTGTGAGTGTCATGTCCATTACTCAAACTGGAGTGAATAACTGAAGTCTTCCATAATGAACACACAACATTGTGAGTGTCATGTCCATTACTCAAATTGGAGTGAATAACTGAAGTCTCCCATAATGAACACACATTGTGATGGGACAAATAAACCTTCTGCTTAGAATAGAACTAACTCATATGCTTTCACGTGTCTCTTCAAATACTGTAACAACCATGCATCATGAAATAATCTTGCATACAGTACAATTTTAGTGGTTAAGAACATGATATGATAGGCAGGGAATAGGTTCATATGTGTTTACTAGGCTAATGACCACAAGGGCATTTTTAAGCCTAGCCATGCATCCCAAATCTCTGACAAGTTCTGATACCCCTGATAAGTGTAAGCAATCGGCTTGGAAGATGAACCACTTATAGGTTACCTGTTTGCATCAGAGACATACGTGCCAAACCAGGAATAAATTTATGGTTTCCCATCCAATTGTCCAAGTTGGACTTGAATTGGATTATGGGGGAACTCTGCTTCACATGGATGGGGAGCCTGTTCCATAGGTGGAGTAGTCTCTAGGATACACATCTATCTCTCCAGCAGTCCCTATTTATATCACAGGGAAGGTTTAAGCCTTTAGAATGGGTAATTCTGGCACTGTTTTTTTGTGGATATGCAGGAGGTCCATCAGAGTGGGGTCTGAGAATGCCCTGTATGCCAGGCATAGATCTCCCCTCAAAAGCCTGTAGGAGACAGAATGCAGGGATAGGGCCTTGAGGTGGTCTGCATAGGACATGTTACTTATGCCTTGTATTCTTTTAGTGAGAAACCCCTGTGGACGTTCCAGTTGTTGGATATGCCTCGTTAGGTACATACCAAAGGGGAATTGTACTCTATTCTGCATTCATCAGACCTATCATTAAGTGGAACAATGACTTCCTTGGACTTAGATACCATACCTTTGTTTATAAGTTGAGTAACATAGAATGATTTCCTCACCACTGTGGACACGTGATGATCAAATGCTAGATTACTATCTGTGTATGTCCCTAAGTCCCTGAATAGTGGGTCAACTCTAAGGGGTGTGTTGTCAATATGATAGCTACCAGGGATGGAGGACTTACTCAAGGATACTATTATGCATTTCTTGGCATTTAGTTTTAGTCCATGACTCTTAACACCAGTTATTTGTCTGAATCAAAATAGGTTATCTCCCCAATAGTGCTTTGTATGGAGTGTGCTAGGCCTTCTCCAATAGTGCTTTGTATGGAGTGTGCTAGGCCTTCCCCAATAGTGCTTTGTATGGAGTGTGCTAGGCCTTCCCCAATAGTGCTTTGTATGGAGTGTGCTAGGCCTTTCTGTGTAGAGTAAAATTATTGAAATGGAAAGTTCTGATCATCTTCTCATTAACAAACTGGTGTTTTAGACCTCTGTAAATGTCAGCACAACAGTCACGTGGCAAATGTGTAAGATCAAATTCAAGTATTAAAGGTTAAATGTTTAATGCTGTAAGTGTTCAAACAATGAAAGGTTTGATTTAGAAACATTTTCTTTGCTTAGAATGTTAAGGTGCATCAAAACTGAAGTTTGTTTTAAAGGTAAAAAAATGCGTAACACATTCCAGTTGACACATGCTTTGCATTCATCACCTTTATATGAGGGAAAGTGTCAGCATATCAACATTTGTAAGATACTTGAATGTCAGCAATCAAGAAAATAGTTCAGAACTACAACTTATTCACAGAAAAAAGATCAGTGATGTTGAATACATAATATTCCAATTTACCCCAATTCAAGTTCCCTTTAGATTATAAATTTTCTGTACTAAACTTCTTAACTTAAAATTGAGGAACAATAATTTTTTAAGCAGCTTTATTGTTAGCAATAAAACAATGGTACAAGTTACTTCATCTGTGAGGTTTAGTCATCCCTCAGGTGGTTATCCTGACTCATTCACATTTGTTTATATAATCCTTTTAACACTTTGACAATAGGCATGACCTAGAACTGGAGGTTACATTTAGTGTTTAGTTCACACCCAGTTTACTTCTTTTCCTTCTCACTAATTCTAAATGTTCTTGCATTGTTTATGTTTTTTGTCAAAGAATACAATTTTGTACGTGATGTGTTGTCATTTTGTCGCCTTCTTAACTTGAAATGATTTTTTGGGGATCAAAATAATACTCAAAGATCTACTGATTTTTTGTTTTCGCAAATCTACTTTTCAGCCACCTGTGGACAAACATGTAAATATTTTTCAAGAAAAACTCATCAGGGACCTACATTTTAAACAAGAGTAATCATTTATATTGGGAAACTGAGTCAGAAATTCGAGCCATAAAAGACTTGAGGGATAATCCCAATATTGTTATCACCAAAGCGGATAAGGGGGTGCTGTGGTGGTTGGAACAATATGTTTTTGAGGCACAAACACAATTATGTAATAGTAAACATTACATGCCTATGCCCATAGACTCTACCAATAGGTTTAAACAGGAAATACATGATTTTTTTGGATTTAGCTGTTGAAGAAGGAATTATAGATAAAAATACTCAGAAACAACTTACAGTGGCAGACCCCCCCCCCCCCCATAAGCAAATTTTGTATTTACTGCCTAAAATTCATAAGAGTTTAACAAAACCACCTGGAAGACCTATGGTATCAGGTAAGGATTCATTAACAGAACCACTTTCGGAATTTTTCACTCGATATTTACAACCTCTTCTGAGTTTAGTTAGATCAAGGCTAAAAGACACAACTGAATTCCTACAAATTGTGTCAGACTCCCAACTTGAGCCTGGTTGGTGGATGTGCTCCCTTGATGTTAAATCTTTATATACTAACATTCCACATTGGGCCGGGCTACAGGCCATTGAATACTGGCTGGCTAAGGGTGAACTTTATCCACCAGGCTTTAATACTTTGATATTATGCATGGTGGAACATGTACTAACAAAGAATGTTTTTTATTTTCATCAGGATTGTTACTGGCAAGTCCAAGGTACAGCAATGGGGGCATAATTTGCACCAATATATGCCGACCTATTTATGGGGTTCCTAGAGAAACAGCTTATTTATGACAGGGCCCATAATATTTATATAGAGGAATTGGGCATCTGGCGCAGGTACCTGGATGATTTTTGGCTCATTTGAAAGTCTGATCAGGATTATTTATTGGAGTTTATTCAATACCTTAATGATAATATGTGGGATATTGAATTTACTCTCAATATGCAGTACAATGAAATTCACTACTTGGATGTTCTTGTCACTAGAAATGGTGATAATACACTGGATACAATTTTTGTTAGAAAGTACCCACAATATAATACCCTGTTGGAATCCAACAGTCTACACCCAAAACATATTACAAGAAATATCCCCAAGTCTTAATTTTTGAGAATCAAAAGTTATGAATATTATCAGCATGACTTAAGAAACAGATTTAAGGCCAGAGGATACATATTGGGTCATATCATTTCAGCATATAATTGGGTGGAACAATTTAACAGAAATTATTTGCTTAGCTATAAAGATAAAACCAATTCAGGTGCTGCCCCCATTAGATTTGCAACCACATTTGGTAGGAACATTAATTTTATAAAAAATGTGGTCAATAATAATTGGAATATTTTATTAGCTAACCTAGCTTTGGCTAATATTCTTGCTCTGGAGTGCCAGTTTCCATATAGGAGAAGCCGTACTTGGGGTCATATTTGAACCTACATAAAAAAAGGGAAGACAGGTGAACATAAGTGGTACACAACTCACACTTTCTGGTGATCAATTAAAGGGTTCCTTTCCTTGTGGCTATTGTTCATTTTGTGTATACATGAGGAAATCTAAAGAATTTTCTAGCAGGAATACAGCTAAAATTTTTGAGATTAGATGTTTTGGCAATTGTGGGACTAATTTTGTGGGACTAATTTGATTATATATCTTGTTAGTTGCACCTGTTCTGCTTTTTACATTGGGCAGACATCAAGACCGTTGAGAATCAGGATGTCAGAACATTTTTGTGACATCAGGAACAAACGTCCATCTAGTGCGTTATATAAACGTGCATTGTTTCACACTAGTGCGACGTCTCAGTTTCAAATCATTGATACTATTAGGGGTGATAACATCAATAAGTTTGGATGGCATCATATGCTTAATAAGAAAGAAAAAGCCTGGTTTATCCGATTAGGGGGGTTATTCAACCCAGGTCTCAATGATCACTTATAAGGCGATTTATATATATATATATATATATATATATATATATATATATATATATATATATATATATATATATATATATATATAGTGATAGTATAATGCTCCATCACCTAGCTTAAAATAGCCATATGATAATTGGCTAATAAGTAAATAGATAAGAACAATTACACATTTAAAGATGTATTACCACAAATAAAAATTAACATAAAAATAATTTATATAAACATAGTGAAAGCAGAAAATTAGTCATATCTTAATATTTACATGGTGAAGAAATATGTGCCTGGTTAAACACCTAATATATATATATATTCACATCCATATCTTCCTTGTACTAAGAATCTTTTCCCATTAATTTTTGAAAAGCTTTTACTCACATATTTATCATCAGGTATTCACCCCCCCCTTTTTTTTTTAAATCTGAAGGTAATGCGACAAGTCTAAACCTCAAAATACACTCTCTCGAGGCACTCCTAAAAATGGAGAACATTGATATCTGTGCAGTAACAGAGACCTGGTTCAAGGCTCCAGAGAGCACACCTGCAATACCAGGCTATAACTCTTAGTACACTTTTTGGCCACCAAACCAGGACCGAAACACTAAAGGTGGAGGAGTATCTATATTCACCAAGGATATTCACAACATCAGGCTAGTTGCCCGACACAATGCATCTGAAATTCTCCAGGTGCAACTAACACTAGGTAAGACTGCAATCCAAATTATACCTTGCTACAGATCCCCCACCATGCCCCAAGATTCTCACTACACCTTTCTAAACATACTGGAAAATATTAAGATATAACCAAACACCCTAATACTGCGTGATTTCAACTACACTGCCATTAACTGGGAAAACTACTCGTGTACTAACACCTTTGCCCAACGGTTCTTGGAAATCATAAATTCCAACACCCTGGATCAACTAATCCTTCGTCCCACCAGGGGCTCCAATATCCTAGACCTGGTCATTACCAACATGGGAAGTCGATGCTCCACACCTATGGTCATCCCCTCGTTGGTCAAGTCTGTCCATAATCTAATCACCCTTGACATCAACATCCCACCCCCACCCCCCAGTAAGGAAACCTCCGTAAAAAACTCCAAAGCCAACTTTATGCTACTCAAGTCAGAAGTGACAAACATCATGACACCCATGCAGATGGGAACTGAAAGTTCGACTGCTGAATCATACACTAAGGCACTGTATGAGAACATTCACTCATGCATGAATCATGCCATCCCCAATAAAACCAAGATGCTCTCCTCCAAAAAAAGTAAGACAATCTGGTGGTCCTTTGCCATGAACAAATTTAACAACAAAGAAAGAAATTGTTGCAGAAAAGAGGAAAATCCCAGGATGCAAAAAACTCTCTTACCAACTTCAGTAAGAAGCTGAGATCCCTCATAAAATCCTCCAAAGCTAGTTACGAAAATAAAATTGCCAAAGATTCCAAAGACAACCACAAGGCATTCTATAGCTATGTCAAGAATCTAAATGGCAATGCTCATATCTCCTCTGAGCTACAACAGAATGGCATTAAATATACTGATCCCAAGGATATTGCCAATATCCTGGTAGATCGATGCAGTGCAAACTTCTCCCTCATCTCACCCCCTAAAGGGCCCATTTCAATACCAAAAGACTGCCAAATTCCAGTAATAACAGCCACACAGGTAAAAAAACGCACTCTCCAAAGCTAAGAATACAGCATCCATGCGACCAGATGCCATCCCAGGTTGTGTACTACATGAACTACAAAATGAACTCGCACCTCACTTAAGTGTCATGTTTAATCATAGCCTCACCTCAGGCTTTGTGCCCACTGAGTGGTGCACAGCTACAGTAATCTCACTCCTCAAGGGTCTATCCACCTTTGTTCCCAGGAACTACCACCCCATCAGTCTGATGAGCCTGATCTGCAAGGCCATGGAATGTATTATCATGGAACTTATAAAATGTATTATCATGGAACTTATAAACATTGACATCGGCAACCTTCAAACACTGGCCCCACGCAGTTTGGGTTTGTGAAGGGCCGATCATGTCTCCTGAACCTGATTGACTTCTTCAAATCCATCTCCAGAGCCATGGACAAGGGTAACATGGTCCACACAGCCTATCTAAACCTCACCAAGGCCATCGACACCATCCTCCACTCTGGAATGATAGATAAACTTACTAAGCTGGGCATTAATCCCTATATAACTCGATGGGTTGCCAACTGGCTTACTGACAGAACCCACACTGTAAAAGTAGCCAACTCCAAATGCAGCTCCAGACAAGTGGAGTAACCTCAGGGTTCAGTCCAGGGACTGCTCTTGTTCGGCTTCTACTTCTCTGAAGTACAGGCCAACACTAAGGGACTCTGGCTAACAAAGTTTGCACATGACTGCAAACTCGGAGCCATTATTGAATCCCCAAATGATATGGATATTTCTACAAAAGGCCTTACAGAAACAGATGCTTAGTGCCAGAGCCATAGGCTCAAGCTCAATGCCAAGAAATGTATAGTTATCCCCTTTGGGAAAAAACATGTACCCATCAATTACCACATAGGTGGCAGTACACTAAACACCGAAAATGTGATAAGAGACTTAGGGACACAGGTGGACAGTGGTCTCACCTTCAGTAACCACATCACCACAACAGCAAGGATGTGGCACACCTCACCACTAAGGGCTTTTCATCCAGAAAAAAAGAGGTCAATACAACGCCCCTTTTGGTATGTACCTCTCAAGACATCTGCAACAACTGGAGAGGCCGCAGAAATACCTCACTAAAAGAATCACAGGCCTAAAGCAGATGTCCTATGCTGACCATCTACAAATACTCCACCTATACTCTGTCGCATATCATCTACTCAGAGGTGATCTCTGCTTAACATACAAGGCCATGTCAAACCCAGAGCTGTTGGACATGCTACACTTAAAGAAATCTCACTCCTCAGAGACACATTCCAGGGATCTAAACCTGTCATCAGAATGAACAAAACATGCTGAAGGGATAGATTCCTGAGCCAGGGACTACCCAGACTCTGGAATAGACTGCCCATACATGTCAAGCAGAGCGCCTCTTTGGCCCTCTTCAAAAGGAACCTTGATGATTGGATGGGAGATAGGAAATTCACCCCGGGAATCACGTGAGTCCCCCTGCTAGACAGGGGTCAAGAGAAGCAAATACTGTGGGAAGAAATAGCCAGGTAATTGTTATGGCTAGGCTTGTATAGCCCTAGGACCGATAGCCTAGTACCAACCTATGAACCTTAAACACATTTATTTCATTGACTACTGTGTGTGTGTAATCCATAAAAAACAGGATTCAGATTAGCGCTTTCATTCCTTTACTATATGAACTTCTTCAGAAACATTTCAATTAAAAAAATCAGACCATTTAAATACAGTCAAATGAATGACATCAGACTGTAATTAGGACTTTAGACAAATAATTAAAGCAATAGTGACAAAGCAGGAAAAATAAATAAACTTCTAAATAAGTATATATATATATATATATATATATATATATATATATATATATATATACACAAAAATACCATATTTTAACAACCTGGTGGTGGAATGAAGAAGTACAGGAGAGTATACAGACAAAGAGGTTGGCGAAGAAGAAGTAAGATTGTCAGAGAGATGAAGAAAGTAGACAAGAGTATAAGGAGATGAGGTGCATGGCAAAGAGAGAGGTGGCGAAGGCCAAGGATAAGGTGCATGAAGAGTTGTATAAAAGGTTGGACACTAAGGAGGGAGAAAAGGACCTGTACCAACTGGCTAAACAGAAGGACCAAGCTAGTAAAGATGTGCAGCAGGTAAGGGTGATAAAGGATAATGAGGGAAACGTACTGACAAGCAAGGAGAGTGAGTTGAGCAGATGGAAAGACTACTTTGAAGGGTTGATGAATGAAGAGAATGAGAGGGAGAGAAGGTTGGATGATGCACGGATAGTGAATCATGAAGTGCAGTGGATTAGCAAGGAGGAAGTAAGGATAGCTATGAAGAGGGTGAAGAACGGAAAGGATGTTGGTCCAGATTACATACCTGTGGAAGCATGGAGGTGTTTAGGTGAAATGGCAGTGGAGTCTTTAACTAGATTGTTTAATGAAATCTTGGAAAGTGAGAGGATGCCTGAGGAATGGAGAAAGTGTTTTGGTACTGATTTTTAAGAATAAGGGTGATGTGCAGTGCTGTAGTAACTACAGAGGGATTAAACTGATCAGTAACAGCATGATGTTATGGGAAAGAGTAGTGGATGCTAGGTTAAGAAGGGAGGTGATGATTACTGATCAGCAGTATGCTTTCATGCCAGAAAAAAGCACTACAGATGTGATGTTTGCTCTGAGAGTGTTGATGGAGAAGTACAGAGAAGGTCAGAAGGAGTTGCATTGTATCTTTGTGGATTTAGAGAAAGCATATGACATGGTGCCTAGAGAGGAGTTGTGGTATTGTATGAGGAAGTCAAGAGTATCAGATAAGTATGTAAGAGTGGTACAGGATATGTACGAGGGTAGTGTGACAGCGGTGAGGTCTATGGTGGGAGTGATGGATGCGTTTAAGGTGGAGGTGGGATTACATCAAGGATCAGCTCTGAGTCATTTCTTATTTGCAATGGTGATGGACAGTTTGACCGATGAGATCAGACAGGAGTCCCCGTGGACTATGATGTTTACAGATGACATTGTGATCTGCAGTGAGAGTAGGGAACAGGTGGAGGAGACCCTGGAGAGGTGTAGATATGCTCTAGAGAGAAGAGGAATGAAGGTCAGCAGGACTAGGACAGAATATATATGTGTGAATGAGAGGAAGGATAGAGGAATGGTGAGGATGCAGGGATTAGAGGTGGTGAAGGTGGATGAGTTTAAGTACTTGGGATCAACAGTACAGAGTAATGGTGAGTGTGGAAGAGAGGTGAAGAAGAGAGTACAGGCAGGGTGGAGAATAGTGTCAGGAGTGATTTGTGACAGACGAGTACCAGTAAGAGTGAAAGGGAAGGTCTACAAGAAGGTAGTGAGACCAGCTATGTTGTATGGGTTGAAGACAGTGGCATTGACAAAAAGGCAGGAGTCAGAGCAAGATATTAAGATTTGCACTAGGTGTGACGAGGATGGACAGGATTAGGAAAAGTATATTAGAGGGTCAGCCCAAGTTGGAAGGTTTGGAGACAAAGCCAGAGAGGCAAGATTACATTGGTTTGGACATGTGCTGAGGAGAGATGCAGAGTATATTGGGAAAAAGATGCTAAGGATGAAGCTGCCAGGTAACAGGAAAAGAGGGAGGCCTAAGATAAGGTTTATGGATGTGGTGAGAGAGGACATGCAGGTGGTTGGTGTGACAGAGTAAGATGCAGAGGACAGGAAGAAATGGAAACAGTTGATGTGCTGTGGCGACCCCTAATGGGAGCAGCCGAAAAAAGAAGAAGATTTTAACAATCAATATCAGAAATAATGTCTTATATGTATTTGCATTTCAATAAACTTTTGATGGAAATAGTTTCATTCAAACCTGGAATAGCATCAGCCCTAAGAAGGACCTGCCATTTCAGTTCTAACATTTCCAAATAATTGTTGCTTGAATCAACAAACCTATTGGTGTCCACCTTTTGCAAAACTAAAAAATAAAACTTGTGAAAACATTCACACCTTAAACTATATGTCTTGCTAAAGCATTATTTGGGTCCTTGTTTTTAATGGCTGCAAGGTGTTCTCCCATGTGATCCTTAAGGGCCCTAGTTGTCTTTCCTACACAGAAATTGTAACAGGACCCATAAATTGCCAAATAAACAATATCCTAAACAATATCTATACTTTGACAATCACACCTGTGTCGGGGTTTAAATAAAAGCTTACAATGTTTGAACAAGAATGTACTTTCAGGGTAAATATACCTACATAATCTACACCCTCCACAAAGACATGTACCTAGAGGTTGAGTACTTCTTACTCCAAAATTTTCTTTAACTTTTACTAATAAGAATTTTAGATTTGATGGCTTTTTGTAAATAAATTCAGATTCCATACCCACCACCTCACTTAAGTCCTTATTACCAAAAATTACCTTCCAATTGTCTCTAATGATGTTTTTTGAGGTATTCCCTCTCTATACCCATAGGAATTTGAATAGTCAAAAACTTTTTATCATCACAATTATCAAATTCATTGTGTTTAACTTTAGGAGTGAATCCTACAGAGAGGATAGGTGAATATCAATTAATTCTATGAAGAATAATTGCGTCTATTATCTCTCAATTTTACCTTCAGGTACCCCCCTTTGACCAAACAAATCCATTAAAAGGTTAACTTCTTTGTGGAAGACATCATTACCACTTATGATCTGACTCAATCTGATTACTTGCACCCTGAAAATGTTGAATTTCATATAATCTGAATGGGAGCTAGAAAAATGGATGTAATTGTCACTAAAAGTCTTTTCTATAAACATTACTGGAGAAATGTATATACAGAGAATTGAAAGATAATTCAGTTTCCAAAAAATTGATGGTAGTGCCTATACAATTAACTTCAAAGTTCAACCACCTGACACTATTGTACATCTGTGAAACAAAATTATTAAATTCTACTATATTTCCCATTCAAATAAAAAACAAATCTATATATCTATGATGAAAAGAAACACAGGGAAACAAAAGACGGCTAGGTAAATAAAAATACTCTCACCAACTCATAACTAAATTAGTAAAGGATGGCGCAACAGTAGCTCCCATTGCTACTCCTGATGTTTGTTGATAGATTTTGTTCTCAAACACAAAAAAAATATTATTCAAAACTAGATCCGCAAAACACAAATAGTTCTAGAATATATAATAAGATTCTGATTAATCATATTGAAATAAAGTTCTACAAATTCAATTCCCTCATCTTGGTTGATCGAAGTGTATAAAGTGTTAACATCTACAGTACATAAAATAGTATCACTGTTCAACCATGTAGTTCTTAATATCATTCAAAAAATCCAATAATCCTTTAAAAAATATTTACTTGTTTGTACTACTGGATTTAAAATACTATCCAACATAAGACAAATACTGACAGTTTTGTTTTTAGGTGAATTCACAATAAATCTAAAAGGTGGCTTTGTGTCATTTTAATGAATCTTTGCGATCCCAAAAAGGAATCCCAAATCAGGTTCCTCAATTAAACAAAAATTGTACATCTCAATTCTTAAACAATTCTTATATAACAAGTCAAGTAAAGTTAGATTAATTAACATACTTCTCTTGACAAAATCTAACTTCACTGTAACAAAGTGTTGCCATTAAGAAGACTTTCCATATTAGAAACATAGTCTACTTTATACATAACAACTAAACAATTCCCTTTGTCAGCACGCATAAACCTGACATTGTTTAAACTACTCGGGTGTTTCAGTGCATCAGATTTTTTTTTTGTCAAGATTAAAATTAATGTTGTGTTTATTCTTCCATTTTCCATAGTTTATTAAAAACATTGAAAGTGCCAAGTATAGGTGGATTCACTTTACTATGCTTTTTGAATGTACTTATGTTATTTGATGTCACATCCTTATATAAAAAGTTTAAATTTAATTTTCTAACAGTCTGATTGAAATCCAAAATACAATCTGTTAACCCTGCATGATGGGTGGGAATAAATGAAAACCCTCTAGATAATAAATCTATCTCCACTGGAGAAAAGTTGACCTTAGTTAAATTAAAAATATGCGAAAAATTGTTCAATGATTTTTTCCTTTCATTTTCGACTTGGCTCTGGTTAATTTGTCTTCCTTCAGGGAAATAAAAAATGAATTAGATCACCCTTGACCATTCTCAGCTGAAATTAAAGTTGCCACACTAATGTCATCATCTGTGGAAGATGACGAAGACAAAGATAGGGAAGTACCACCCTTTTCCTTAAAAACTTTATTGTCTGTAGAAAGGTCATATTTGCCTTTCCATTCTCACCACATTTACTACCCGTATCAGCATCGAGCTACAATTCAAGCAACAATTATTTGGAAATGTTAGAACTAAAATGGAAGGTCCTTCTTGTGGCTGATGTTATTCCAGGTTTGGACGAAACTATTTCCATGAAACGTTTATTGAAATACAAATACATATAAGACATTACTTCTTATATCGATTGTTAAAATATGGTATTTTTATATTTGTATAGTGTTGTTATTTATATATATATATATATAGATATATATATATATATATATATATATATATATATATATATATATATATATATATATGTATGTGTGTGTGTGTGTGTGTGTGTGTGTATATATCTTCTTATTTGGAAGTTTATTTATTTTTCCTGGCTTTATGTCACTATTGCTTTAATTATTTGTCTAAAGTCCTAATTACAGTGTGATGTCATTATTTTGACTGTATTTAATTTTTTTAATTGAAATGTTTCTGAAGTTCCGATAGTAAAGGAATGAAAGCGCTAATCTGACTCCTGTTTTTTATGGAGTATGCACACACAGTGGTGAACTTGTTTGTTTAAAGTAGTTAAATTTTATTTGTTACATTTATTTCATTGTCAGTATGTTCAGTTTACCATTAAAAATTGTTTGGGCTTCGTTCTCTTTTTCATCCATAGGTCCCAGTTAGTTATCTTTGCATTGATTGATAGTACTTGCATTTTAGACTTCTTTTTATATATGGTATTATTGAATTGAAAAGGCATTTTTGCCTTAAAATGAAAAAAAAAGCTTGTTCTTTGTACCAAGGCCTATTTCTTAGTCCTACCAATTATGACCAGTATATATATATATATATATATATATATATATATATATATATATATATGTAATTTTAGCAGTTTTGTTTCATCTATAAGTAAACATAATAAACATGTCTAGGGCAACTCCTGTCTTTGGCGGTGTATTTTTAGTTTGCAGCATCTTGAACTTTGGTTATACCCCTCAGTGGTTGTTTGTGCATGCAATTAAACCATGCTACATTGGTCAGCAAGTTCTATGTTCTGTTCATAGGTTTCAGGAAAGTTTATGTCAAAGTATTTTGGGATACTAACACAGTATGGTTAGGTTCTATGTATGTCACAAATGATGTGTATGAGTCAAAATAATTTCCATTGTTCTGCCTGGCTAACCATCTGGTAGTGTGAACATTGCTCTATATAATTGTCACTATTTACACGATACCTCAACCATGCATGCAAAAAAAGAAATGTGAAAAGGGCGTTGGGGATTGATTGATGGACTTAAGTTTTAATTTTAGGTAATAGAAGTTCTGTATTGGGTTTTTGTCATAGGATGGACTTTGGCCAGGAATGGGAGGGAACAGGCTATATAGATAGAAGTTAGTGGGCAGTCATGGTGTGGCCTTCCACTCTTTTCATTCCTGGCCCAGTCTAGCAGTGGTTATGACAAGATTAGCGAGGGTTATCTCCCACTGCACTGGTGGAATTGCCATGCTTTGCTTGGAAACGTGGGCATTCTGGAAAGCCACTTGGCTTGGAGGTTAGGCAAACCAATCATTGCTTATGGTTACACTACCAAGTCAGGGGATTGCCAGCTCATTGAGGAGTCATATGTTACTAACCATCTGATAGTATTATCTTTTTTATGATAAGGTATATGACTAGTGGAGCTGTTGGTTACACCAGCGAGTCAGGGGCTGTCCAGGTCATTTAAGATTCACAACTTCGTAAAACACCATGTAGCTTTCAGTTGTATTGCATTTATGGTGCAAATATGGACAATTTATTGTGTTATGTAAATAAACTGGTCACATTGGCTTTCATATGTCTTGGTGTTTTCTTTTTCAGCAGGCACAAGGCAGAATTGTGAGAGAGTATGATTAGTCTTTTTTTGTTAATTGAAGTTTTTAAGTACTCAGATTTATAGTCAAATTAGTTTCTTTGAGCCACAAATGCTAGTTGGTCAATATGTTTGCTGCAGTTCTATCTGTAACCTCATCTAGCAAGAAGCAGTTTTACTTAATGTATGAAAACACAGGGATCAAGACAGGAATGGAGGGGATGCCGCCTGGTTAATGTATGATAACATAAGAGTCATGACACAAACTCAAGGGATGCTGGCTGGAGATGGCAGCAGAAGTTAGCAGGAATACAAAGCAGAAAACCAAGATGAGTGTATAATACAAAAAAGGCATTTGATAGAGTCAGATGGAGGAGAGAATACTTGCCTGGATATACTAAGACAGATAGATGTGTTTTTGGTGCAAATTGAAAAATATCTCACTCACTTAAGTGTGATGCCCACAGTATCAAATACAACTTCCCCAAAGCCAATACAGTGAAAGATACTCTTCAAAAAGTATTCTTATTGAGCAAAATAAGATTTTCAGTAGAGAATGAAGCTTCAACATCGTATAGATGGGGGTCTCTTTCTGCAGTACCCACAGAATAAAATGTGCAAAAAAATATAAAAAATCACCACAACTGAGTGCATTTTTTTCCACTTGACTGAATCTAATGTTTTGAAGTGCCTGTCTTTAGTATTGTACTTCACAGAATTCTGAACTTACACTAAAACAAAGTATAAGAGGTACAATAAGGAAGCTTAACAGTTGAGAAGGAAGTAGGCCTTGAATGGAGCATAGCCACTTAATGAAGGACACATTATGGGATGATATGAGGCCTGGCAGGCTTTACCATGTTAAGACTTGCAGCAACAGAGTTCACCCACTAGTCATTAGCTGGTGAAGAGATTATTAGTAATGCCCCCCAAAATAAATATTTAGAGATTGTTAAAAGCAGTGTAGTGCTCAAGCATACAGAACTGGTAAAATGGGGACCTTTGAAAGTTCTGCTGGGTCTGAGTCAAATGAATGACATAAGAGGAAACAGGGACATGTCAAATTTCATGGAAATGGAAGAAAATGTGGCATGTATATACAATATTCTCATGAATGACAATGTAAAAAAGTATTGCTATTTAATGGCAATGAGACATAGCAATAAATCACTCTTTTAAAGGGCAGTTTTGTTTAACTCAATGGTGACTCACTTGAAGGGTTTTTGACATTAAGTCATGATACCTACTATTATTTTTTATACAGGGCATAGCAAAAGTTATGGATAGAAGGCAAATTATATAGTTTTGTTCATTACATAACCTCATATTAGTAACATTGACATAATTATGGTCACTGTTGGGATCATTCTACATTAAATCCATATCTGCATTGGATTGTGTTTTTTTTTTTTTTTTTTTGCGAACTCACACTCCTAGTTGTAGCCAACAGTGGGTTAGAAAAGCAAAACTAGTGCCTGTATCATGACAAGTTAGGATGCTGATTGCTGAGCTTAACTGCTGATGCCATCTGTACCCATTTAATTCTCTACCCAAACTTCTGGGTATAGCTGACAGCAAGCTTAAAAGCACCATAAGTAGTCATCAACATTGAACTTACCAGGCAAAACTTTTCAGAGCACTTCAGTGATGTTGTCTAGATTTTCTGTTTCTTCAGTGCTGTCAGCGTCAATCCCATTAACCATACCAGGAAAACAAGTATGTGGTTTGACATCTAGGACGAGTGGTGGAAGATTATTTGTTGTGAAGAGAGCTTTCAGCAAAATTATCAAAAATGCACATGATCATATTTGTACACCAATTGCCTTTTCAGTGTGTAAAGTTCATTACATGGTTAAGCGTAGCCGCCGTCTGCAAAGAATGCTGTGCGTAGCCTCCATCCGGAAAGATTGTTGTACAGATATACCCTTCATCCCAGCGATATAAAACTTCAAGTGTAAAACCAAACATAGCTAATAGCATAAAATATTTATTAAAGAATAAGCGCTTTCAAGCTACAGCCCTTCGTCAGATCTGAAATGCAACATAAAAAATACATTTTTAAAACACAGTATAACCAATAACCTCATCCAGTCAATCAAATGAGCAAATTTTGCATCTCTTTAATATAGATTTTAAAGGAAGTGTGGCATTTAAACTAGGTGCTTTATGCACTTGTAGTCTAATGATCTATCTCATTTCCACCATTTCTGTGTCATTTATTAAATGTCCTCCCTTTTTTTTCAAATATTAATTGCAACACCATAAAATGGAAAGTATGACCCAGACAAACAAAAACATGTTTTGCAAGGGCATTTTGATTATTACTTTTCTGAATATCAACAAATCAATCAAGCGCTTTCGCCAGATAAATACCTGGCTTTATCAAGATGACAAGCATTACACTGAAACTGAATAAATACATTTCATTCTGGTCACATGATCACTAATTAATTTGCTCAACCATTCATTAAAAATGTATACATTGCTAAAGTGTCCTAGCATAAAAAATCATATTGAATGTAGATATTTGATCATTTCGTAAAACTAGTATGACTGTTGCTCATCAATAAAAAACACTAAAAAATGTATAAAAAATGCTGTGAAGTCTTTAATAAATACTAAAAACAGTCGAAGGTATATATTATGTAAATGCGAATAGAATGGATAAAAAATATATGATATGGTATATAGTTGTAAGTAATAAATAATAAATAGGCCCAATAACGGACTGTCAAAGTGAAATTCATAACCTGGCTTTTCTTAACTTTAGTGCACTAGATATATTAATGTTTTCATTAAGGCCAGGGGGTTTTGCAGCGTTAAGTCGGAGCTGCCATAAAAGCTCCCTATATTCAAGGCGGGTTTCCCAATCTCCTCCCCTGGCATCTTGTTTCACTTGCTCAAGAACTGTGAATTTAATTTGCATATTGGGGCAAAGAACTGAATGTTCAAAAAAAGCGTTTGTGTCCTTCTTTTTGGAGATCTCATACTGATGTTCGTATATTCTTCTCCTAAGTGGTCTTTCAGTCTTCCCTACATAGAAGCTGAGGCATTGAATACATATTCCTAGGTATACAACACCTTTTGTCCCACAGTCATGGTAATGGTCAGCTTCAAATCTAAATTTCCTAGAGGGAAGGTAGAAGGAACTATTGTTCATAATGTGGGTGCACTGATTGCATGCACCACACTTATAGGTACCAAATTTAGAGACACCGTGGCCTGAGTCTGAAAAATACTTTCTTTCAAATAGGCCCTTTAAATTAACGTCTCTTCTTTTCACAAACTTAGGACGTTCTTGGATTATACCTTTAAAGTCTTCATGAAGTGTCAAAAGGGGCCAATATTTAGACACTATGTGTTCAACTTGTTGTGAATCTTTGGTGTATGTGTGAATGAATGTACTAGGAAGATTAAATGTTTCATCTTGTTCTTTCTGCTCTACCCTTTGAAAACCACTTCCTAATAGCGGGAAATATTTTGATTGTCTGTTGTCAGTTACCTCTTGGGCAAGGTTGTCTAACAGGGGTACTGGGCAACCTCTTTCAATAAACAGTTTTTTTTAGAAAACCGATTTCCTCAGAGTAATGTTCTTCTGTGCTAGACATCTTGGATGCACGAATAAACTGCCCCTTCACTAACCCCTTCTTCTGATGAAAAGGATGACCACTATGAAAGTGTAAATAGGAGTTAGAAAAGGTGGCTTTCCTATGCAACTTAGACTGGAAAGTGCAGTTGGAATAATCTTTTAGTATAGTTACATCAAGATAGTTCAGTGCATCTTTACTGACATTGTAAGTAAAGGAAAGAAAACTTGTGGTAGAATTGATGTATTTTATAAATTCCATAAAACGTTCCAAAGATCGACTCCATAATAGGCAAATATCGTCAAGATAACGTTTGTAGTGGGTTATATATGTTGTGCCCAATGGGTGGAAAATACATGGTTGTTTTCCCAATGATGTAACACTATGTTGGCTTATAATGAGGCATGCGCAGCCCCCATCGCCACACCTTTCTTCTGTTTGAACAATTCACCATTAAAATACAGGAAGTTGTTTTCAAGGACTACCCCCATGAGCTCTACGAGTAACCCCACCATGTTAGGACCAAGACCCGATTCGGAAGCTAACACATTGTTAAACCACTCCAATCCAATAGAATGCGGAATACTTGGAAATAATTCCACGATGTCAATAGTGGCCATAAACAGGTCAGGATGGAAAAGTTTCTGCTCAAAACCTTTTAGGAAATCCCAAGAATCTTTACATACATGTTGTAATGTAGAGGAAAATTTCTTGGTGATATGGTCAATAAACTTTCCTAATGGTTCAGTCATACTGCCTTCTCCTGAAACAATCGGTCTGAATTTCAAGGGGTCTAGGCCTTTTTGTACATTTTTTAGTGTTTTTTATTGATGAGCAACTTTTACGAAATGATCAAATATCTACATTCAATATGATTTTTTATGCTAGGACACTTTAACAATGTATACATTTTTAATGAATGGTTGAGCAAATTAATTAGTGATCATGTGACCAGAATGAAAGGTATTTATTCAGTTTCAGTGTAATGCTTGTCATCTTGATAAAGCCAGGTATCTATCTGGCGAAAGCGCTTGATTGATTTGTTGATCGTTGGTTAATAAAGCTGCATTTTATCGCTGGACTGTCTCCTTTCAGCTGTGGATTTACCTTTGTTTTCTGAATATCAAAAATGTGTTGAACAATGCATTGTTTAAGTATGCATTTCATTTTACCAACATGGAATTTCTTGCATTGATTGCAACATGCAAGATACACTAAGTTGCAAGATGACAGTCAGCATGAAGTCTTATCTCGATTTCAATTCCTGTAACTAAATGAATGAAGTAGCTTTTTTTTCCAATAGATTCACATGCTTTACAGATATGCCATTCATATGTACCTATGCTGTTAGATATTGTAGGTTCTTTTGCTCTTGTGTCATAACACAGTTGTCTATTTAATGGTAAACTGTTTTTCTAAACAAAAACTCTGTGTCTCACCTACAATCTCCTTTATTTTGTAATCAGAAGTTAAAATCTGCCAATATCTTCTCATGATTTCACATACAGCACTAATGCACTAGAATAGGGGACTATTACTCAATCGTTCTATTACATACCTCCATCTTCCTTACTTTATTCTGCTGACCTCACTAGAGTAATATGGTGCACCTCTGTTTGATCTTGTCTAATGGTTTCATCAACACATTCACTAAAATTAATGAAAATAAAAATGTCATTAATGCTTTATTTAAGCATACCCTGTGCTGCCCTAGTTACACTAGGATTCTTTTTAGAATAGTGAACATTATTAAAGTTGAGAAGATTTAATTAAGGTGGCAACTTAGATTGAATGCCACAACCCCCCTTGTTCTTAATTAACATCTTTCCTTGATTCCTGTTTTGAAGGAAAGAGCTATAGTTTTATAAGTTGAGAGAGAAGTTACATGATTTTTTAATTTTTTTATTTTTATTTTCACTCTTATTGTCACTGTATATATGTATGTAGAAGGATACCACTTTAACATATAATAAATTATCTAGTAACAACATTTAATGTGGTTACCTAATTAATCTAATTTAACTGAGGAACAAGTTGTGAATTTTGTTTTGAAGTCCTGTTAATGAGAAGGATGAAAGGATTTGCCATCTTTACGTTTTATGCAGAATAAAGTGTTATTTGGATATCTGCAATGTTATAAGAGCTTTGAGTGGATCAGTGAGTGGAATTTTTTGTTTTATCAGGCGGTGTTAATTTTACTTACATGCTGTGTTTTTTTCTAGTTGTTGTTCCAGCGTGATAATGATCCTGGAGGAAGTGCAGTGGCAGAAGTTATTGTTTTTCACCACTATTTTTTCATTGTATTGGAATGATGGAGACATCTATTACAGTTAATGCTCTCCCCAAAGACATTAATGGTGTATTAGCTGGAAGTAACTATTCATTTAATGGAAAAGGTAATTTAACGCACTTGATTAAACTGCTGTCTGCACAGTACAGTCAGATTCAGAGTTCACTGAACAAACAATTCCCAGCAATCCTTGCAATGGACTCAGTGTCCTTTTCCTTTGGCTTCTGGGTCGGCGAACTATAGGGGAAGCCAAGGAGCTCCTTCCCTATGTTTGAATGCCTATTCTATGTGGGCAGCAGATGGATCAGAGACTAGAAGGGAACAGATGTGTCACTCGGTTTGAACATTGGCTTAATAAGGAACTAGTTTTCAATACGGAACACCGACCTGTTATAATTGAGGACCTACAAGCTAAACTGCAAGAATTTGAGAACAAAGTCAGTAAGGTACGTAAATCTACAGTGCGACAAAACTTACCTTATTGAGTGTATCAGGGTCCACAGATTACCTAAAGGCCTCAGAATGCATAAATTCCCGAATAGGATGCGTGTGGGAAGGAGTGAATTGGATGAAGTTTTGGTGATCTTTGACAGACATGGTATTGAACTGTTGCAATCTTTTTGTTAAATTAAAGAACAATAAGATAGAGGGATTGTTGGGGGAAATCAAATCAACTAAACAGTGACAGTTTGAATAATATATATTTTAATAATTTTGAAAACAAATACTATAGTATTTGATAAAATAGAACAGCAGTTGATATATAATTTAGATTGTAAACAGAAAAAACTTATGAGAGATGAACAGAATTACAGACAGAAGTTAGCGTACCCCCTTCCCAAAAGTTATTATGATATACACAAGAATGGGGATAATACCATTGTTATGGGAAGAGAGGCTTCCATGGGGGATCCTGGTCAGGACACTTGTGGTGTTAACTACTCTTCACAATATAATGGTGGAGGGGACAAGGTGTTCGAGCAGGAATATCTATCTTTATGTAGATCTAAATGGATCTTTAACAGGAACAGACAATTGAAATTTTTAGTACATCCACAGACCCCAAAGGGGCAAATCAACAGGTGTCAGAATAAATTTTGGAGGAAAAATAGCCGGAACAAGTTTTAAATTATGGTGTTGAAATTGATAAAATTATTTCAGTTTTGGAGGTAAAATGCTCAGTCTAAGAGGGTTTAATATTTTTAATTATACAGAATTAGAAATTAATGAAACTTATTTTTCTTTGTTTAAGAAAGGTTTTACATTTTTTTTCCTGCCAGAAACATTGATGTTTTTAATGTTCTTATAGAGTTAAAACTATACTCTAGGAAATGGAATTTTCAGCTATTTAAGGACCAACTAACTGATTTGGGTGGATCTAGGAACACATTCAGGTGAAAGAGCCTTTTTAACCCCCCCCCCCATTGCATCTGACATTAGCTAGCTTTGAGAAAATATGCACGCAAGAAATATATAAAGCTTATCATTATAGCAATGAAGGTTTTTATAATCAGACGAAAGAGCAAGCTGTACTTTTGAGAAGTTTAAGGGATAATGACTAACAGAATTATGAAGGTGGATAAAGGGAGAGGTCTTGTTATTGTTGATAAAAATGATTATGTTAGTGATAGGGCAAGTTCATTACATGACACAGATGAATATGAAGTCATGTCTAGAAATGGAATCAATATTGCAGATCGAAAGCTTCAACTGTTTTTGGAAGATAGTTTATTACAAGGTACTATTAATGAGGAATGTTTTGATTTTTTGAAGAATGATCATCCTTTTATTCCAACAGTTTTTGGCATTCCAAAAGTGCATACAATATCACCCACCCCCTATACCAGCTAATAGTTGCAGCACGAAATAGTTCTACCTATTGTTTAAGGGTATTTGTGGATAGACTTTTAAAAGATGCACTTCGTCCCATAGGTCACTTACTATTTAAATCATGGGATTTGTTGTCTAGAAACAAGAATTTTATGGGGATACTTGTGTTTTTTTCCACTATTGATGTAATGAAACTGTTTAGTTCTATAGCCCATCGGGAGGGATTGGAACTTTTTTTTATGAAGCTCTTGTGGAATTTACCTCCTTGAATAAAGTTAATTAATTTTACTATGGAAGTTATGGCCTTTTGAATAATTTTATCATTTTTGACAATGAATTTTTTTAGACAAATAAAAGGTGTTGCGATGGATTCTAGTTGTGCCCCTATAATATGCAAATTTGGTGATGGTGTCATGGGAAAAAGATGTGTCTTTAATTTTGGTTTTCATATATATTGGTCCTGTTACTTACATTATCTTGATGACATTTGTATTATGTGGAAATGTAAAAAAATTGTAGAAGAGTTTGTGGATTACATCAATAATGTTTGTGTTTTTTTAAATTTACACATTTTTCCTTATGAAGAAATTGATTATTTGGGTGCAACACTGACAAGGGATAAGAACAAAGGGTGTTTTACATGTAAGGTTTACAGGAAGCCCACATATTCCAATAGTTATTTAGATTTTAGTGGTAATCACCCCCTTTATGTGAAAAGGAATACAGTGAGGGTGTAAGGATGTGTTCTGACCGGTTAGATTTTAAAAGAGAACTAGGGAAGTTTAAACAGTTGATTTTAGCAAGAGGTTATCCTGAGGAATGGGTTTTCAATATAGGGATGGAGATTTTTGAGGGTTGGGGTACTAAATATACCCCAATTTTAGGTAGTTCCTCAGAAACTGGGAGCCAGACCTCAAATAAAAGGGGAGATCATTTTTCTAATTCTATGGTGAATTTTTATGGACCATTTGGGAAGATTGTTAGAAATACTGTAAGAATTGGATTATATTGGATAGTAATAGTGAGGTGAACAAGGTGGTGGGGGAAAACATCCTCTGTTTATAGAATGGGACACAATATGAAATACATCCTAATAATTTTCCCAAGGGCACAGGTGAGAGCACAACAAGATGTGGGGTGTTTAACTGTCAGTATATTATGACAGATGAGAGTATTTTAATAGGAGAACCATTGCAGCAAGTAAATTTAGTAGGAGGTAATTGTGCAACTAAGGGTATAGTATATGTATCTGTATGCCTGGGTTGTAACACATTTTATTTTGGGAAAATGGAGAGACCTTTACATAAACTGATTTATGAGCATAAATATGCTATTAAAAATAAAAACTTTAGTAATGCTTTATTTAAGCATTCCCTGAACTGTCCTAGTTACATTAGGTTTCTTTCCGGAATAGTGGAGGTTATTAAAAAAGATTACAGGGGTGGGCACTGGGAGAATATCATTGGGAAAAGTGAATTAAGGTGGTAACTTAGACTGAATGCCACAAAACCCCTGGTCTTAATGAACATCGTTCCTTGATTCCTGCTTTTAAAGAAAGAGCATTACTTTTATAATTTGAAAGGGGAGTTACTTGATTTTTGTTAATTTTTATTTTCACTCATTGTCACTGTATATATGTATGTAGAAGGTTACCACTTTAAATTATGTTACTGGATTATTTTATTATGTTAATTTGGTTAACTGATTAACCTATTTTAACCGAGGAAAAAGTTGTGAATTTGGTTTTGAAGAAGTCCTGTTAATGAGAAGGATGAAAGCACTTGGTGTCTTTATGTTTTATGTGGAATAAAGTGTTGTTTGGATATCTGCGATGTTATTAGATATTTGAGTGGATCACTGAGTAGATTTTTTTTTTTTTAGCATTCATTAAATTCTACTTGTCTGTAGCCTCTGTTCACAAAATCTTATTGCATCTGCTTCACTCGTTACAAAATCTTCCTCTCTTGTATTAAGCTAGATGTTCATAAAAGTTGAACCTTTAAAATGTTTTTGTATATATGCAAAGGATGCATTCTTGTCCTATGGAAAAGTGCATTTCTATAGCAATTTTTCCTGTATAACTGTGCATGCATTTTGTCTTAGGCATCTAGGCAAATACTTACATCCACTTTATACTGAGAATACGTCACTGTAAAACTAAAATAACTAGTAGTTTTATTTAAATAAGAAATAAATTCTTCCAATTCTAATAACGAACCTTCCAAAGGAAGAAAATATTCTCAAGCCTTTTGTAATATTTTAAGTTGTCAGCGAACCAGTGTTGACCTATTTCATATTCGTTCACCATTTCAGCCATAACATTATTTGTGTATATATTGACACAGCTCACATCCATAGCTACACTTAGTGTTTGCAGATAAAAATTCTCATCCAACGTAAAGGCATTATTTTCAAGAATCATTTCCAACAGAATACATGTAAGAGTACTCAAGTTATCATCATATTCACTATTTCTTATTAGAAATTGTCTCACTAATTCAATCCCTTCTGCATTTGGGATTACTGTGAATAAAATACAGATATCTAGCATTACCATACAACAGCCTCTTACATGAACCAAACTCTCAATCCCATTAAAAAAGGAATGTTGTGTAGCATTTATATAGTCAAGCAACATTTATGTCAACAAATCATAGACTGTAATGTTCTTCATACTGACCAGCTGCACTCTTCACCATACTGATACCTGGAAAACAAGTATTTGGTTTGACAACGAGGAAGAATGGTGGAAGATTATTTGCTGTGAAGACTGTTCACAGCAAAATTATAGAAAATGCATATGATCAGATTTGTGCAGCAAGTACCTTTTGACAGTGTGCAAAGTTCATTACATGGTTATGCATAGCCACTGTCCACAAAGATTGTTATGCATAGCCACCGTCCACAAAGATTGTTATACAGACACCCCTTTCACCCCAGCAATGTATATTAATATCTTCTGGGTTGCTTGCACCCCAGAGATAAGAGATATTTACCCTTGCAGTGACAAGGTTCATGTAAATGGATTTTCATTAAACCATCTGAAAATTACAGATCAGCCAGGTGTCCAACCGTATATGTGCAGCCACTACTTTCTTGAAAAACAATGAATGAATGAAACTCTAGATAAGCAGAGATTCTGTGAAAATCACATCTATGTTCTGTATATGCCACATCTGTCCACTGCACTAACAAGGATTTAAATATGAGAAAAATATAGTCTATGAATCCAGATTTGTACACCTCAATGTGCTTGGGAGTAATATTTGTTTCTGGCTGCCATATGACTGCAGCATTCTGTTATTAAAAACTAAGAAAGATGTTTGGGGGATAAAATTTTAGATTATGTGCACAGACCTCACATACAGATCTAGACCAGACCAGAAGATTATATACCAATGAAAGAAAGGATAAATGTTTTTACAATAAAACACAGCAGTACATGCAATAGGGAAATCTATGGTGTCCCCTCTACTTAGATTGTGTAGATATTTTAAATTTCAGGTTGAGAAGAGGTACTAGTCCAATTTTTCTAGATCTTCATCTTTTTGTGAAAAGCACAGTAGTACAGCTCTTAGCATTGCTTCCTCATAAGACTTGATATGCCAGTTCAGGTTTTGTATGGGTGCCTTCTGTGATGCGCCTACATAGATTTTTTTTTTTTTTTTTTTTTTTTACTGAAGGTATACGTTCTCCTCTAGTATTCCAAAGATGGGCTATAGTATATTGATAATTCTCAAAACTGTTGATAGGTGCATATCCATGGTATGGCACTGTGTGCATGGAGGGAGGGCATGTTCATGTGTATTATAGCTTGTGACTTGCCTGCATCCCATACAGGATTCATTTCTCTGTCTAATGCCTACTAAGTGCTGAACAGATTCCAGCTCCCTTGTAGCCAAGAACTTGATTAAATGGGCAATCAGAAAATGAACAATGCATACTTTTAGAAGGAAATAGCTTTTCATTAAAACATTTATTTCTCCCCACATCTGCATTTTTTGTTAATTTTAAGCTGATAACAAGAATGGTCACTATATACAGAGCAAATGAATGTAGCAGTACCAAAGATGTTGTGCTAAACAAGGTACATTCATGAATAAAAACAAACAATTACATCCTGCATGTGTTTCATCACAGCACAATTCCAGAATCTGAATGTGAAGCCCAATTAGTACTTCATGTAAAGTTTTATATAGTCACAGCATGACTAAATGTGTAATACTGCTCTCTCATTAATTATCATTCCTCGAAGGCAGAAATGTTTTATTAGTCAAAGTTTTGCAGAAATAATAGGTTCAGTATGTGCCCTTTGATCAAGAGGATTCAACAGGACTCTCATTACAGTTATGAGGACCAAGTTCTTTTCAGGCAAACACCCAATAAACCTCACACTTATTAGAGTAATGCCACTCCAGCAGCAAATTAGGAGTCAGGCAAAGGTGGACTTAAATCACAGCTGTGATTGGGCAGCAGCTACATTATCACCTCGTGCACCTGTTCCGCAATCATTGGCATCATCTCATCTGCAGCTTCGCATGACATGAAATGAACATGGTGAAAACTGCTTTGTTACAATTGCAGCATCTGTGATGATTTCATCTTGTATCCCCAGCTTGAATTCTGTAAGAAATCCACTGAAGTAACAATCCTTTGTTTGCATCAAGTACTGGCTGCATCATAAACTAAAAAGATGCAGAAACATGTCATGGAGTAGAAGACAAGGACATATTTCCCATTTTAACATGTGTCATCTAACATTCCCTCAATTTGTCCTTAGCCTTATGATAAATATTCAATGATATTTGTTTGAAAGGTAATGAAATGAGAGGCAGTCTATTACTATTGGAATAAGACCTCATAAAAACTTCTGCATCTTAAAAACATAAGATGCATTTATGTTCCCATTGCCTCACAAAAAATATATATTGATGAAGTAAAGCAGGAGTATAGAGAATATCTGAATGCAAAATACAATGACTTTATCTCCAAATATATAAAGAAGCTAAAATGCATGAACAGCATAAATTTAAAAAAGTAGGGCTTTGAGGCATTTTACGAGGAAAGGCACAGTGAATATATTTTTTTTATTTTAACATCCACAATTAAACTATTAAACACTTTCGTTTCCTAGCACTTCTCTCACATCCAATCAGCAGCTCTTCAGCACAGCATGTCTCACCCCCCTGGCAGCCATACCTTCACCACATTCTACTTACAATACTGATATAGCTCCAAAACATATTGTACACACCATAATACATATATTTTATGCACAAATCCTAACATGCTGAAACATCTTAGAATTACATTGGGATAGACTCTCAGTACTGTTACTTCTATCGAAAATAACACTCCTATTTACCATTATACCCCCTTCAACAGGCACTCTTCATATGAGCATGACTCCCATTAAGATAAGTTTCCTTCATCTCCACCAGTATTTACCTAAACATGTTTTGAATTTCTAGTTTTTCATTCTACCTATGTTCCTGAGTCAAGATAATTTCCTGTATTCTTCTATTGCTAGTCCATTCTCTATTCAAGCAAAGAGAAAAGAGTTAACTAGAAAGCAGGACCTCCGTATATCAATATGTGGTTTTCCTTTGTAAATTACCTTTGCTCAGTATTTACTTGGCTTCACCTATGTTAGTACTGTTCAACACACTTCCCTCCAATCATCTGATTTTCAAACATCTATTACTGCTATTCCTCTACTTCATTGTAGACCCTATCTTTGTCTACTGTTTTTTTTCTCCCACTGCTCTAGCTGACTGAAACCCTTATACTTTCTTAATTTCAACCTAACTCATTCTCCATACCACTACCTCAGTTCCTCTACCTCACCTTTCTTCTACCATTTAGCTATTTCTCTTTTTTTAACCCCCCCCCCCACCACCACCACCACCAACTACAGGTCAACTCCCTGCATGCTCTCCCATCCACACTCCTCAATTTCTATAGAAACAGGCAAACAATTTTATAAGTTTAACAAAGTTTTTCCCACACTCCTGCCATCCTTTATCAACACATTTTTGTCACTTCCACTCACCCATGTATGTAAAAATATGATGCTAGTTGCCCACATTTCCAAAACCTATCATCTTACCACCAGCCCTCGTCTGCCTCTGTACCACTTTTACACCAATTGCAGATGTATTTTCTGCAAATTCCAAAGACCATATGTGCAAGCCTTTCAAAGACCATACGTGCAAGCCTTTCAAAGACCATACGTGCAAGCCTGTCAAAGACCATACGTGCAAGCCTTTCAAAGACCATACATGCAAACCTTCAAAGACCATACGTACAAACTTTCAAAGGTATAACCCAGATTCCCTACCAAAATGTTGTCCTTTAACCAAACCTTATTCTCCCTTCCCTAACATTCCCTCAGTTTGTCCATAACCTTCCAAATCCTATTTTCCCTAGCATGCAACCATAAAATAAAACCAGTTTGATAAACATTATATTCTTGACTCAGGATTTAGGCAACACATATGTTTTAAAAAAAAAAAGATTTAGGCAACACATAGTACTTTTTCCCAACTTTACGGGTGGCTTGATAATTATTTGGAATTAAATGAACATGAATTCCTTCCAATTCTGGAATATTTGGATGGGAATTAACATGGACATGTTTAGAACTCAAAGTTCATCTTTTTCTATAGTATATTTGAAAGTTGTCTTACAATTAACATCGGGGTTAAAAATTACATCACTGTGCATAATAAATATACTTGCACTAAATCACGAACACCTGCGATTAATGAACATCCCCATTTTTTTAATGATGTCATTTCCGAGAATATAATAGTGCTAAAAGGCCATGCAGTATCAGATTGGCATGTATTGATCAAACACCAGTAGTTACAACATCATTTTCAGAAAGGGTTACTCTACAGAGGATGCGAATGATGCGTTATTAAAGCCAGAAGCTAAGGACTGTAACTTGATTTTATATTAAGAAATGGAGAAGGAATATTAGGGGTGTTGAACTTCCATTTTGTGCTGGTGATACTAGAGATGCACAACCAATTTACTATGCATTTAAGTACTATGAAAAGACAATGGTGGGTATTGTTTATAGATGATGAATTAGTTAGAATATGGTGTTGAGGGATGAAGCCCTAATTAGGTCCAGGCAACCGAGGTTCGATTAACAGTTTGGTAATCTGAGGAACTGACAGGGGGGATGAGAACACCTATTCCAGTTGGCAAGGCATTCTTCAAGGCATTCCTTGTGGGGCAGCAAGGCCCGCAGAAGGTGTAGCCTTCAGACAAAATAGCTGACCACAGGGGGAATGGGGATAGGGCATTATAACCCCCCACAACAACTAGATGTGATACACCATAGTGATCTTTGCCAGACTCAACTCTGATGGAGTAAGTCTGGTGGGATTTGAAGCGGTAGACTGACTTGACCTATGCAGCTGAAGGCATTAGGGCAAACTGATTGGCTTCATGGGAGGAGTTACGTAAAATATTACCTGATGTTACACCATTTCCTATTTAGCTGTCACTTGCCTCAAGGATAGGTTAATTAGAAGTGATTTTGTTTTTATTGGAAATTAACAAGATCTTATTTTTATGAGCTTTGTTCATTTTGTAGCCATGTAATCTCTATGTGAAGCTGCACAGTTAATACTGTGAACTTTCTTGCAAGGAAAGTGAATGCTGTGACCTTTAATATGGACTATATATTTAACTGTATATCATATTTTGCCATTTATTGTATAATTTCTCTAAGTTATTTTACACTGAAAACATATTGGAATGGTTCATACTATAATACAGGAATGCATTACAAACTGCACATGAAATGACCTACACAATGATATAACACATTTTAATTTGCTCAGAAGGAAGATTTATCTTTACTATAAATGTTAGCTGATGCTAAATGTTTTCTCTTTTCTAGTATTAGAATTACAAAGGAATACTGGCATTCTTAACTGAAGTTAGAGCTAAATATATTCCAGTGTTCAGTACACACACTTGTAGGGCTTAATAATGAATTACTGTGATATCTTTATTTAGAGAGCTGATTAGTAGATTATAATTTGGCTAAATTTCTATCTAAATATGTGGTTTGGCGTTCATTGTCATCCTACAAGTTTTAGGCACTTTTTTTATATTCTCAATAAGGTAGAAGTAGTTATAAATTTGCTTTCTTCTGATTAAAATACTCTGAAATTATACTATAACTGTAATTATACAATGACTCCCCATTAATATTCAAAAATGTGCATGCTGATTGGCCAGCCCAATCAGCGTGCCCATTGTAAACCCCACAATATACCAACAGAAAAGGGTCCGGTCACCTGGAGTTCCTTACGTTGGCATATTGTTTAGATTTTATTTTTATTTCTTAAAAATAAAAATAAAATCTTTATCCCTGACTCCGCGATACCAGAGAGGCAGCTTGGACAAAATACAAGGGATATCAGGTAGGTTATTTAAAATGAAACACGTGTACCTGATATCCCTTGTATTTCTTCCATGCTGTCTCTCTCCTACCCCTAAACTGCTCTAAAGTTTTTTTTTTTTTAATTAAAAAAAAAAAGAAAGAAAACAAAAACGGAGCAACAGAGACTTTCTTTTCTCTGTTGCTTTCTTTTCAAAGCATTGATGTACTGGGTATGCATGGGAACACAAGTCCCATACACATGCGCAGTACATCAACACAAGGAAGCAGTATACCACTAGCTGCAGAAGAATACTAATGCACCGTTATACAAAGACATTATTTAAGTAAAGTAAGTTTTTTTTTCTTAAATAATGTCATTGTATAATAGCAATAACTGACTCCGTGGTTGTGGTATATTGAAATTTACTCACGGTTGGCTTTATTTAATCATGAGGTCGAAGCCCACATGATTAAACCACACAAACCTTGGGTAAATCCTCAATATACCACACCACGTCATCGGTTATTGCTTAAATAAACCTAATCCATACTAAAGTTAAATTAGTGTCCAAGTGTGACATGAAATATAAATATATGTAATCCGATCATTATAACAATTACTACAAAATGAAAATCAAAGGCTAAACCAACTGTACTGAAAAGTAGTGCCTAAACAACTGGAAGTGGGATCTTTGGAAAAGGGTAGGAGCCAATTACACAGAAAAAAATGGAACTGAGAACAATACATGCAGAGGAGAAATGATACTTAATAGAAGGCAGGATTTGAATGAGCTATGAAATGTCTGACTGACAATGACTGGATAGATTATAAGTGATATATAATGTTTGCAACTAAAATTATGTCAGTATGGTTTGTTTTCATTTATAAAAATGTATAATTATTAAATTATCACTTAGACATAGGCAAAGATTTTTCTTGCTTGAAAAAGATAATATTTACAGAGATTTGTTATGAATAAAAAGTATAACACTATCAGAAACAAAATGGGACTATAGAAAAGTCAATTAGACCAATACTGCAACATTCAGTATATGTATTATCAGATGGTGCTTACTTACCTTCTATCAATGGCATTGCAGATAATAACTTTTAAACCTTTGCCGAACAGAATCCTAGGGGTACACTGTAGCCTCCACCACCAGTCCAGATAATTCCCTGTGGCAACATAAAAGGAAAACAAGAAAAGGCAGAAATGTAGAGTGATGTTCAATGCATACAAGAGAAAGAAATACATCACCATGTAAAATTTTGAGCAATACTTTTAAAGCAGTAACTTTAACAAGTTTACTATCATAAGGTTGAAGCCCATGATCCTGAAATGCATAATCCTGGTAGCATAGTATAGGAGACCAAAATGCTGAATACCACCGTCTCTAAAAAATCTTGAATATTGAATATCCCCTATTTTTTTTGGTGGGGGGAGGCAAGTCCAGATGTTTGACATTGTGGTCTTCAACATTATGTTACTGAGATTATGCATTTCAGGATTGTGGGTTTCAACTTTGAAATAGTAAACCTTTTTTATAAGATAACTATACATTTCTGAAAGTAAAAAAAAAAATGCTATTTTTTCATCTGTGTTAAGTTCTATTCTACTCATGGTTAGGGAGAAAGATTATCACTCATGGCTGCATGATAACTGAGCAAATATTGTATTATTCATTATTATTATCTGGGTACCTCTTTTGTGACATGGAGTAGTTGACAGTGCATGAATATATGTATAATAAGGGATGCTCCACAAGCTAATTTGGTGGAGTGATGCCCAGAAAAACTAGCCCTTAGAACAAAACACCACAATAAAATACAGCACACCTACATAAAACAGCTAAAGCAACTCCTGTACCATTTGTCACTAGTATCATGAGCAGCAAATATTACTTATTGGGCAGCTACTTATAATATGAAAAAATATATATTTTTAGAGCTCTCAAGATAACTGCTTAACCCTTGGTGACCAATGCCTCAGTTGCTTAGGCTCTCTAAAAAATAAACTACTACTACAGACCTCCCTTTATAGTCTCTTTAATCTTGTATATCCATGCACTCCCATGACAAAAGTATAACCCAAATCCTACCACTACAGCATGTCTTTTGCAGTATTAGCTAATCCTATCAGTGACCAGTGCCCTGTAGTATCCATTTTTTTTCATTCAAAATAACAAAGATCCCACCAATAGCTTCCCCTGGGTATTTCTCTTCCATGTCCAAGAAATACACCATAATCAATTAAGCCTTAGAGAATGGGACACACCGTTACAAGTCTGACCTGCCAGATGTTTTAATCTTTTTTTTTACAGTCATACTATTTACAGTCCAGAACTACATTTATTCCCTTATCCCTCTAAGTTGAGAACTGCTGGGTGAAGGCCTAGTGCGTCTAGTATTCTAAAAGTGCCTTAGTTCTGGTTTAAGCACTTAGGCTTCAGGCCAGTTATTTTACATTAAGAAGGTCTGTGGTCTAAACTCTTGTGGGTAGAGAGGGTAGCTTTTGCCCTTCTGAGCTGGGAATTGATGGTTGATGGCTTACTGAGCCTGCTTATTTGAACTGCTTTTTCTGAAATTGGTGCACTTTGTTTGCTGTAACAAACTAGATTCCGACCTGCTGAATCTAGTTCTGCTTGTATAAGTCTAGCACTAAACCAGGCCATCTTTTGTTGGAGAGGGTTTCCCTGCACCCTAGTGGCAGGAGTGTGCAATTAGAACTCATCTGATTAAAGGTTGCTAGAACAGGGCTCAGTTTTGACCTTTTTTATTGTTTAATTTGTTTAGATCAGTTTGTGCTTGTTTGCTACATACCACCACATTTGTGCATCATGCACTGCTGCACAGCGGTGGGCACCATTGGTATTTATAGATGCAAACACTTTTGCTTGCAGATTTTCCCTTAGTACTCTGCTGGTACTCCATCAGTGAGCTCTCATGATTGTCCCTCACTGACAGGTGATACTTTGAGTGACGCTCCTGAGGTACTTGAACAGATCCTACCAACTAGCCTTCATATTTTTTGTCCGCGTCTCCTGTCCTCTACTTTACTTGTCCCTTCCTGTCCTCTCCCTATTTTTTGAGCAGATCAACTTACATAGCAATATGGATTGACAAATTCCCACACTTTCTCCAACATGCCTGGTCAATTTGGGCATACTGAGGAAATGTAGCAATTGCCTCATGGACACCGACAACCCACTTCTTCTAGTCCACACAAACTCATCATGTGAGAGATGCATCAATATCAAGAACCTAGAATCCAGGCTCTCTCACTCACTAGCCAGGTCATCTGATACTAAGCAGGTTGTCGGCATGCACACCTCACCTCCTGCACATACCAAACCATAAACCTACATATGCAGAGTTCCATACAAGAAGCTTACCTAAACATCTGAGACCTCCCAAGCACAAACACACCACATAATATATCCTCTGAAGAATGTAGTACACAATATATCACACATCAGTGTCACACCAGTCATGCCCCTAAGGAATAACACAAAGACAAACACCTTAGTCATAGGCAACTCAGTTGTGAGACACACAGATGTCCCTCTCACCACGTTGGATAAGGAAAAGGTCATATTCAGCTGTCTGCCAGTTGCCTGGATCCACCAAATCACACATGCACTCATGTCACTCAACAGGTACTGTTATGACTCCATCATAGTCCACGTTGGTGTGAATGACATGAGACGTACCTCATTGGATTATATTAAGTGAGACATGACCGTGCTCTTGGATTTTGTGTCTCAGGCAGGTATGTCCCTATCTTTAAGCAGTATTTTACCTTTGTCTAGGATACCTCAATACAAACAAAAAATTGTCTTCAATAATTGGCTTAGCCTCTGGTGTCATTCAAAGGGGATCCAGTATCTGTCAGCCTGGGATGACATGGTTGACTGACCTTGATGCTTTGCCAGAAATGGTCTTCATCTGTCACTCCTGTGCTTTCAGTTATTGGCTAAGGCTCTTTCCAACCCCACAGTGCCTTTTTAGACAATGAACCAAGAACAAAATTGTTGACTTAAAAACAACCTCAAGGTTATGCTGCTAAACATTATGAGTCTAAACCAGAAATGGTAACTCCCTGGAAGCAGTCCTCACCCTGGAAG
Organism: Protopterus annectens; assembly: GCF_019279795.1. Classification (NCBI taxonomy): domain Eukaryota; kingdom Metazoa; phylum Chordata; order Ceratodontiformes; family Protopteridae; genus Protopterus; species Protopterus annectens. The sequence continues at coordinate 593,802,243 of NC_056747.1, read as the reverse complement.
ATGTTGACATTTGTGCAGTCAATGAGACCTGGTTTAAGGCAGCAGAGAGCACCTCAGCTATACCAGGTTACATCTCCTTTCACACATTCAGACCACAAACTGAAGGTATAAGAATTAAGGAGATGGTATATCAATATTCATTAAAAATAAATACACCTCTAGATTGGTTAAACAGCATGACCCCCTTGATTTACTTCAGTTGCAATGGACTGTAGGTAAGACCAGTCTTCAGGTCATTGCCAGCTATAGGACCCCTTCCATGAATCAGGACATCCACACAGCCTACTTGGATCTACTTGAGTCAATCAAAATACAACCAAACACCCAGGTTTTGGGTGACATTGAAGTACCCATTGATAGACTGGGTGAATTATACATTTTCTAACTCACTTGCCCAAAGGTTCCTGAATTTTGTTATCTCCAATGCCCTGGACCAGCTGGTTGACACACCGACAAGGGCCTCAAACATTCTAGACCTGGTGCTCAACAACATGGGTGAACCGCTGCACCATCCCCAGTGTGTGGCCATCCCTGGTAACATCCGACCACAAATTAGTCTCGGTAAAACTAAGTATAACACAAGAACCCCCCCCCCCCCCAGCAGCAACTAGACTAAAAAACTTCTCCAAGGAAAATTACAGTCTCTTACATTACAGCATAAATATCTTCATAGCCCCTCCCCACACTGATGGAACAAACACCTATGCTGAGTTATACAACAATGCTTCATACGAGCAAATGTACAACTGTATTAACTCTGCTGTATCTGATAGAACCAAAGTAAGATTTTCAAGGAAAAACAAACCTGCCTGGTGAGCTGCCATCAATGGGGTATACAATAGGAGAAAGAAATTGTTGTCTAAGAGTAGGAAGGAATGGTCGCAAAACTGGAAACAATCCCTCCTCATCTTAAACAAGCAAATAAGACTCCTAGTAAAGCCCTCCAAAGTTAACTATGAACCCAAATTAGCTTCCCTTACTAAGGATAACTACAAGGAATTATTTAGTTATATCTGTAACCTCAAAGGTACAGCCCAGATTTGTGCTAAACTCAGTTAATGGTTCTACATATAATGAACCTGTGGATATAGCAAACCTGTTGGCTGACAGGTTAATTAAAAACTTCACTCCCCTGTCCCCACCACATATACCCCAAAGCATCCTTAACACCTGACCCCACCTAGTATCTCTGAGAAGCAGGTCTTAAATGCCCTCAACAAGGCCAAAAACACAGCCTCTATGGGACCAGACAACACCCCAGGCTGTATTCTACATGGGTTAAAACAGGAATTAGCATCTCCATTGACCATGCTTTTCAATCACAGCCTAAGCACTTACTTCACCCCAGCAGAAAAAAAAACAGCTACAGTCACCCCTTTGAACAAGAGGGGTGCATCCACGGACCTCAGGAACTATAGACCCATTAGACTGACCAGCCTCATCTGCAAGGCCATGCAGTAAATCATCATGAGCCTTATTAACAAAGATATAAGAAATCTTCAAATGCTTATCCCTACCCAGTCTGGATTTGTCAAGGGGAGATCATGCATGTTAAATCCCATGTGCCTTCATTTTATTTTCCATTCTTCTACCCCTTGTTGATGTTCTTGCTCAATCTGCCTGTAATACCACATTGTCTGCATAAAGCAACTTTTTTGATCTGTCCCCTTTGACCTGTTTGCTAATGTAGTCCATCACCAGCATGATGGTACCAGTAGTATGAACAGCAGTGGACTCAGAGCTGGACCTGGTGTACACCCAACTCCCACTGGGAATCCTTCTATGAGGATGAATACTGTTCATACTTGAGAAATTGGATCCTTGTACATAGCCTGCACTAATTCTACCAATGTTTCTGGGACTTCAAGACACCACAGTATTGCCCAGGTCAGCTTTCTTGGGACATTGTTATATGCTTTCTCCAAGTTTAGGAAAGCCCAAGTTGGACTTTCTCCTCATATCTAGCTTCTTCAAGCATCTATCTCACTGCAAACATCAGGTCAATTGTGCAGCATCCTGATCTAAATCCAAACTGCTCATCTCCTATTTTACATTCTACTACTCCGCCTATCTATTTATCAATCACCCTCTCCAGAACTTTCATACAATGTGATAGGAATTTGATGACTCTGTACTGGCCAAACTTGTGGATGTCCCCTTTCTTCTTGTACACTGGCATGAGTATGCTTATTCTCTAGTCATCTGGGATATAACTCTCTCTCCACATTGCTATGAGTACCCTCAGAAGCCATCTTGCCCCTATCTCACCCAGCATCTTTATCATATCTGCTGTGGCCTCATCTGAGCCTGCTGCTTTCTCTGACTTCATTTTCCTTAGTGCTGTTCTTTCTTCTTCTAAGGTGGGCACCTCTTCTTCTCTCATCATTGGCTGTTTTTGAGGCAACACAGCTTCTGTGAACTTTTCTTCACACAGAAGCTGCTGGAAATATTCCTTCCATCTGCCTTTGATGTCTTGTGGACTGGTCAGCAAGTTGTTGCTGGCATCCCTTAAGAAGGGTGTCTGGCAATCTTCTTTATCTTTGCCTTGCAACCTCATATAGTTTCTTTCCAACATTTACTGAGTCACTTTTGTGGTGGTGGTGCTGTGGTAGTGTTGTTGCCTCACAATAAGACGCTGTCTGGTTCGACTCTCAGCTAGAGCGTCTTCTGCGTGGAGACATACGTGAATGGGCATTCCTTCATTGAAGGTTGTGCATCAGGGCTGGCAACTCAGTACGTAAAAATCAACTGCCGATCATTAACGGACTGGAGTTCCGCTGTGGCGACCCCTAACCAGGAAGAGCCGAAAGACACAACAACAACTGAGTCACTTTCCAGAAGCTGGCCGAGTGCCTTCAGTGCCCTATTCTTTGCTATTGCAACTTCTTTCTTAGCTTCTTTGTTAGCCAATCAGTAGTCCTTACTAGCCTGGTCAGTTTTCTGTCTCCCACTTCTTTCTGCACTCTTATCTTTTGATGACATCCTTGACTTCTGCATTCCACCACCGGCTTTCCTTATGTACCTTATTTCCATATCTGGCTCAGCTACATATCTTTTCTGTAGTCCTAACACATGCTGTTTTTAGGCACTGCTATCAACTCCACCAATTTCTTCCTCTTCTTGGGGTGCTAGAGCCCTGAGTAATTCCTTGAACTCGTGTACTTTCTCTCTCGTCAACTTCCAGGTCTTCAGTCTAGTCTCTGTTGACCTTAGAACCTTCTCTGACCACTGCTTGGAGCTGATTGTGGTAACTAGTGGGTTATGCTGTGGGCTAGCTGTTTCGCTGGGGATGACTTTGCAATCATAGATCCTACCTCAGTGCCTTTTCTTTACTAGGAGGAAGTCTACTTGAGTTGCAAGTTGGCTATTCTTGTATGTGATGTTGTGACAGTCTCTCATCTAGAACCATGTATTGACTACTATCAGGCCATTTGCCAGGCAGAGGTCCAGAATACCCTCTCCTTCATTCCTGTTGCCCTACCCATGTGGACCCAGGCAGTCATGTCCTGTTCTGTCTGCCCTAATATGTGTATTCAACTCACCCATTAACACCAATTCATGTTGTCCTGCTTTATCTAGTAGGACCTTCAACTGCTGTCTGAATGCACTCATCTTCATTGTCACAACCCTGCTGTGGGGCATAGGCTGAGATTATGAATACTGCCCTATCATTACACTTGAGTCTGATTGCCATGAGTCTGTCATTAATTCTGATGATATCCCTCACTTACTTCTGAAGCCTCTCTCTCACCACAATTCCTACACCATTTCTGGCCTGTCCCCCTCCTGAGTAGTAGAGTCTGGATCCCAAGCCATGTGGCTTTGCTGGACTGCCCTAACATCTTGTCTCTTGGATACGCAGGATGTCCAGCCTTTTCCATATCATCATGTCATCCACTTCCAAGCTGCATCCTGTCAGTGAATCTACATTAAGCATAACAATTCTCATTTCATGTTTGGCAGTTTGGTTGGTTTTACATTCAGCTTTTGCTCAACAGAGCTATCCCAGGTAACCCAGGCTGGCCAGTAGCTTATTGACTCATGGCCGCTGGACTTTATGGTGGGCACACACTGGCCAATAGGGGCACATATATCCCTCCCACAATTAGCATGGGTCCCTGGCATAGGTCGGAGTAGACCAGGTCCTCAACCCACTTAATCACCGATAACTACCCATTTTGGCAGCATTAGTCAACATAACTGCATCACCTAGAGCCATATTTTACACCATTGTGTGGCTAGCCCTGCCAGGTCGCTCAGTCTGTGATCAGTGCTCTATCTTGACGATACTGCTCACCACAGTAGATGCCCAAAGTGGTTGGTCTGTACAACTCTTCCCCCCATAGGGTACCATGTAGAGTCTGTGTTGATGCCCACAGTTTCATTCTTTGGTGAGCTTGAGATGGAAACACTCAGCATGTTTTTCATTGGTGGAAGGAACACGGAGACACAGGGAGAACATGAAAACTCCAAAAAAGGCATTGGTCAGAGGTCAGACTTGAACCTTGTACCTTGTGCATGGGAGGTGAAGACTAACCATTATGCCAACTGGTCTTTTATTTTGCTCTTTAAAATAATGAAGTCTAATTTCAATATCTTACTCCCTTACTGGAGTCTAGAAAGCCTTGTCTGCTATTACACATGAAATGAGCACTTCTATGTTAAAGGAAAAAAAACAGAAACTGGTCTATATTCAATATAGCTTGGCATTTTGTTCACACCAAATGGAGAATAAGGCAATCTCACCTTATTACAGGTCTTCCTGTCTTTTGTTGAAAGCAGGTATGTTACTGAAAAAGCAACTCGCTGGACATCTATATGAAGCACCAAGGAGATACTTCCATTTGCTCAGGCTCTCTCAGGTGACTTATTTAGCTGAACAAAAGTACAAGGCATCTGTCCCAAGCCTCAGGTCCACTAATCAAGCTAAGTGAGGCAACCTGACTAAAAGTGAAAGTAGTAATGCACATCTCTAGATATGAAAAGCTTGCACCCATGTTTATAAGTATCTATAGATATATGTATTTCTACTAGCTCAGTGTGTACCACATATCCAGCACTTGCAAAAAAAAGACAAGCATTTTCTTATTTTGTGAGTGAGTGAGTGAGTGAGTGAGTGAGTGAGTGAGTGAGTGAGTGAGTGTCTGAGAATGTATATATGGATATATACATGTCTATATGTAATGTGTTGCATATTGCAGGTTTCTAACAGCAAACTGTAATATATATCTATTATTTCAAAACTATTAATTCATTTGATCAGAATCAAGCATCTTAAGTATACTATAATTGGTGGGTCTGCATGTGGTGGGGGGGGGGTAAAATAATGGTAAAAATATCTGACCACAATTATTTATACAATCTGATACCTGAAATAAACAGTCAATAACCATGAACTTAATTCATGAGTACAGGGGATGTTGTGAATACATGACTGACCCAGCTGTCAATTTAGTCAAAGTAGTTATTATTCTGAGTTTGATGAACTAGTATGCCTTTTGTTGAGGCAACTGGAATACTTTATTATGACTGTTTTAACACAGACATCTGAGCTGTGCACAATTAATAAGCTGGCTATAATTGATGGATATAGGGGTTGTCTGAAATAAAAAAAATTATTGCATATGTAGGGAAGGGATTGCAGTGACGCAAAAAATAGCAACTTAGTCATATTTGTTTTTCACTTTCCATTAGAAATAAGCATTGCACTCAGTAAGCGACTGTCTGTGGTGGTGTTTGCAGGATGTGCGTTATATTGATCATCAGCACAGAAGCACAGCAAATTTCAGTGTCATCACACAGTTTTTGGTTCCATGGTTGAGTTTTTGGCTGAGAGGCATTCTTTGTGGAGACTGCATGTACTATTTGCCTGTGCACAGTTTTTATCCAGGTTTCCTTACACAGATTCTCAGCTGTATAAAGTATGCATGCAGTAATTTGCACTTTTATTCCAAGATAACACATAAAAGAAAACTGTAATTTTTTTAACTTTGAGAAGTAGGGAGGCTGACAATGCACCAGCAGTGTGGCACACTGGATAGTATTGTCACCTCATAGCAAGATTATCTGATTTTCAGACTGACTGCCTTCTGTAGGGAATCTGCATGCCCTCCCTGTGTGGTATGAGGTTTTTCATCATGTCTCAGGTTTACTTCCATGTTACAAAGAATGCAGTTGGTGGACTGGACACACTAAATTGGCCACAGGAGTGAGTGTGTGTGTGTGTGTGTGTGTGTGTGTGTGTGTGTGTGTGTGTGTGTGTGTGTGTGTTGCATGTAAGAACATCAATGACAGTAGCAACCTTGTGGTGTAAACATTGGCTCTAGATGTTGGTCACTGTTATGTCACCCTGGCACAGGTGCAGTTATTGATAGAGGCAGGCAGGAACTATTCCATATGTGTGTGCATTATTTACCAGTTGGTCAATTAACACAAATGTCAGCATCCTGGAGGTAAATCACTGTGTTGAAAACAGAGATGTTGACTTCCTAGTGAACATGTACAGAGATGTTGACTTCCTAGTGAACATGTACCAAGAAGAAACTCCCCTTGCTAATTACATGTACTAACTCGTAACTTGCACAGTTATCTGGGGAAAGGAAGTATTTTCCTACCTGGGGAATATTGATCTCATGTCTAATGACTCTCTGTATAGTCAACCAAATGCAGCTGGTTAAACAGGTGTAGAACAAAATTTAAAGAACTCACGTGCATGTCTGCAGATACACATGTGCACACAAACACTCCCCCACCCACCCAATTTCCTTGAAAACGTTTTGTCATCATTTTTTTGAAACTACTATTTGGTTAGCTTTCAGCATTAAGCTTTGGACTCTACTTAGTTTACTCGTGATTTTTGTTCAAGCCATTATTAAATCAATTTATTTACTTTTTTAAACAAAGCTCTAAGATACCATAGAATATCTAGAATCCCTGACCAAATTGACTTACTTCATCCACACTTATCACAGTGCAGTATTTGTCAGCTGTGTTAAAATGGCAGAAAATGTTAACAGAAAGTGTGCAAAAACAAGAAGTAATTTATTTAGATGGTATAGGCAAGGGTGGATGGAAAACAGGAGAGGAGGACTTGGGGTGCAAGGGGGACCTATGTTCATAGGTATTTTCTAGACTAATGACCACTGGGACTTTTATAAGCCCAGCCATGCAACCCAAATGTATCCCATGAAGTATTGTGCCTTAGAGATTATATTAAGGGGTGTATGATAGGGCATGATTTAATGGATAGGTTCATAAAAACAGATTGTTTACATTTCAAAATGGTGATGTCACACACAGGCATCTACTTAAAGAAATTCAAGTGCAGCGGGCAGGGAAAAGAAACTTGAGAGAGGGAAGTGGATGCAGACAATGCAGAGAGTAGGAAGGAAAAGCATTCTTTCTTTGACTGTCTTTCATGCATGCACAGGGCACTTCTGGGACTTCTAAGTTAGACAGCAATATGAAACAGGATCCCATAGTGTCCTTTGTCTAGGGCTGCATTTCATCCAAGATAGGCCATTTTGCTTGCAGTCAGAAATCAGAGGAATATATAGTCCATAAAGTGGCTGTAAAGATTGAGTGCTGAGGCAGTCAGTGGATTAAAGTGACAGACCTTATTAATTGTTCAGTTACAGGTAATGGTTATTAACCTTTGATAAAAGAGCCCTACCTTCTCCAATTAGTTGCTCGCTGTTCCTTCCTGCAGCACTCACTATTCCTTCCTGCAGCGCTCGCTGTTCCTTCCTGCAGCGCTCGCTGTTCCTTCCTGCAGCGCTCGCTGTTCCTTCCTGCAGCGCTCGCTGTTCCTTCCTGCAGCGCTCGCTGTTCCTTCCTGCAGCGCTCACGCTCACTGTTGCTTCCTGAAGCATTCACCGCTCACTGTTGCTTCCTGAAGCATTCACCGCTCACTGTTGCTTCCTGAAGCATTCACCACTCACTGTTGCTTCCTGAAGCACTCACGCTCACTTTGAGATCACTGACCTCCACTGATCTTTAATGTGAAATTCCCCTAACCAAACTAATCATTCATTGTAAGCATGAGCAACCCAAATAGATCTCTGAGGTAGCACAGAAAAACAGGTTATAATATAATCATGTTTTTCATAGCTAAGTTTTAGCAATTTTTGCCTTATTTATACTGCCTACAACATGGCATCATTATGGCATTTAGTGATTCAGGTATTTCAGTTAAGTCTCACTGCAATTATTTCAAATTTTATAGGCTAAATCAAAATTAAAATGAATTCCTCATTTGCAAACTCATTACTACTTTTTGTTGCATTTCAAGGTAAATTTAAATTTTACAGATTTTCAGATATATCAGTCTACTGCATTTTGTTTTACTCTGGAAATATTTAAGTATATATCATCTTTGATGTGTCTATACATTACCAAAAAAAAAAAAAAAACACACAGTTTATATGGGTTGCTTTCTTTTCAAAGAAAGTTTCAAAACATATTAATTCTTGGGTCCAGTATTGACCACAGTAAATATGTTGCAATTAATGAATATCACACAAGGTAGGTGTGTTTGATTATTGCTAGCAAGGTTCTGGGATTCAATTGCACTTCTCATTTTTTTTTTCTAGAATCAGTTGTCCAATTCTATTCCCTTGAAAGGCTCTTTTGATTCCACCCCTAACTGGTATAATTTTACAAGGCTTAAAAGCATATTTTTTTTCAAACAGAAGCAATGCTGGTATATGTCATGATATGTCTATTGTAGCCCTCCAGTATCACCTTACTTACTTTCATGGGGCTTATAGTTTGTAATTTACAATGAAGATAAGGAAACTAAGCATAGGCATTGACAATGTCTTGTCACTTAAGGACTAAGTAGCAGCAATTACCAACATTTTCATTTGACACATTTCACCTGGATAAAATATTGTATTCGGTTTGTGGATTATCACTGACTCTGGTGCATTGATTCTAATGTTGATTGCTGGCTGCAGGACTTAAATTCTGTAGCTATGAGTTTTAGTAAGTTCTCTAGATTTTGCCATCTCACTCTGGAACTGTGCTACTTGCCTCAGTTAGAGTAGTCATTACTCAAAATTCCGTTAACTTTTTGTAGTTCTGTGTTCCATCTGTTAGCACCCTACACCCCAACATTCACAGTCAGTTCTTCTTAAACCAGCTCAGTGGGACCAATTACCCTCCTTGATACTAGTCACTGACTCTGAAGCATGGTTTCTTAGGTCCCTCAAATGCCATTTTACACACACATATATATATATATATATATATATATATATATCTTCACTTTACAATCTTGAAATACTGAAGTCATGAATTTCAGTATCTCGAGATGAAAATGTCGCATACCGACAAACCTATTAGCATGAAATGCGAAATGTCAAACGTTATATATACTTGGGCGTGCTATCTTAGCTTTCCCCTATTGCTTTTACTGATACAAATGGGATTAAGGAGTCATATGGCAGAAATTGCATCTGTTGCACCAGGAACTATCAGGGCTGTTTATAAGATGTGCACTTTCCAGAAAGGAAATCCTGTGTTGCTATTAAAAGCCTACACGCTGAACTGTGAGAAAATCCTTAAGGAAAAAACATATTGGTGTTTTAAATGGAAATGTTCACAGAAGTACCAAGGTAGGGCTATTACACAAAGTCTGCCCAAAGGAGAAAAGTTAATTAAATCAGTAAACCACAATCACAGTGGAGATCCTTCTGAGTTAGAGCGCTATAAAAAGTGTGTGTTGAATTGAAGATAAGGTCTAAAATGTCCCAAGATATGCCCTTTTTAATATTGGATGATGCCCTTGCATCTACTTCTGTAAATATTACTCATAATTTACCAACAAGTAAGGCATTATTGCAACAGGTACGGAGAGTATGCAGAAAGGAGATGAAAACTACGCATAGCAGCATAGTAAACTTGGAAGATTTAAATGTGTCTGATTTTCCAACTAAGTTGGGGGCATTTTTAAGTAAAGGATTAAATGACAGTACTACTGACACCACTGTAGTGGTGTTTACTACAATTCAAAATTTGGTTGATTTAAGTGAAGCTACAATACGGTTAATGGATGGGACATTCTTTTATAAAGGTATTATATGCCACCAGCTATACAGTATCCATGGGCTTGTGAAATATGAAGGATTTAACAAGTCTGTCCCGTTATTTTGTCTCATAAGAAGTCCCTTAAGCCTTACAATTTCATGTGGCATTGTGTACTGCAACTCTTGGGTGAACATGTTAACGAGATGCATCTGAAATATATAGAGTGATTTTGAAATAGCTGCAAAGAAAACTATTATTATGAATTTATGTGGTGTGACATCTAAATGTTGCCTTTTTCAATTTGGGCAAAACATATGGCATAAGGTTCAACAACTAGGGTTAAACTCTGCTCTATAATAGCAATATGGCTTTCCAGCTGGCAGTAGAGTCTCTTGTTGCCCTAACTTTTCTACCAGAAGAGGATGTGATATCTGCATTTAATTTACTTAAGGAATACTTCCCTTATGAGGGAAAAGAGTTAAATTAAATATTTTGCTGATTGGTACCTACTAGGAAAAACACAAATTCTCTACAAGAACCACTGCTATCTGCAGATTTCCAACTCTTTTCCTGGTGTTATTTTGGAATGTCTGTGAGTTGTTCCTTCCACAGACTCAGAACAGTGTGGAAGCATGGCACCATAGATTGAAATCATTGTTAGGAAATAAGGCAACAGATTTAAATGTTTTAATGACTATGTTGGCAAGGGAGCAGGACAGAGTAGAGGAATTACATGCCTGTATGAGTTGTGGTTGTCCATCTCCTAAATATTGGCATGTTATGAAACATCAAAGCCAGTTTGAGAATGTATTGCAAAACAGAAAAATGTACAACAGGCTAGAATGTTTGATGGCTTTTGCTAGACTCTTGCAAATGTAAACAATTGTTTCCTATATTGGTGAAATAGTCAATATCGGACAAATTTGGAATTTGGATTGTATGTTTTGTATGTAATATAAAGATATAATATAAATATACATAAATGTATATATATGTATATATATATATATATATATATATATGTGTATATATATATATATATATATATATATATATATATAATATATATATATATATATATATATATATATATATATATATATATATATAAAATATAATATATATATATATATATATATATATATATATATATATATATATAATATAAATATATATATATATATATATATATATATATATATATATATATATATATAAATATATATATATATATATATATATATATATATATATATAATATATATATATATATATATATATATATATATATATATAATATAAATATATATATATATATATATATATATATATATATATATTTATATTTAAATATAAATATATATATATATATATATATATATATATATATATATATATATATAAATATAAATATTTATATATATATATATATATATATATATATATATATATATATATATAATATAAATGTATATATATATATATATATATATATATATATAATATAAATAGCGGTGAATGGTTGACCTGTTTGGATCTATACCACATGATATAGGCTTGGAGTGTTGTCAGTTATTTAATAAATATTTGTTTTTTATACGGTTGGAAGTCCGGCGTTTGGCTTTACTCCTGCAGTGCGTTTGTTGTGGTTATAAGTTTTAATTCGCATTGACACTCACTATTTTTGGTTATCGGTGCTATGGTGGTGGAAGAGAGCTTATCGCCAGTTGGACTGACCGGTAATATGCATAAGACTAATGAATTGCCGATACTCATCGGGCAACTAACTCAATTGGTGCAAATTATGACCCCTTTTGTGCGTTTTGCTTATGCAGCACAATAGAGGGGGATCTCTACCTGGAAATCAGTGTGCATATGCTAACAACGTACGGAATAAAGATGGTGCATCAACTGACCAAGGTAGGTTTACTAATTTTAGTCAAACGGAGGGCAGAAGTGCTGAACCTGATGGTGTGGACAGTTTTCCTCAGTTGCTGATGGATAAGGAAAGTGGTAGCTCACAGAGTGGTCAGAATAGCACTAATGGGAGAGTGCAACAGACTGTGGTTCAACAAGGTGACTGTTTAAATAATCTGCCAAACTTAAACGAATGGCTGAAGTAAAAAGTTGCTTTTAATGGGACTAATATTGTGAAAGATGACTTTAATTTATGTAAATTGCCAGCATATGATAAACTAAATTATTTATTGTTTAAATATAAAGCATTAGATATGGATAATGCTTATTTGAAAGAATGTATACAGCTCAAAATTATACCCAAGGGTTTACACGTTTGGAAGTTTCCAAACAATGTTAAAGAAGGGGCAAAATTTTATGATGTATTAATTGATATGTTTGATGGTTGGGGTTTTGACCTCATGAGAGCAATTATTAGAAATAATGAGTATGACATGAGTGTTTTGATGGAACAAATTGATTCTATTAATGGAAATATTATTGATGATCTTTTATTTACAGTTGGAGAGAAACAAGTATTTGGATTTGAGGAAGCAAATAGATAATAAATTTGTCAGAATCCTTAATAGGAAAAAGACAAATTATCATCATACTCATTATCCAAAACCAAGAATAATGTCTAATTACATTACTGATTTATATACAGGTGGTGATGATGTTAGGCAGGATGGTATGAACTATGAAAATGATGAAGTTTATCATGAAAATGTACAAGAAGGATATGACCCTTTAGAATATCCCCCCTCCAGAGATCAGAGAGGATCAAGAACCAACGAAATGGGAATTACCAACAGAATTGATGGAGGGGGAGGAGATAAATTGTTAAATAAATTCAAGGTGCGTTGAATCCAATAATAATGACAGTATAGAACATATTGTTTCGACTTGTGATAATTTTAACATTTTTAATTATACTGATTTGGAAATAAATGATATATATTTTAAATTGTTTTCTAAGGGTTTAAATTTCGTCCCTAGAACAAAAAGTGATATTAGTCGACTTGTTATTGATTTAAAAATGTTTATTAGAAAGATTAATTTAGAATTGTTGTGCGATGCTATACCAAATGGAAATGATGAGTTTAAAGTGTTAAAAAGAAGGAGTGTTTGGTATCCACCAATACACCTACAGTTAAAAAAAAAATTGAAAATCTTGTGGAAAATAAATTGAGACAAGTAACAAGGAAAAATAAATTTGTACCAAACCTTTCATTTGCAGAAAAGGTGTTATTGCAAAAATTAAAAGAAAATACAAATCTGAGGGTTATGAAACCCGATAAAGGGGGTGGTATTGTTTTAATGAACAATATTACATATGAAGCTAAAATGTTGGAAATTCTGCAAGATGAGTCTAAATATGACAGTATCTCTAAAAATGAGATTCATATAGGAAGATTTATCTAACCTTATATGATTTATTCTTGGAGGGATTTATTGAGAAGGAAATCTTTGAATTTTTACATAATACAAAGCCTAGGATACCTTCAATTTTCGGTATTCCGAAAGTTCATAAAACTATTTTGAACCCACCACTACGTCCTATTGTGGCAGCTGAAGGTTCAGTTATTTCGCCATTGGCTAGATATGTTGATGTGAAATTTAAAAATTTGATGATGAGAGGGGGATCTTTTTAAAAAGATTCTTGGGATTTTTGAGGAACATCAAAAATGACTTGTTCCATGAACAACTTATATTCATAACTATAGATGTGGTTGACCTGTTTGGATCTATACCACATGATATAGGCTTGCAGTGATGCTGTCAGTTATTTAATAAATATTTGTTTTTTATACGGTTGGAAGTCCATCGTTTGGCTTTATCTCCCAGAAATGTTTAAATCCTCTTTTTCTATCAATATTTGAGTTTTAGTAGTCTTACTTGTATCATAAACCATGACATAAGTTTTCGAATTTTTCTTAGCAAATGTAATGTTTTTAGTTGTGAAAGTTAATTTCTGAAAATTGTCCCAAAAATTGACCAGAAAAGTCCCGGATTCAATACCACCAAATTTCTCATTCCCTTCCTCAGCATCAGGAAACTGGACACTAAAAAAAATACCATTGACTGATTTCATTTTTCTCACACTGCTTTAAGGTTGTACTAGTTTGGTTTTACCTCTGTGCTGAATATTTAGCTATATTCTTGTTGCATGTTCAACATGTATAACTTGTGCTTTTACATTACTGTCCTATGATTTTAGAGTTTGAAGCATTCTCGATGGAGTCCAGAAAGTGCCATACATAGAAGTGTTCAATGTTTAGCAGATTTAATACCATAATCTTGACTTTTTTAAGGTTTAAATAGCTAACATGCTTGTTTATGTAGCCAATCAAAACAAAGGTCTTCCATACATACATATTTATTTATTTATTTCACATTTGTTTTCCGGAAAAGTACGACTGGACACAGGTCCTTTTTCAGTGAAGGCCCGGGTTGGAAAAGCTCCAGTTACAAAATCTTACAAGTTCCACTTACAAAGAATATAAAACACACACGCTGCAAAATAAATTTGGCTTGCCTGTAAGCAGGTGTAAAGGGTTAAAATGACAGTTACAGGGTGATAAATATAATACAATGGAGGTAGATGTATACAATGCACGTCCAGCAAGAGTAAATATATACATAGTAGTCATAAAACAAGAGAGATTAGTTAGAGTAAGGTGTGGACATTATTATAGGTAGGATGTGAGAGGACAGCAAAAACTGGTTAAGGAGATAGACTTATACAGTTAGAGCCCTATCCGGCAGCTACAAGAACAGAGCCAGATGTCTTTCAAGTGTAATTTTTGGAGTTGTTTTAAACTGTGCTATAGAGCAGCAGGAAATCATTTTAGTGGGCAATTTATTACATATTTTAGGAATGTAGTTTGAGAAGGGCGATTCACCAGCTGTGTCATTTGCTTTGGTAGCATTTAATAGGAATTTGTTATTAGAGCAGAGGGGTCTAGAAGTGGAGTATGCTTGTAATATCTTTTGGAGGGCAAGGGTTTTGGGCAAAGGTTAACTGATTAGTATAGCAGTTGAGGAAGTTCTAGCCATCCTAGCTGTTTAAGAACTGTACAGTGATGTGTTCTATATGAGGTATCAGTGGCAAACTTGG
Source organism: Protopterus annectens (assembly GCF_019279795.1). Classification (NCBI taxonomy): domain Eukaryota; kingdom Metazoa; phylum Chordata; order Ceratodontiformes; family Protopteridae; genus Protopterus; species Protopterus annectens. The sequence goes on along the minus strand of NC_056747.1, from coordinate 593,787,137 downwards.
CAATTTTATTATAACAAGTTTTCAGTTTGATTAGTTCTGATTTGCAGAGGTTGGTTAGGATTGGGGAAGCATATAGAAGGGAGTATGGAATACTGATGAAATGAGTGATAGTTCGGGTCCAGAGAGATACAGTGGAAATTATCGATCCAATAGAGAGAATGAAAATTTTTATGGGGGAAGGAACCAATATGGAGGAACAAATTGGCAAAGGAATTGGAAATGGAGAAAAAACAGACAGGGATGGGGACAGAGAGAGTTTTACAATCAGGAATGGAGGGAACATTACTAGTAGAGTATAATGGTGAACAGATTATTAATAATATTTCATTAGAAGTGAACAGTAGTACTATTGTTAAAACAGCAGATATTGAAGGCATAGTAGTTAGTAAGAATGAATTTAACATTTTTAACTACGCCGGAAAGGAGTTAAGTGATGAATTTTTTACACTTTTTTCAAAGGGAATAAAATTTGTCTCCAGAGAGATACAGTGGAAATTATCGATCCAATAGAGAGAATGAAAATTTTTATGGGGGAAGGAACCAATATGGAGGAACAAATTGGCAAAGGAATTGGAAATGGAGAAAAAACAGACAGGGATGGGGACAGAGACAGTTTTACAATCAGGAATGGAGGGAACATTACTAGTAGAGTATAATGGTGAACAGATTATTAATAATATTTCATTAGAAGCGAACAGTAGTACTATTGTTAAAACAGCAGATATTGAAGGCATGGTAGTTAGTAAGAATGAATTTAACATTTTTAACTACACCGGAAAGGAGTTTAAGTGATGAATTTTTTACACTTTTTTTCAAAGGGAATAAAATTTGTCCCCAGAAAAAAATTCCAAGTAGTGGACTGCATTACTGAAATTAAGAAATTTCTCAGGAAAATCAACTTAGCTATTCACTTAAACAATAAGTTAGATGTGGGTGAGAAAGAAAAACTAAAGAAAAAAGTACCTATATACCACCCACCCACCCCAGTGTTGCAATGTATGAGAAATTAGTTACTAAGGATATATATCAATTAAAGAATGAAATTAGCTTTAAAAGGGTAAAAAGTAATTTATCAAAGGAAGAATTTTCATTACTACAACATCTAAAAAATGACAATACAGTAAGAATTATGAAGCCGGACAAAGGGGGTGGAGTTGTACTATATGACCAAAATTAATATAACAACAAGATGTTTGAAATTTTAGTAGAGTCTGGAAACTACACGTCTGTATCCCTGAATGAAATAAATATTGGGTATAGACGCATTGACATGTTCCTGGAGGAATTTTTACTAGATGGGAGAATAAATTTAGATATTTATAAATTTTTGACTGTAGTATATCCTACTTTGGCTACTATAGTGGGAGTTCTGAAAGTACATAAAAATATATGTGATCCACCAATTTGACCAATAATTTCAGGTAGTCAATCAAAAACTTTCCCCATGGGAGTAGCCATTGACACATGGCTAAAACATATTTATGATAACATACCACATTTGATAAAGGACTCCTGGATCTTCCTTGGGAATCTAACACCACAACTTTGGAAAGAAGGAATTATATTTATTACAGTGGATGTAATTGATTTATTTTCATGTATTCCAAAGCAAGAGGGTCTAGACGGTTTCTGTAACAGTATTAGACAACATTCCAATCTGAAATGGGATCACATTAATTTAATTATGGAACTTCTGTCAATAATTCTTGAGTACAATTATATTTATTTTGAAGGTGAATATTATAAGCAGATGCATAGAGTGGCTATGGGGGCTGCATGTGCCCCCATATATGCAAATTTGGTAATGTCGGATTGGGAAACTGAGAAATTGTTTAAGAGTGAATATTTTAAGTTTATTAGACATTACACGAGATTCTTGGACGATATTTTTATATTATGGGATGGACCCGAAATTTAAATAGAGGAATTCATCAATTATTTGAACAGTACTAGTCACTATTTAAAATTTACTTACAATTATAGTAGAGAGGGAATTGCATACTTAGACACATTTGTTTCTATTGATAATGATGGTTTTAAATCCCATATTTATAGGAAAAATACTTTTTCTAATAATTATTTGGAGTACTCAAGCAATCACCCATATAAAACTAAGAGTATTTTTAAGGGGCAGTGCATTCGCGCAGCCAGAATGACCTCTATTTTCAAAGATATGATAGATGAAATTGACTTCATATGTAGTTTATTTAGTAATAGGGGATACCCCCTTAAACTAATGAATGAGATAAAAACTTATGTGATAGGGGAATGGGGGAAAAATTCTCCCCAGTGTTGGATAAATCCCTTACCAACAGGACCATAGAGAATGAACATGAAGTTGAATACAAACAAGCATGTATACTGGAATATACCCCTCAGATCACACAAATAAAACAAATTAAGTAGATAATGGAATATATTTACAGTAGATAGGGAATTAAAAGAAATAGTAGGGGATGCACCTATATTTGTATACAAAATGGGAATCAATATGAAGTTATTTTTGAGAGGAATAATAAGGTAGATCACATGAGTATGCAGCACAAGGGAACTAGAAAATGTGGATGCTGTAGACAATGTCATGTTATTTTAGAAGATGAAGGGATTACTTTGGAGAATATTAATAAGACGAGAATTACCTTTAGTAATGGCAATTGCAACACTAAAAATATCATATACATGGCTAAATGTTTAACATGTACAGGTTTTTATATTGGGAAAACCGAACGAATGTTCAAGAGAAGAATTTATGACTATCTATATGCAATTAGGAAAAATGACAGTACGAATGCAATGTCTAGACATATAGCTGCTAAAGGTAATAGTCATAGATTTAAATTTGCCATCTTAGAACAAGTAAATATGAATAGTCAAGGAGGAAATATAAAAGTACACTTGGCTGAGAAAGAAGTGAGATGGCAAATATTAACTGATGCATCCAGCACACCGGGATTAAATGATTACATCACTATTAAACCCATTCTACAAAAGTTAGAGTAGGAGATAGTTATTTATATGGTTTCACATACACACATTATTCTTATAATGTGAAAGAATTTTAAATGAAAGGGTGTAGTTTTTCATACTAGTACAATAGACATAATTGATAGGTGCAGAAAGTATGAATTTGGATATGTGACATTATGTACTTTATCACAGTAGAGAATGGACTTATAAATATAACCAGTACATATACTTAAATTGTTTTAGATATAATTTGTAATAAGAATTTTGAGTATTCAGAGGCCTCCTAATTGGTATATATTTGATATTTCAATTTCATGGTCTGTTTATGTATATAATTATTTCCCATAGGATTTTAAGTACAATGTAAAATTATAAAAATACAAAAATATATTAATGGTTCATATATACATACAATCTATATACATTTTATATATTTATGTACTTTATTTTTATATAATTCATTATTAATGGATATGTAGGAAAGGACAATGTTTACAATTATATTGTATTATTTTAATATTACCTATGAATGGAGTTATGTTAGTGTAACAGATTCGAACATGTACAATTTAACATTCTTGTATTATTATGGTAGTCTCTTTTTAAATGGTTTTACTATTTTTGGTGCCAAAAAAGTATAAATTAGTTTTTGTTAATTGTATAATTGATTCTGATGAAGTCCACATATAGGGTGGATGAAAGCGCTTGATCCGTATTTTATTTTGAACTGTGCATTTGGATTCGTATTTTATTCTGAACTGTCCATTTGTTTGGAGTTGTTTCTGTAATTAAACAGGTCGTATTCTAGCTTATAGAGTGCGTGTCTTCCTTCAGGCAAGCTTATAGTGTTTATTGCATTTTTGTTGTAGAGGTTTTAAACACTATTTTATTGTTTGTGATGAAGCATATAGAAGGGAAGATAACAGATGTTTGCAGGCGACAGTAGCTTTTGTGTGTTTTGTTAGGAATTGTTTGTTTCTGTATAGAAGACCTGGCTTCTTGTGGACCTTCTTAATGGTTTGTGCTATATATATATATCTATCGAACTTTAAGTTGTTGTCAATTTCTACGCCTAGCAGTTTGCTATGAGTTGTTGGGGTGATAGTGGTTTTATTGTTGGATAGGATAGTGAAAGGTTGGGAAGCAGAGGTAGATTTTGTAGGGCAGAAGAGTAGTAGCTTTGTTTAGTTGGGGTTTAGTAGGAGTTGGGAGTTAGTGAGCTATGATTCAGTGGCTAGAAAGGAGTCTTGGGTTATGGTGTCGAGGTCATGTAGGGAGGGAGCTATGCATATTAGAGTGGAGTCATCTGCATATTGTATTACAGTGGCGTGTAGTGTGGTGGTGTGGAGCTGGTTGGTGAAGAGAGAGAACAGTAGAGGTCCAAGGATGGAGCCTTGTGGAGCCCCTAAGGTAATGGGGAGAAGAGGGGAAAGTTGGTGCTGCCATTGGACAAGTCTACTGTCATCCTACTAGGTAACTTTTAAACCATGTGATAGAGGGGTTACTGAGATTTAGGGTGGAGAGGATGCTAATGAGTTTGTTGTAATTGACAATGTCAAAGGACTTGGATAAATCTAAAAATGTGGCAGATATAAATTGTCCATTGTTTCTATAGTGGTTCACTGTGCTTGTGAAGGACATGAGGGCTATAGTAGTTCTATGAGAGGGACAGAAACCATGTTGAGTGTTTGATAATAGTTTGTGTGTATGAAGGTGGGCCATTTATTGGGTGTGTATAGTCCTTTCTATTATTTTAGATAAGAGGGACAGGATAGCAATTTGCCTATAATTAGTAAGTTTGGGTGAGTTAACTCCCTCATGTAAAGGTATAATGCAGGAGATTTTCCAAATATCTGTAACTAGACTCTCTGATAATGATCTGTTTATGAGTATGGCTACTGGATATGCTATTACATCTGCTAAGATTTGCAGAAATTTTACTGGTAGGTTTCATTTTCTTAGTAGTTTTCTTATGGTATCGACAGACACTTGGTGGAATGTGAAGTGGTTGTTGCTATTTTAGGAGTTGGTGATGTGTTGGGCTGTAGATGTGGTAGGGTTGCTGGAGGTAGTATGAGAATTAGCTAGGCTTGGGATTGTTTCAGTAAAGTATTTACTGAACTGAGTTGCTATGCTAGCAAAGTTGTTGGTTGATGGGGTAGGTGCGCTGATTTTCCTGGTAGAAGTATATTAATTGTGGCCCATAAATTTTTTGAGGGTTATCATAGTAGTTTTTCTGGATACTGTGGTAGTAGTTGATTTTATCTGATCTCACAGCTTTCTTCGCTTTATTTCACAGTTTTAAGAATGTTTGTCTTGTTGTTTGGGTTTTGTATTTGTGAAATTTTTCCCAAGCCTTATCTCTAGCCTTTAGCAAGGATCTGCTTTCATTACTAAGCCAGGGTGTATAGTTAGCTTTTACTCTGATTGTTCTAGTGGGTGTGTGGCAGTTTAGTATATCTAGGGTCGAGAATTTATTTATTTATTTTTTTGCTTCTAATTAATCGGTAGGTTGTTAGGTTGGCATGGTGAGTAGGGGATCTTAGAAAGGTTGGCTGAGGGTCACTCAGACCATAAGGGAGGCAGCCTATCTGTTGACAGGAATGGGTTGTTGACTAAAATCCAGTCCAGGATAGAGTGTCATTTAGAGGATTTGTCAGTCCTTGTAGGAGATGTGATATGTTGGGTGATGTGTTTTGAGAGGAACAGTTGAGCCAATCAACATTGAAGTTGCCCATCAGGATTGTTTCCTGTGGTAGGGAATTAAGAGATCCAGTATAATATACTCTCTTGTGTGGGAATAATATTCCCAGGTGGGATGTAACCACTTATGATGTTAATTTTTGGGGGGTTAAGTGTCAATTTGGTGCAGATAAGCTCTGCATTGTCAAAGCTGGGGATGCTTTATTGTAGACAGTCAACCAACAGGTGGCCTTTGAATAAGATAGCAACTCCTCCACCCCTTTTGGATAACCTGTCTTTATGCAGAATGTTGTATCTGGGAGCTACAATTTCATTGCTGTTATTGCTGGGTTTAAGCAAAGTTTCTGTTAGTATTACAATATCAGGGAAATAGTGGGAGAGAAAGGCATACAGATCATGTACTATGTTACCAATACTTCTTGCATTAATATTAAGGAGTTGAAGGGAAGTGTTACATTTCTGCTGTAATAGACCTGGGTTAACTGTGGTGGAGTTGTTAACTGTATTTTGAAGGGAGTTTGGGCCAGGATTGGAGTGTACATCTCCGGAATAGTTTAATTGCTTGATAAGGTGTAAGATTAGCTTGGTAACTGTGTAGCAGTTTGCTGTGTTTTACACAGGTATGGGATGATGTAGTTAGAAGTTGGATTTTATTATCATGGCAATCTATGTGGCTGGTATGGAAGAGGTTTGGAGATATGGAAATGTGAAATGGAGTATTTTGGTGGGACAATGAGGTTTTCCTGGGAGGGGAATTGTAGCCTTGTTTTGGTGCAAAGTAAGATGTGAGAGAGTAAAAAAGTACTAGCAGTGAACCACTGATTATCTACATGGCTGCTTGGCTTAGTTTGTTATTAAGGTGGACCATTTTATTAGGGTATGTTAGTAAAGCAGTGGGAAGGGTGGTGTATGAATGTTGATAATGGTGAGTAGGTGTCGTAATGGTGGTTAAGATTAATGGATTTAATAAGTGGGAGTGTGGACTGTGATTGGCTGTTGGAATGTGGCTGAAGTCTGACATGTATAAATCTAGTGAAAGTGGGGGTGGGTAGGAATGGGGGTAGGGTAGAGGAGAGGATTGAGCCCAAGCATAGCTAAGGGTGAAAGGAATGGGATTGAGCCATGACACGGAGCTGGCTGCAACAACAAAAACAATCAATTCTTGCAGTTATTCCAGGTCAGTATGTGAGCTTCCTAGTGCACTGGAGTCTGTAGACTTCCGTAGGGTCTAATACAGTGCTTAACCCCACCCACAAGCTCCAAGGCAAGCCCACCATGACATCACAGGTGCATAAATAAAGGTTCACTTCCACCCTGATATGATTGGTGTTTTGACTCGGACACACCCACCAGTTTTACTATATATGTTAGAATCTGTAACCTTGTTTATAATATGGCACTTGAATGCTTCACTTCAATAAAGGAACAGAAACAAAGATCATCTGAGATTTTTTATGCTGCATTTTGGATTTCTCCTGAGATTTTTTTATGCTACACTTTGGAATTTTATTGTGTTTTTTTCTGCTATTCTACAGGTTCATTTGACCCAGTTTTTGACTACCCAGCAATTGGGACACTGGACACTTCAAAAATGAATTATTCACTAGTTAGTTACTTACCATAGATCCTCTGGGTCTAAGGACTGGACTTGGCGGTCTGAGGTTACTGAGATTTTTCTGCGTTTCTTAATTGGATCCTCCTTGTGGATCACAGCATTAGTGGCAGACTCAGACCATACTGAATTTTCATGGAGAACTCATGGTTCAAAGACCATCTCTGCACCCCCAACTTCGAAGTGGAGGTTGATGCAATCCTACCCAATGGCAACAGTAACCAGGATACAGACGCTCACTTTGGGCAACTTGAAAAAAGTCTAAAGGACTTTGTCTAATTGAAATGGGAAGAATCCTCTCTCAACACTTGCAAGGTTACCGATACCTAAGGACATAAAACTAAATAAACAGCCTCAATGCATGAACTTGTTCAGGAACCTTGAAATGGAATGGATCATCAGCCTAAAAGACCTGAGCCTCAAACTTATTGACCTCTTGCTAACACACATCACAGAACAAAAGAAAACTACAGCTGTGGTCAAGGACTTGAAGAACTATAGCCAATTCTGCAACCACATTGACACCTTCCAACTAATCAAAGACAGGGTCACTAACTTCGAGGACAGAATCAGAGATAGGAAATTTAAGAAGATCAGAAGGACTTAAGCAATGCCACACATCATTCTCCTTTGGTTAAAATAAACCAAGATCCAACCAGACCTCAGGTCTTAGATCATAATTCCAATACAAAACAACAGATTTTTCCACATGGCCCGACACCCTGGCACTGGACTTAACCAACACCCCCCACAGAGGACAGCAAGTGGATCAATGAACCTCACTGAGACAAACAAACCAGAACATAGGATATACAACACAACAGAGACCTACCAACAACCGTATTCCTTTTTTACAGGGCCAACAGTCCAAGGAGAATTGTCAACCACAGGCCTTGACCTTACCCGAGACTCACCACCAGCACAAGGACTGAAACCTGGCAGGGCAAACAGGAACTAAAACACCTACAGTACCAACCAACATTACTGTACAGGCGAGACAGAGAAATCAAAAGAATCTAATTGAAATCTGGAATCATTCCGGAACACCTTTAACAGAATCCCAAATACAGGCCTTGAAAAAGGTCTCACCTTTGTCCTCTAGAGGGCTAACATTATACACACATTGACCTAAGGCTATTTATTAGAAATATACAGCTGAAACTCCATTTCCACAACAGAAAAGAGGACCTGGAGATAGCCATCACCACAAGATCGGTTTCCTGGAAAAAATTAAGCTACTTTTGCCCACCTCCCAATTTGGTCATCTCAGCCTTTCAGAAAAAAGGTGAAACTGACATAAGGAAACTGCTGAAAAAACCCCACCAAAAAGGAGAATTTACAACATTAGCAGAGTCGAGTTTGAAGTACTTAAAGCTCTGAGTACCGACCACATGTGCAGGGTAATGAAGGCAGACAATGGAGAGGTATTCTTGTCACAGATACCTCCTCCTACAACAATAAAATTAATGACCTTCTTGATGATAACAAGTTTTACAATACTGTGGACTTTAGTCATGTCAAAACTGCCTACGAGGATATCACCACTGAAATCAACAATCTGTATGAAGAGATTCTCATCAGTGAAAAACTTTTGGATTTCCACACAGTCACACATCCTAGCCTCCCTCAATTCTTTGGGATGCCCAAGCCCCACAAGAATTTTCTGGACCCACCATACAGACCAGTGGTGGTTAGTGGCAGATCCATTACAGAATCTATTTCCATATATCTGGATTACAACATTTAACCTCTGGCTGAAAACAACCAGTCTTTCATTCTGGACTCTATGTTCTTTCTAGACAAGATGAAGGAAATCTCTGTAAGGAGGAATTACATACTACTCACTACTGATGTGGAGGTGCTATACACGGTGTTACCCCACCAATATTGCATTGATGTAGTCATAGAGGTGTATAATAGAGAACACTCGGCTTTACCAGGAGAGATCAACATATTGGGCAGCCTACTTTTGATCCTATTGAGCATCAACTACTTCACATTCAATGACTCCATCTACAGACAGACCACAGGGATAACAATGGGGACAGCCATACTACCAAGTTTCACCAACACTGCCCTAGTAAAATGAGAAACTGAGGCTGCCTACAACTCCCCATTTTTTGGCACATAGGTTATCTGCATATTATTGATGATATTTTTATTGTCTGAAATGGAATCATAAACCTCATTAACATATTTTAGGAACAAACTGGTGCCTTCACCACCTCTTTTCTACATTTCACTGCTAAACACAGTCCAGAGTGGAGTTCTTGGACTTGGTCATTAGCAAATGCTTTGATAACAAAGGCCTCACCAATTACCTTTTCTGCAAACCCACCAGGGCAAACATGCTATTCCATTTGAAAAGCACGCACCCACGCAGATTAAAAAGAAGTGTGGTCAAGTCGTAGGAGCTCCAAATTGTATGGGTTTCTAAACAGCTCCAAAAACTTCACTAGGAACATCTGTGAGCTAGAAGGAGACTTCTAGGCCAGATATAGCAAAAGGATATTGAATGATGCCCTAATACGCATCATCTTGCAGAAGAAGGAAGGCACCCTCAGGTCTTTTTCCACTGGGAGAGAAGTCCATGGTTTCAACATCAGCTCCAATAACAGCAAATGGGAACTAAACATGGCCCTCAACTATTCCTTGGAATGTCAAGAGATCAAGAACATTATCCTTGACAGCTGGCCCATAATTACAAACAAGAGGATGTTTGGTCATATTTTCCCTCTGAGACCCAGTTTCTCCCAAAGAGAGGACAGAGCATCCAGGATTACCTTGAGAAAACTGGAACTGTGTTAATAACAGTAGGAGCAAAGGGAATGTCTCTCCTCCAGCCAGTACACAAGAGCTGCAAGGAGAGTTTTTTTCTGTCCCAACAATCTTGTCTTCCTTTTTTAGGGGCAATTGCAATTCAGAGAGAGTGGTCTATAGAGCACAATGTTCAAAATGCAAATATGTTACATTGGTAAAACTGGTAATAAACTGAAAACTTGAATAGCAAAAGACTGCCATGACCTTCGGTACCATAACTGCACTAACCCCCCGGGTATACATGCTAGGAACCACAAGGGACACAACAGATTCTTGTTTCACATTTTGGACAAGGACCCTGACATCCCTCTTAATGGCAGTTTCAATGACTTGCTAGAAAAGACTGAACTCATGTGGCAGATCAGAGTGATGGCCAAAAAAGGCCACGGACTCAATACCACCAAATCTCTCATTCTTATCCTCAACCTCAGGAAACTGGATCATAAAAAATACCATTGACTGATTTCATTTCTCTTACAATGTTTTAAGGTTTGTAATCATTTGGTTTTACCTCTGTGCTGAATACTTACCTATATTCTCATTGCATGCTCAACACATATAATTTATACTTTTTGTCAGCACACTCTGGAGATTTACCTTTACTGTTATAAGATTTTACAGTTTGAAGCATTCCTGATGAAGGACTCCTAAAAGTGTCACAAATAGCAGTGCTCAATGTTTAGAAGATTTAATACCATAACCATGATTTTATTTGTAAGGTCTGACTGGCTACATAAAAAAAAACATTAACAATCAAAACAAAGGTCTCCACATACATACATTGCTTAGCCCCAACCATAAACTCCCTGGCAAGCCCACCATGATGTCACAATTACCTCAATAAAGGTTCACACTCACCCTGATATGATTGGTGGCTTGCATTGGACACACCCACCAGTTTTACTATATATGGTGGAATCAAACCTTGTTCTTAGTACGCTTAAGTGGTGCTTGAATGTTTCACTTTAATAAAGGATCGGAAATGAAGATCATCTACCGAGATTTTTTTCTGCAACATTTTGGAATTTTACTGAGATTCTTTCAGCTCTTCTAGAAGTTCATTTGACCCAGTTTTTGGTCATCCAACCACTGGGACACTTCGAAAGAGAGTTCTTCACTAGTTTGAAAGTTGTAGAGTTTGGGACCTGTATTGTTATTGCAATCCATTGCATATCATGAGTATAATATTCCAGTCTGGAAGGCTACTGTTTTAAACAGTTTACAAATATTCTATGAAGTTAGGGGCACATTTTGATTAATACACTTTTTTTTTTGCTTGTTGGTGCTGGTATGTAGTGAGAATTTCAGTGACCACAGCAAACACATTGCAATCATCTAAAACAGTTTCAGAACTGCCTTAACAGATGTGGATAGGATGGACAAGAACAGTGATGTGGACTGTCTACAGTACACCCACAGATTTGGAAACTACAGGCATGTTTTTGCAAGTATGTTCATAAAGGGTACACAGTAATGTATGCCACACAATCAAAATGCAGCAGTAATGCTTTTTTTTTATTGTTATGTTCCATTCTTATTCTAACAGGAGGCTGGTATACAGATATGAACAAATTGTAATAATTTTTACAACCATAAACTTCTTAAGAAATCAGAGTTCATGTTTTGCTCTGTGGAAGAGTATATAACTTTCCATGAACACCCATGCGTTGATGTGTTTGCAACTTTCACAATATGTTTACAATATCAGTTTGTTATTCTTTACAAGATACTGAAATCTTAGCCGCAGTAAGTCAAACATATTACAAAAGTACAGAGTGATCTAGCACCTCCATAATGAACTTAGACAAATGTACCCTTACTAAAATGAATAAAACAATTGTGTGAGACCATAGCAAGATTGTAAACATGTGAATATTACATGTTTTCCTAATGGTGACCCATGGTTCAAACATGGATGAGAAGTCTGCAAGGGAGATAATGCAAGTGCATTCCACAGAATTGTACCCTGAAATCATTAGTGCTGTGTGTAGTGCAGCGAGCTGTGGGGAGAATTCAAAAACTAAGCTAACTTACAAACCACATTTTAATTTCATCACACTACTCATTTTTGCATCTTATTACTTTGTAGTCCTTGAATTGCTTCTTAATTTGATGCACTATCCAATATCACTACCATGTGCATGAGAAAGTAAGGAAGACACAGCTTACCGGCTAGCTAGCAATATTGCTATATATCTACATCAGGCATCACTGTAGAAGTCAGGTAACAGCTGTTAAAGACAAAATATTCTGTGTTATGTATGTACATAAAAGAATAGGCATGTCTACGTTCTCCCTATGCGCATTGTGCAGTTCATTCATAAAAATAGTCAGAGTGTGTGTGTGTGTGTGTTGTTGACTGCAGTCATATACTGAGATCACTGTACGGTGGAGATTCCCATTCATAGTTTTGTACATGTCCTTGTCATAGCTGACCACATGAAAGATAACCCTTTTTTCAGTATAGTACCATTCCACATGTGCATGCTGCCAGTGATCTTACTTATCCCAGTGGTTTGCAGATAGCGAGCCAACAATTATTTGTGATTTTGTGATCATATGCAGTTCACAGCATCCGTGTTCTCTCTGAGATTCCAAAAAAGCATTTAATGGAACATATCATATTGTGCTATATTTGTGAATGCAAGTGGAGTAACTGCCCAATAAATATTTGGGAAAACTGAAACTGATCTACATCAAAAGGATTACCTGCTTTTGGACTTGTGTAACTTATGTTTGTTCCATGTGCAGTGGGGTAAACTCTGACTGTGACACAGCTGACCTGGGATTTTCTAGTGAACTGGATAATGGAAGTGTCAGTGAGGAAGGGTGTGATACCAGTTCATCCATTCCAAAAGAATTGATGAGGTACAGGCCACTGAGCTACTGACAACTAAGGAATATTATGGCAGGCAGAAAATGGTCCAGTTGTGTGTGTTTGACACTGCAACATCACAAACATGCACAGTAATGTCTGTTGTAGAAATGTAGGGGGAGAACAAAGCATGTAGTAGTTTTTTTTAGCAACTGTGAACATCAGCTTCCAGGGAAGGTTTATCAACCTAATGTAGAATTTCTGAACCTGCAACTGATAATAGAACTACCCAGTACTTGAAGCTCATGTCTTGGTAGAACAAACAGGCTGGTGAGCTGTCACCCTAACTGGAAATGAGTGAGTAAATAGGGTTACCAGGCAGAAGGTTATTTGGCCAAGGAATGGGTAGGGGCCAACAAAATTAAAAAACAACAAAAATAATAATAAAGACAGGAGAAACTCGGACAAATAGCAGTGCCACATTTCCAAAATGGGAATGACGTAGTTCTTCCTTCCTCCAAGTGGTTGTCACTTCCACCCTTTAGCATGGCATCATCTAGTACAGTATTTGCCCTTATTATAATATGACTGCTAATTTTAAACTTTGCGTAGAAAGTCACAGCACAGAAGAAAACTACCTAGCTGGAGTTCCTTTTCAGGCATTCAGTATTATGAAGTTCATAGGTAGGTACTAGGCTATCGGCCCTGAGGCCTATACAAGCCCAGCCAAAAATGTACCATGGCTTTTGCCACCCAAGAAAATTATTTTCCTGTGCAACTGTCGGAGCAGAGCCACAAAGGTGATTCCCGGGGTGAATTTCCTACTTCCCATCCAATCATCAAGATTTTTATTGAAGAGTGCTAATGAGGAGCTTTGTTTGATATAGATAGGTAGTTTATTCCAGAGTATGGGAAGTCTCTGGGACAGGAATCTATCCCTCCGGCATGTTCTGTTTATTGTGGTAACATGGTTTAGGTCCCCAGAGCGTGTAGCTTGGAGGGATTGGGATTTCTTTAAGTGGAGCATGTCCAACAGCTCTGGGTTTGACATAGCTTTGTATGTTAGGCAGAGATCACCTCTGAGTAAGCGATATGCGACGGATTAAAGCTGGAGTTGTTTGAGACTGTCTGCATAGGGCATCTGTTTGAGGAGGGTAATCCTCTTTGTGAGGTATTTCTGCGGCCTTTCCAGTTGTTGTAGATGTCTTGTGAGGTACATGCCAAAAGGGGCGATGTACTCTATAATGGGTCTAATGAGTGATGAGTAGAAGGGAACAATGACCTCTTTTTTTCTAGATGAGAAATCTTTTGTGATGAGGTGTGCCACATAGAAGGATTTCCTGACTACTGTGGCAATGTGATCATCAAAGGAGAGACTACTGTCCACCTGTGTCCCAAGGTCTCTTATCACACTTTCAGTGTTAAGTATACTACCGCCTATGTTGTAGTTCATGGGTACAGAGTATTTACCAAAGGGGATGACAATGCACTTTTTGGCATTGAGCTTAAGGCCATGGTTTTGACACCAGGCATCTGTCTCAGTGAGTCCCTTTTGTAGGATGTCCACATCGTTAGGAGTTTTGATTATGGCTCCGAGAACTTTGCTAGCCAAAGACCTTATGTGTTAGCCTGTACTTCAGAGAAGTACATACCAAACAGGAGAGGACCCAGGACTGAACCCTGTGGTACTCCACTTGTCACTGGCCTGAAGGTGGATTTGGAGTCTGCTACTTTCACAGTGTTGGTTCTGTCAATGAGCCAGTTGGCAACCCATCTTGTGACATAGGGATTTATGCCTAGTTTAGTGAGTTTATCTATAATTCCAGAGTGGGGGATGGTGTTGAAAGCCTTGGCAAGATCTAGATAGGCTGTGTGAACCACCTTACCCTTGTCTACGACTTTGATGACTGCTTCAAAGAAGTCTATCAGGTTTAGAAGACATGATATGCCTTTTACAAACCCGAACTGGGTGGGGTCCAGAGTTTGGAGATTACCAATGTCTTTGTTTATAAGTTCCATGATGATACATTCCATGGCTTTGCAGACCAGGCTCATCAGGCTTATGGGGCGGTAGTTCCTAGAGTCCATGATGGCTCCCCCCTTGTGGAGTGGGATAACAGTTGTGGTGCGCCATTCAGCAGGCACAAAGCCTGAGGTGAGGCTATGATTGAACATCGTACTTAGGTGGGGTGCCAGTTTGTTCTGTAGTTCATATAGAATGCAGCCTGGGATGTTGTCTGGTCCCATGGATGCTGTGTTCTTGGCTTTGAAGAGTGTGGTTTTTACCTGTGCAGCCGTGATTACAGGAACTTTGCATTCTTCTGGTATAGAGATGGGCTCTTTAGAGGGTGAGAGGGGGGTAAAGTTAGCACTGAACCTATCTGCCAGGATGTTTGCAATATCAGTTGGGTCTGTAAGTGAGCCATATCTCATGAATTACAGAAGTTTATGTTCAAAGTGACATAGACATGACAGGCACCTGCATGCACACTCTCTTCTTGCCTACCTTTGTCATTTGTGCTAGCCCTGTCCCCAACTCCATACATTCATTTACCAACAACCCTTTACCTGTCCTGTTTAGTGATGCTGTTAGGGAAAGACATACACACACTACAAACAAAACATCATGCATAATGCTGTGCATACTATAACCTAACTTAACCCTATGTCTGTCCCTGAAGAAGAAACAGCCATACATTAATGTATGAAACAGTTGACTAAAATTTCCAGACAAGTGTTCATAGTCATTGCATGAATGTTTATAGTTTCATAGTATAGTACTAGCCTATCTGCCCTAGGGCATTTATAAGCCTAGCCAAAGTGTATATGGCTTTCACCACCCCATGTAATGATACAAAAGTTTACAATTTAAATTAACGTTAGTTTACTGTGCCTCTATCTAGCAATGACATAGAGATGACCCCCGGGGTAAACCTACGATCACGCATCCATTTGTCCAGATTTGTCTTGAAGAAAGTCAGTGAGGGGATCTGCCTAACATGGACAGGTATCCTGTTCCAGAGTACGGGAAGCCTCTGGGTTATGAATCTGTCCCTCCAGCATGTCCTATTCATATTTGTGCTGAGGTTTAGATCTTTAGCTCTCGTGGTTCTGATGGATTTGGATTTTTTGAGGTGGAGCATGTCCATTAATTCTGAATTGGACATGGCCTTGTACGTAAGGCACAGATCACCTCTGAACAGGTGGCATGCTACTGAATAGAGCTGGAGCTTTTTCAGTCTGGCAGCATATGACATATGCTGGAGACCCTTTATCCTCTTGGTAAGGTACTTTTGGGGTCTCTCCAGCTGCTGCAGGTGCTGGGTGAGGTACATACCAAATGGGGCATTGTACTCATAGGCCTGATAAGGGAGGAATATAAGGGTACAATGACATCCTTTGATCTGGATGTGAATCCCTTCATGATAAGGTGGGCAAGGTAGAAGGTCTTTCTAACCACTTTGGTGATGTGGGTGTCACATGAGAGGTCACTGTCAACTTGGGTCCCCAGGTCTCTGATTACTTTTTCTGTACTTAATGGATTACCACCTATGTGGTAATTTGTGGGTACTTTGTTTTTTCCAAAGGGGATGACTATACATTTTTTGGCATTTAGTTTAAGGCCATGACTCTGGCACCAGTCGTCTGTTTCTGTGAGGCCCTTCTGGAGGATGCATGTGTCAGCTGGTGTGTTTACTATGGCGCCTAGTTTGCAGTTGTCTGCGAACTTTGTCAGCCACAACCCCCCTATATTTGCCTGCACATCTGAGAAATAAATGCCGAACAAGAGGGGTCCCAAGACAGAGCCCTATGGGACTCCACTTGTGACTGGCTTAGAGTCTGACATAGCTCCAGCTATTCTGACTTTGTGGGTTTTGTCCTTTAGCCAGTTTGCAACCCATCTTGTGACAAATGGGTTTACATTTAAGCTGTTGAGCTTGTCTATGATGCCTGAGTGGGGTATTGTGTCGAAGGCTTTTGCCAGATCCAGGTAGGCTGTATGAACTGCTTTGCCTTCATCGATGGCTCTAGTGACTGTTTCAAAAAAGTCCACCAGGTTTAAAAGACAGGATCTGCCTTTTACAAAGCCGAACTGGGTAGGGTCAATTGTCTGTAGGTCCCCGATGTCTTTGTTTATGAGTTGCATAATGATCCTTTCCATAGCTTTGCAGACCAGGCTGGTCAAGCTTATGGGGTGGTAGTTTCCAGGGTCTGTAGAGGTGCCACCTTTGTGGAGTGGGACCACTGTAGCTGTACGCCAGTGTTCAGGGACGTATCCTGTAGCAAGGCTAAGATTAAACAGCGTTCTTATGTGCGGGTTTAGCTCCTCTAGGAGTTCACGTAGCATGCAACCCGGGACACCGTCAGGTCCCATGGATGCTGTATTTTTAGCTTTGCTGAGGGCAGCTCTCACCTGGACATCTGAGATTTCAGGGAGGTTGCATTCAGCTGAGATATTTATTTCGTCTTTTGGGGGAGAGGAGGGGAGAAATTTGCACTGAACCTGTCTGCCAGTATGTTGGCAATATCTGTGGGTTCAGTGTATTTTTTGCCATTATGAACTAACTCTGCGCATATCTGAGGGTTTCCACCCAGGTTTCTAACATAACTGAAGAAGGCCTTGTGATTATCTTTACTATCCTTAGCGATTTTTCTCTTGAAGTTGGCCTTTGAGGATTTTATTAGCGAACATAGTTTTTTGCTAGTGCTGATCAGGGATGCCTTCCCTTTATGGGATTTTGCTCTGTCTTGCAGTAGCTTCCTTCTCGTTATAAAGTTTGTTTATGGCTGGGGTCCAGCAGATAGGATGCCTGCCTTTGGTGGAAAGGGTCTTGGTTTTATTTTGGATTGCATGATCCATGCATTCTTGGAGATGCCCGTAGAAAGCATTTTTGAAGGATTCAGCAGTATGGGATGTGGTTTCCACTGGCCCAAGGGGCTTGAAGGATACCATTTCAGTCCTAAGGAGTGTAAAGTCGGCTTTTGATAAGTTTCTCATTGTGGTCTTTTGTGCTGGGGGTGGAGGTGGGATATGAATATCTAGGGTTATTAGTTTATGGTCTGATCTCACTAGTGAGGGGTATACTTCCAGTGTTGAGCATTTTGTCCCCATGTTTATGATGATCAGGTCAAGTATATTATTTCCCCTTGTGGGGGAGGTGACTAGTTGTTCCATCGCATTTGAGTTGATTTCCAGGAACCTTTGGGCTAGGGTGTTGGGGCTTGATTAATGCACCCAGTCTATGTTTGGGTAGTTGAAGTCTCCCAATATGATGGTATTTGGTGAGACATTCATATCCTCCAGTGTCTTCAGGAAGGCTGAATGGAGTTCCTGAGATTGCGAGGGTGGTCTGTAGCATGCTACAAACTGTATAGCAGTTTTGCCTACGGTTAGTTGCACATGGATGGTTTCCGATGCTTCGTGCGTTGCCACTAACCTGGAGGTGTGGGTGTCTTTAATGAATATGGACACTCCCCCTCCTTTTGTGGTTCGGCCCAGGTTTTGGGGCTGAAATGCATGATACAAGGTATAACCTGGTAGGGCTGGGGTGCTCTCAGGAGCCTTGAACCAGGTTTTAGTTACTGCACAGACATCGATGCTCTCCATACTGAGGAGTGCTTCAAGAGCCTGCATCTTGAGATTTAGACTTCTGGCTTGAGCAGCATTATCCTTAGTTTTTTTCCTTTATTGTTTTCTAAGGTGGTGGGTTTGTCTTTTGAGCCTTGCCTAAAAAAGGCACTATGGGGGTGGCAAGAGCCTTAGCCAATATCCGGAAGCCCAGTGGTGACAGGTGCAAGCCGTCCCTTGCAAAGCAGAGTGGCTTGTCCAGCATGTCATCTCAAGCAGACAGACATTGGATCCCCCTAGAATGACACCAGTAATTGAGCCAATTATTAAAGCTGATCATCTTGTCTTTGTATTGTGGCATCATTCTTGGTGAGGGCAAGATGCTGCTCAGGGTCAGGGTCATACCGGCCTGGGCTACATAATCAGAGAGCTCCTCTATGTCTCTTTTCATGTAGTCCAAGGAGGTACGTCTCAGGTCATTCATGCCGGCATGGACAATGACGGAGTCATATTTGTACTTGCTTTGGAGTGACCTGAGTGCTTGTGTTATGTGGCGGATCCTAGCTCCCGACAGGCAGCTCACCGTTACCCTCTCTTTGTTCAGCCTGGTAAGTGGGACGTCAGTGTGTCTGACTATAGAGTCACCTATTACTAGTGTATCAGGCATGGTGTTTCACCTTAAGGGCTGTGATTGTTTGGCACACTGACTTTGTGTACTATGTGTTGCATGTGCAGAGTTTTGAGGTGGTGTTTTCTTGCATGTCTGCTTTGGGAGCCTCTGTTGTTTCGGTAAGTTTTTTATTAGAGCCTCCGAGTATGTCTTTGGTTTGCAGTTGTGGCTGGTTTATGTGAGACTGGGTTTGTTGCATGTGTGGTTACCTTCTCCTCCTGTCTGGTCTTGCTAGTCCTGTGTTGAGAGAGTTCAGCCTCCAGTTTGGCTATATAGTTGCATCTCTCACATGTGTTTGTGTTTGTTGGGAGGAGGAGAGGGCTGTCTGTGTACATGAGACAATTGTAACATTGTCTCAGGATTCCCAGATTAACCAGCTGAACTGGAGAGGATGTCAGTAATATACCACTCGACATGCCAAAATAGTATAAGGGGGTGATGTGTAACTGGGTCAGAGAGAGGACTTTGAAGGGAAGTGGGTATTAGCATGGGTTGTAGGTGGATGTAGTGCTTACGTTAGTTTAAGGGTGCTTCACTTAAAAGAAAGGTTTTAGGAGCAAGTGCTAGGCTTATGATAAAGCAAATAGACTGATTTTGCTGTGTTACAGGTATCCATGCTGCCTGCAAATGAGTATAGCTAGGCTGCGATTCATAGCGCCATTTAAATTAATATGCAATGGCTGTGAATAAGCCTAAGCAAATGAACTCATGATGAGGTGTAAATAAGAAATTTGCAAAACACCCACTCAATCCACCATGGCATATGTAAAAAGTGTGTTTAATAACAAAAACAGATACAAGGATAAGCGCTTTCAAACCGTAGACCAAGATGATAGCTGGCTAACTTGGTAAGCTGTGGACCAATTATATTTAGTTGGTAAATGTTGGATGAGAGTTGCTGGGATTAATTATATTTATTGCGTGCTATTAGCATTTTAAAGTAGTGGAGCATTTTGCATCTATGGATCTAAAGAAGAGCTATGGCTTGAAAGTGCTTGTCCTTGTATCTGTTTTTGTTATTAAAACACACTTTTTATGTACGCTGTGGTGGATCGAGTGGGTTTTTTTGCTAGGTCACTCATTCTTTACCACTATGATTCATTGGTTCTCCTGTGTCTGGTTTTGTTCGTTTGGGCTTTGGTGTTTTTACAGCTGGGACAACACATGTCGGGAACAGCCACTGAAGCTGTTGAGTTGGATTACCAACCGGAGGTATCAGCTGCCAGGACCTTTAAGGAGCAGAGCAAACTCTTAATCCATCAAGAGGTAAATCCACGTATGAATGTGAATTTTACTCAAGGAGTGACTGTGGATATAGATGATGGCACAAATAATGAAGGCTTGAAGAGAGCTTTTTATGAACTAGAGTATGAGCTATTAAGATTAAAATGCCTCCAGTGGCAGCGTTTTCATTTGGAGGTGTGTATACATTATAAGATTGTATCCAAAGGTTTACGGGTGCTTTGCATGCCAATTTACAGTGATAGTTTTCCAGATCTCCTGCCTCAATGGCAATAGATCAACTTGCAAACCAGTCTTTAAGTACATGTGGCTACTAATTCATTATTTTGAACAGCATGAAAAGAAAAGCTTATTGACCAGATAGAAAACAGACAATTAGACACTTTAAAGAGGTTCCCCTCTGAGTTATGTTTAATGGGGCTTGATAACTTGTTTCATATTCTAGAATCTTATGAGAATAAGTTGCAACTAACCAAAATATGTAAACTACATAAAGATTATAATGATTTTGTCAAAGGTAATATTGCATGGCCAAAAGAAAGAGTGGATGCAGCTAATGAGCAGTCAGCAATTGGTTCAAGTTTATCTTTATCTTTTCCTGAACCAGTAAAGACTACCATTTCAACTGACACTTGCCAGGTGTTATCTGATTAGGAGGAGGTCACTATCAGTAATCTGAATACTTTGGTACAAGCCCTCGTAAATAAGAATGAATGGATGCCAGTCCAGTATGAATTACCAACAACTAATAATGATGTGGATTTAACTACTGATAAGTTGGGAGCAAGACCAAAAACTAGATATAATATTGGTTCGGGTTTTCCAGTGCTTTCTGTCCCCATCAAGGTCTAGCCCTTGAATCAAAGGGACAGGTTGAACAGCAAAGGGACGAAACAAAGGAAGGTAGCCATGTAATGGCTTCCCTTGTTGTAAATTTATCTAGCATGGTGTTAAGTGATGAACAAGTTAATGTTCTAAATAAAGGGCTGACATATGTACCTACTCAACTCCCCGGCTTACATGAGATTTTAACTGATCTGAGACTTTTTGGCTGTAACATTATGTTGAAGAGTCTATTTGGGACAACAGAAGGTGGCAACAATGATCGAGTGATGTTGAAGAAACCTAATACATTTGTATCAATTTTCCACCCACGCAGTAGATACTTTTATAAAAACTTGTGAATCTAAGATCTCTGATATTGTATATTCTGGTAAACGACAAGACTTCTATAATCTAACTAAAGGGAAGTCCTTTGCTTTAAAACTTGTTTCAGATAAAAACATTGTCAGCCCGGCAGATAAAGGTGGACCCATCGATGAATTCCTTGTCATATGAATGGAAAACGCCATCTATTCTCCAAGATATGAGCACATGCAGTGAAATAACCATTCAGGATGTGAGACAGATTATAATAGGCGTTGGCCATTTTCTGAACAAGTTACTCATCACATCATCACACACAAGATTTCCAATGAGACCTACAATTTTGTGAAGTTTGAGGAACCACTAACAACGGTAATTAAAGGACTTCACAAAGGACAGCAATGATCCACCCCTGAGACCGATAGTAACCCATTCACCTCCCCGATACTAAGTGATTGTTTATATGGGTGGAAAACAAATTAAAACCAATGTTATCCTTTGCTTCAGCTGTTTTGAAGGATATGGATGTTTTTTGTTTTTTTTACTTGTTTATCTGCTTATATGGCCTATATTCAGAATGCAACAGACCTTATGTTTGTAAATCTAGATGTGAATAGTTTTTTCATGGTCATACCCAATGAAAACGGCATTATGGCCATAAAAGGATTTTTTGACAAAGAATTGTGCTTGTAAACGGACTATGATCTTTCAGTTCTGCAGTTTCTGGAGATTAATTCTTGAGAATAATGTTTATTTGGTAAACATTATTATTGGAAGAAATGGGGGGGGGGGTTGCAATGGGGACAGCTTGTGCTAACACCTATGCCAATTGGGTGTTAGTGCATTGGGAAGACCAGCATATGCACATATGCACAGTGAAAGGAATTCTTGGAGGCATTATGTATGCTTTTATAAGAGATTTGTTGATGATCTCTTTATTCTTTAGATTGGCACTGGGGAACAATTGCTGGCATTTGACTCCTTTGGAAACTATTACCAACTTCCTTGCCTTTACTGTTCTTCATTCTCAACAGGAGATAGATTTTCTAGATGTCAAAATGTTTAAGGATGAACTCAGTTTCTTGCAGACTGTGACATACTGTAAACCTTGTTGGAAGAATGCTTTGGTGATGCGTGACAGTATGCATCCACAGCATATCTTTGACAATGTGATGAAAGGTCAGATAATGCAAACCTCCAGGTTGTGTAC
Source organism: Protopterus annectens (assembly GCF_019279795.1). NCBI lineage: Eukaryota > Metazoa > Chordata > Ceratodontiformes > Protopteridae > Protopterus > Protopterus annectens. The sequence goes on along the minus strand of NC_056747.1, from coordinate 593,764,383 downwards.
AGAAGAAGACCAGTATTAGGTGGAAATTAATTATTTACTAACTTGTTTTAAAGAACAAGGTTATGCTGAATGGGATATTGAGAGAATGGAGAAGACCCATCATACGTGGAGATGAATAAGTGGCAAACCATGGTTTAGACCAAGGCAATTCGGAGCTTTTGGGGATTGTGAGGTCCCACTCCCACAAATGAATCAGCAACCTTTGTCTGCATTGTCAAAGCAGCAAATAAGAATATCCAAGGTTAGTTATGAGGTACAATAGTGACGTGCACAAGATTCATAAAGTGATTAAAAATAACTGGAAGATCTTACACTCTGTCAATAAAATCAGGACCATAGTGGGTCCAGCTCCATCTTTCAGCTATAAAAATGCCCTCAACTTGAAAAGAGTTCTATGTTATGATTTGTTTTGTATCCTATGGTACAGGGTATGATTAAGTCTGATAGGGTTAGTACTTTCCCCTGTAGAAGCTGTAATGGGTGTAGTCTTATTGACAAGTCCAACTTTTTTTAACATCCGGTTAATACAAGGATTTACAAGTTGGATGTTTACACGGATTGTAAGATGAAGACTTTGGTATACCTAGCTAATTGTGTGTGATGTACCTCCTTTTATGTGGGTAAGACTAATTGCATGTTGAAAGAGCATGTTTTACAACATGCAAGAGACATCAGGTCTGGGGCAATACACTATGCTTTGGCACAACATATTAAGTCTCATGTGGGTCATTCCTTTGTTTTTATGGTTTTACATAGGTTCATAGGTTGGTACTAGGCTATCGGCCCTAGGGCCTATACAAGCCTAGCCATAACAATACCCTGTATATTTTTCCCATATTTACTTCCCTGGACCCCTGTCTAGCAGGGCGACTGACGTGAACCCCGGGGTGAATTTCCTATCTCCCATCAAATCATCCAGGGTTCCTTTTGAAGCGCGCCAAGGAGGTGCTCTGCTTGACATGTATAGGCAGTCTATGGGGAGTCTGTGGCTCAGGAACCTATCCCTCCAGCAGGTTTTGTTCATTGTGATGACAAGGTTTAGATCCCTGGAGCATGCCGCTCTGAGGGATTAGGATTTCTTTAAGTGGAGCATGTCCAGCAGCTCAGGGTTTGACATGGCCTTGTATGGTAACCAGAGTTCAACTCTGAGTAGATGATATACCACAGAGTATAGCTGGAGTTTTTTTTAGATGATCAGTATAGGGCATCTGCTTTAGGCTTTTAGTGAGGTATTTCTGTGGCCTTTCCAGCTGTTGCAGATGTCTTGTGAGGTACATACCAAACAGGGCGTTGTACTCTATAATGGGTCTAATGAGGGATAAGTACAGTGGGACAATGACCTTGTTCTGGATGAAAAGCCCTTAGTGATGAGGTGTGCCACATAGAAGGATTTCCTGACTGTTGTGGCAATGTGGTTATCGAAGGTGAGACCACTGTTCCCACAAGTCCCTCATCACACTTTCTGTGTTTAGTGTATTGCCACCTATGTGGTAATTCATGGGTACATGGTTTGTCCCAAAGGGGATAACTATACATTTCTTGGCTTAAACTTGAGCCCATGGCTCTGGCACCAAGCATCTGTTTCTGTAAGGCCCTTTTGTAGAATATCCACATCATTTCGGGATTCAATAATGGCTCCTAGTTTGCAGTCATCTGCAAACTTTGTTAGCCAGTGTCCATTAGTGTTGGCCTGTACTTCAGAGAAGTAGATGCCAAACAAGAGCGGTCCCCAGGACTGAACCCTGGAGTACTCCACTTGTCTGGAGCTTGATTTGGAGTCAGCTACTTTTACAGTGTGAGTTCTGTCAGTAAGCCAGTTGGCACCCCATCAAGTGATGTAGGGGTTTCTACCCAGCTTAGTAAGTTCATCTATGATTCCAGAGTAAGGGATGGTGTTGAAGGCCTTGGTGAGGTCCAAACAGGCTGTGTGGACCACCTTACCCTCGTCCACAGCTCTGGAGACTGATTTGAAGAAGCCAATCAGGGTCAGGAGACAAGATCAGCCCTTCATGAACCCAAACTGGGTGGGGTCCAGTGTTTGAAGGTTGCCAATGTCTTTGTTTATAAGTTCCATGATAATGTGTTCCATGCCTTTGCAGATCAGGCTTGTCAGACTGATGGGACGGTAGTTCCCAGGATCCAAGGTGTATCCCCCCTTGTGGAGTGGAATAACTGTAGCTGTGTGCCACTCAGTGGGCACGAAGCTTGAGGTGAGGCTATGATTAAACATGACACTTAGGTGAGGTGCCAGTTCATTTTGTAGTTCATGTAATACACAACCCAGGATATCATCTGGTCCCATGGATGCTGTATTCTTAGCTTTGGAGAGTGTGGTTTCTACCTGTGTGGCTGTGATTACCGGAATTTGGCAATCTTTTGGTATTGAGATGGGCCCTTTAGGGGTGAGAGGGGGTGAAGTTTGCACTAAATCAATTTTCCAGGATATTGGCAATATCCTTGGGATCACTATATTTAATGCCATTCTGTTGTAGCTCAGAGCATATCTGAGCATTGCCATTTAGATTCTTGACATAACTATAGAATGCATTGTGGTTGTCTTTGGAATTTTTGGCAATTTTATTTTCATAACTAGCTTTGGAGGATTTTATGAGGGATCTCAGCTTCTTACTGAGGCTGATAAGGGAGTTTTTTAGCATCTTGGGGTTTTCCTCTTTTCTGCAACAGTTTCTTTCTTCTGTTGTATAGTTTGTTTATGGCAGGGGACCACCAGATTGGCTTCCTTTTTTTGGAGGAGAGCGTCTTGGTTCTATTTTGGATGGCATGATTCATGCATGAGTGGATCTGCTTGTACAGTGCCTTAGTGTAGGATTCAGCAGTCGAGCATTCAGCTCCCATCTGCATGGGTGTCATGAAGTTTGTCACTTCTGACTTGAGTAGCATGAAGTTGGATTTGGAGAAGCTTTTTTACAGAGGTTTCCTTACTGTGGGGTGGGGGTGGGATGCAGATGTCAATTTGCTTATGGTCAGACCTAAACAATGAGGGGTGACCACTGGTGTGGAGTATCTATGTCCCATGTTGGTAATGACCAAGTCTAGGATATTGGAACCCCTGGTGGGACAATGGATTAGTTGATCCAGGGCATTGGAATTTATGAATTCCAAGAACCATTGGGAAAAGATATTGGTACCAGAGTAGTTTTCCCAGTTAATGGCAGGGTAGCTGAAGTCACCCAGTATTAGGGTGTTTGGTTGTATCTTAATATTGTATGTTTAGAAAGGTGTAGTGAGAATCTTGGGTCATGGTGGGGGATCTGTAGCAAGCTACAATTTGGATTGCAGTCTTACCTAGTGTTAGTTCCACCTGGAGAATTTCAGATGCATTGTGTTGGGCAACTAGCCTGAAGGTGTGAATATCCTTGGTGAATATGGACACTCCACCTTTAGTGTTTCGGTCCTGGTCTGGGTGTGGTAAAAGTTGTAGCCTGGTATTGCAGGGGTGCTCCCTAGAGCCTTGAACCAGGTGTCAGTCACTGCACAGATATCGATGTTCTCCATTTTTTAGGAGTGCCTCAAGAGAGTGCATTTTGAGGTTTAGACTTCTAGCATTGAGTAGCATTATCATCTTTAGATTTTGCATGCTTATATCTGTTACGGTGGTGGTTTTGTCCTTTGAACCTTGCCTAAAAAAGGCACTATAGGGTTGGTGAGAGCTTTAGCCAGTAACATGAATCCCAGGGGTGACAGGTGCAGACCATCTCTGGCAAAGCATCGTGGTTTGTCGATCATGTCGTCCCAGGCAGACAGATACTGGATCCCCTTTGAATGACACCAGAAGCTTAGCTAATTGTTGAAGTCAATCATTTTGTCCTTGTACTGTGGCATCAGTCTGGGTGATGGCAGGATGCTACTCAGGGCTAGGGTCATACCTGCCTTGGTCACATGATCTGAGAGCTCTTCCATGTCCCTTTTCATGTAGTCCAGGGAGGTATGTCTCAAGTCACTCACTCCAACATGGACAATGACAGAGTCGTATTTGTACCTGTTGTGGACTGTAACTTTCTCCTTGATCAGCTTGGTGAGTTGGACATCAGTGTGCCTGACTATAGAGTCACCTATGACTAAAGTGTTGGGTACATTGTCTTGCCCTAGCGGCTGTTGGGTGGCACAATGAGGTTGTGAGCTATGTGTCACTGATTGTGACTGGTGTTTGTTTGCGTTTCAGCTTTGGAAGTCCTTGTTGCTTGGGCAGGTTAATGTTAAGAGCCTCTGCATATGTGGGTTTAGTGTTGCTATGTGTGGGTGATGATGGTGTGGGTTTTGAAGAGCCATGTGTTGCTTGAGGTGCAGTGCAGGTGTTAACCTACTCCTCTTGACTGTCTAGCATAATCTTGGCTGGGGAGAGCTTTGCTTCCAGTTTGGGTGTGTAAGTGCATCTCTCGCAAGTTGTAGTGTTGGGTGGTAGGGGGAGAGGGCTGTCTGTTTACATGAGGCAGTTGCTGCATTGCCTCAGTATGCTCAGATTCTCAAGGTGGACAGGAGAAATCACTGGAAGCTGACCCTTGGACATGACTGTTTAGGTGCTTTTTTTGTAAAGTACAAGAGCTGTTTTCCCTTACTTTTGCAAGGTACTTTGCAATTATAGGCTATTTAGTGCCTACGATTAATTTCTCCTTATTAGCAAGGAGAGTTGAGTGCTTGTATCAGTTTACGGCTTCCTAGTGCTTTCCAGCAGGTTTTAGAGCAAGTGCTAGTCACAGGGGTTCAGATTTTAGTACTACTACGGAGAAATCAGCTAGTTCTAAGGGAGAATTTGAAGAGCAGACTTTCTGGCACCTGGAATAGTTTAACCGTAGCCTGACGGTGCTGCATAATGCGAAAAATGTGCAAACATGCATGTTTTTAAGCCAGAAAGTTGAAAGGGATAGAAATCAGCCCAAAATGGCTAAAATTACAATTTCAGAACTGGAAACCACTCCTCTAGTGTCAGACAGGCAATACAATGTATAGTGTCAGACAGTCAGTACAATGCTCACCACTCCCACTGGTAAGCAGTACATGTACAGCAACTAACCATAAGAGGTGGTGACTTGCACTTTCAAACTGAGCTCAGTGAAGCTAAATAGATAGAAGATTTGCAAGCAGAATGAGCCCCTGGTTTAAATGCAATGTTTCCATTAAAGCCAGCTTTAAGGGGGTGTAGACCAAGATGATAGCTAACTTGGTAAGCTGTGGACCAATTATATTTAGTGGGTAAATGTTGGATGGGAGTTGCTGGGATTAATTGTTTTTATTGGTTTTTATCAGTATTTTAAAGTGGTGGAGCATTTTGTATCTATGGTTCTGAAGAAGAGCTATGGCTTGAAAGTACTTCTCCTTGCATCTGTTTTTGTTATTAAACACACTTTTTACATACGCCGTGGCAGATCAGGTGGATTTTTTTGCTATTTTACTCATCCTTTGCCACTAAGATTCATTGGTTCTCCTGTGTCTCGTATTGTTCGTTTAAATAAGAAATTATGTAAAACAGCATATGCCAGTGGAAGTGATATTTTGCCAACTAGTGACTCAGTCAAATTTTTGTGATTTGTTTTAAAAAGTGGAGTCACACCTATTCTATCTACTTTGCAATTCAAGTAGATGCTTGCTGACCCAGTAAAATTTCAATTGCACATTTTCTCTCAGGAAAAAAATGTGAGGCACAAATCCCATTATATATACAAGCAGTTGCTAGCCAAGTTAATAAACACATCTGTCCTATCAACAGCCCCTACCACACACACAATTTCAGTGACACTCTACCAATAAAAACGCAACATATTCAACCCAGAAAACATCCCTGCTACTTTAGTACTTCACAATTAAAACATCTTTTATGTGGAAAAATACTTTTCTATGCATCCCCTACACCATCTACTTTATAACATCAAGCAATGCTCTACTACTTTTGGGCATCTCTTATTATGTTGACTGTACATGCACAACAGACAGCATTTTTATGCAATACAAAATGAAAGGAAACTCTTGTAAACACTGCCCTTCATCTGTGGCATCACAAATCATAAATTCATATCAACAATCCAAGTGCTCACAGTCACTACATGACACCAAAGTAAAGGATTTTCCTCAATGATCACTAATCATTTCCACTGCTGCTGTAATGACTTCCCATTTGCAAACAGCAGCTTACAGTCTTGTAATATGCTGATCATATGAATAAAAAAAAAAGCATACCTTTGAGCGAATGCATTAATCTTACCTCATTTTTAACGGTTTTCCTATATTTCTTTTTTTTTTTTTTTAGTGTAGCAATCCCAATGTAAAATATGGTGCTGTTAAACTTTATTTATGTAAATTCAGGATCCTTTACACATTGTACATGCAGATAAGGTCCTTTTATGTTTATCTCTATGCATCACAGCAATATGTTAAAGTATACGGCACTTTACGCATGTACTTGGTCTCTGCTTAAAGCATATCTTTAGATATTTTATGCATTTGCCACAGGTAGTATATTTATCAAAATGCCTATGTATTTCTGTAGCCAGCGTGAATAACCTCTGCTGACCTTATTTACATATTACCACTCTTCACAGATTTCCACTACATAAAACTGGGACTGCGAATACCACATAGAAGTGTATACAGTAGATCATTTTATATATATATATATATATATATATATATATATAGGTTTACTATTAGATGTTCAAAGCGAACTCCGTTGACTGCACTTTTGTCGAACATGGAAGTTCGAAAACGGTAATGTCGAACACCAAAAGCCAACCTAGGGATGGGTTTTAACATGGGTCGAGATAGGGGAGAGGTTTGTAGTTCAGCAATAACACTGAAAACCTATCTCGACCCATGTTAAAACCATTCCTAGGTTGGCTTTTGGTGTTCGATATTACCATTTTCGAACTTCCGTGTTCGACAAAAGTGCAGTCGACGGAGTTCGCTTCAAACATCTAATAGTAAACCATATATATATATATATATATATATATATATATATATATATATATACTGTATCCACTTATCAGCTTAACTTCCTTTCAAATAATGCATTTAACAGACTGTTAACAAAACTTTGATGAAGACATTTCCAAAGCTGACTCATAATTCAGTGAAAAGACTTATATATTCACTATTCTGAGTACGTCTTGATTTCCTATGTTGCCCTTTATCTTGCCTACAGAATTACAGCATATAAATTTGCCAAATGTTAGCTTTTATCTGAAGTAGTTTATCAGTAAAGGTTGTCAGTTCTAATGCACATCATACATCCATGTGTATTTTATATAGATTTCCATTGTGCAGTGTCTCACAGGATACTGTCTATAATTGGAAAATTACCTTAACTGAATAAAGGCCCTGCAGAGTTAACCCTGCTGAGCCATAAAACAGATTGATCTGAACAATTCCAAGAGACATTTCCCATCTCCAGCTCATTCAGTGCACTTATAACCTGCCTGCTGTGACTCAGTAACACAGAAATGTACAAGCTGTAACTGCTGAAGTGACAGCTAGAGAAGGGATCAGTTTTTTTTTTCTCCAAAATCTTCTGTGACTATTTTCAGATCTGAAAATAATGTGTTTGAACAACATAAATTAACTAAAATTATTTGCTGTCCTGAAAGCCATAACAAGTTATTTATTTTTTGGAAATGTTGACATTTTATATGCTGTTCTGAGTTCTGTGACATCTCCAGCACTGAATTAGGTTTTATCATAAGCCTGTAGGTCACTGTGGAGGATAAATGTTTGACTGTCTTGTTTAGAAAGGTATTTGAGTATATGTGAGGGTCAATTTTATGCTGTTGTGTTGATATACGAGTTTGCTTCATGTGTTTTTCCCTTGTGAGAATGATGCTTTTATGCCTATCCATATATAACTGGAGTCTGACTTTTGTCATTGTGCTTTAATGTCAGTTTATTATATTAACAGCTTACCATATCAGATGTCAGCCTAGAAATATGACGTAAAACCTCTTTATGTGAAAAGCTCACTGTCTGCCTTCATGACTTTCATATTAATAACTTCAATCAGCATTAGTGTATGTATCTGACTGTTATAGAGAGCCATCTCACAGAAATGCAAGCAGGATAAATTTCAGAGGCTGCCACTTCTATAGGCTTGTATATTCACTTCTAGACAGTGTGCTGTTTAAGAGAATATACCATAACTTGCAACATTATATTTTCTGTTTTAAATGCTATTTCATTTTCGATGAATCACAAAAAAAACATCCTTGCATTAATTGAAGCTTTATGTGAAAGTTAGCATTCTGGGTTCAGCTGAAAGAAAAATGCACTATAATTTTCAGCAGCATCACAACACATCTACTCCTTGCTGCAAGAGAGCATTGTAGTTCCTAATAAAGCATAACACTCTTACACTATTGTAGGGCATTTCATCTTAGAAACACAATCCTAGCCAAAGTGTAGCAAATGACTTTTATAGCAAAAGACATCATCACAGGTCTTTTACTGCTGAAGATGAAGCTAAATTAACACTTTAGCATTTATTTACTCTATCAGTGGAAAATTTTCCTGGAAAGTCAATAAAAGCCTATAACAAAATTACATACGGTGACTCATGCCATATATTTAGAGTTCAGAGTTCAAAGACCTTGTCTTTGTATCAATAAACATTCTACCTCATTGATTGTTTTCCTGGTACTTACTCCACCAGGAGACAACCCTCTCCATTCAGCCCTTGCTATGCTTGGGCAGCTTCACTCCACTCTCTTAACTTACCTCCAATTCCCACCCACCCCTACTACATCTACACTATTACCTCACTTACTCTACCTCCTCTACTCACCTTCCTATCCTTATATATGCCTAACTGCCCTAACCAGTCACAAACTGTTCTCATTAATACCATCCCCACCCACTTCTATTCTAAATTCCTTGTCAAATTTCACTCTGCTCTGTCTCCATCAAAACTAACCTATTTTCTACTCTATCACTGCTCATTACCTTATCTCATCATACTGCAAGATTTTTACAACACTAACCATGCTATTTCCTTCCTGTATCACCTAATTCATCCTCCTTCTCTCATTACTATCACCACCACCAGTAGTAATAAACACCCCTCAATCACTACTTCATTCTCACCTATTAATCATCTTTCCATTAGCTACTCAAAAATCTCTGCAGGCTTATTTCCCATAAGTCCATTCCAGTGGTATAACCCCAAAATACTAAAAAAATGTCAGTCCCAATGTAAAGGTAATACTTTCACTTATCTCTGCTAAAATGCCATAATAAACAAACCATCTTCCTCCATCATACATCAGTGTGGTGGCATCTATCCCAATCCAGGCCACAACAAACCCCACACCAAAGAATACATCCTAAAAGTTGAAAAATAGTCACTCTAAACATTAGAGGCATATACAACTAAATCACAGATTTTCATGCCTGGATTACCCAACATAACCAGACATCTTAGCCACAACAGAGACATCACTAAAGACTACAATATAAGATGCTGAAATACTACCCCTGGTTATAGTATTATTAAATTCAACAGAACAAATAAAACAGGTGAAATAGCTATAATCTTCCCAAATATGCTCACAGTATGTCCCTATACAGGCACAATCCCAAATTTTGGAAAGCAAGCCAAGACCATATGCATTGTTGTGCTGTATATCCCCAAGACAAAACATTCCAATACTTGAAAACATACTATCTTGGATACCACATACAATCAGAAATTAAATTATCCTCCTGGGTGATGTAAACATTGACTGTCAGTCATCATCCACAAATTCAGCAATCAATGTCATTAACCTCTTTGGATTCACTCAACTTAATACATCAACAACTTATGGCAAAAATAACTCCCAACAATCTATCCTGGACTGGATTCTAGTTGCCAACTTTAGGTACCCTCCCTGATACACTGAGTGACTACCTGCCAGCTTATACCCACAGGAGGAGTATTATATAACTAACACAGGAAAATAAGCTCAAAACTACCCATAATCTCTCACGTTTCTCCATGGAGTCTTTCACTGAAGCTCAGAAAGCAGTTCACTGGTCCATCCTAAAAGACTCCCCTCCTTAAAAGATGCAGTAGAATAATTCAATGCAGCATGGCTCCTCAACCAATGCAAACTCCTTATGAAAGACAGAGACAGAGCATGGCTTAACTGGCAAAAGAAAAACAATGACAAAAATCGGCAATGATTCAGACAGTTGTGAATCCAAGTCAAGAAACAAGTTAATATACTCACCTACAAAATAGTCATAAAAACAACCCTAAAAATGTAGTTCTCCATATCTACCACATTGTGATGATTTTTGAAAGATTGTGATTGTGTAGCTTTTCTCCCTGGGCCTCCGCTAAGAATGGGCACTTTCTGGCCTAGTCGGACTTTCCTTGTAAACAAATGTCAGATAAATCTGCCAAAAGGCCAATGGCAACAAGGAGGCAGTTAACACTTACAGTTTAAAAGATAAAAGTGTCTGTCTGTGATAATGCATTTTAATGAAATTCTTCAATTTAGGGTAATATAAATCACATGCGTTTTTAGTAGTTCCAATATCTATACCTTTAAGTAAATATTATGCACCGCTATGGTCCTCCTTTAGAAGCTGATGATAAATATGATGGAAGAAAGCTCAAACTGAGATAAACAAAAGCATTTTAGGGTTCAAACAGCTGTATAAAGAGATGCTGAAAAATCATTACTTTTTCCTGCTATAAGATGACCTAGGCTTATCTGATCTGAAGGTATACAGCCATAAATTATCAATATTTACTACTATGCATGAGGCGACAAAGGAGAAGAATAAACTTAGATGCAGTAAAATCAATAAATACTCTTATGTAGGGAAGGTTTAAACATTTTTATAGCTTAAATATATCATATTTTATGGTAATGAAGTCAGATGTTTGTGAGATTTTAGAAAAAAATTATGTTTTTATTTTAGGGTATATCAAGCAAGTTGGTAAAGTTTCTCTCTTTTGGAGTTTACTACTACTTGCCTGAAATATACATCTGCTACACTGAACTATAAACTACTTTTGTAATCAAGTGAAAGTAGGTGAATTATAATGATCACTCTTTTTGTCTACTAGAAATAAACAGAATAAACTTAGGGAACCTGTGGGAGAAAGTATAATCATAACTTTTTGTTGTGCTTATTATAAAGGCTTGTCAAATAAACTGATTCAATAAGATGCAATTCTGCCTTCCATAAATATTTACATTGCTGTGCACATGTTCTAATTTTTGTTATTGTTTGTGTGGAAGCATATATAATCACTTTACACTCCACAGTTTTGACATGAAAACATGATTGTATACATTATCAAATATCTAGGACTATGCTTGCAAAAGGACTTGTTTATTGGATATCATATGCCTTGCAAATGAAGTCAATAGTTTTTAATGGTTTATAGTGAATAGCTGCAGGTTTCTTACATGTTCTAAATTTATTATGGACTATCATATCACTGGAAAACAATAGAAAAAGCAATGTTATTTACTGAATGTGCAGTCAGCAATTTAAACATACAGTGAAGATATTTGAGAATAGAATCACTTTACCCTGATAAGCCACAGAAAATAATTATATTAATATCAGAAATGACTTACTGTGAAGTAATATTAATACTCTTCAGCAAATGTGTACTTGGAAAATGACAGTATTCATTGTATTAAACATATTCAATGTAGAATTCTTTTAGATGAAGTGGGATATGTTGCTTTGGCAGCATTTTAAATGTATAGGGTATGTATTGCTTTAAGACCTTTTGGCACCCTTTTTATTTACTAGGGATTTTAAATGAATGGTTGCAATGTTTGTTCATTTACACTTGAAAAAGCCCTGCATTGAGTCAGGGTGAAAGCGCTTGTGTGGTGATTACTTTATAAGAAATTATTTTATTTATCCTTTTCCTGTGGTCTGGACCACTTTCTTACTTGACTCTTCAGGATTACTCACTAATGTCAGTCAGCGAGAGATGACCTACTGCAGGAGTAACAACCATGCAGTACCACACACTAATGTGCTTTAATGTTTTATGGTCATAAGTAAACTCATTCTGTAGTGATATGATCAGTAGCATAGCTTATAGAAATAGAGTGCAATCTGTTTAAAGGATGCAATGTAGTTAAGCATCAGAAAGGCCTGCAGTCTTTGATTATTATATTTCCCCCAGCAACCCATTTGTTAGTTTGTATTAAGTATGCACAAGCACCAAAATGAAACATTTCTCCAAGCAATCCCTTCAATTAAATGTCCAGGTATGCACAAGCAACAAACATTTACCTAAGCAACCCCTTCAGTAAACTGTCCAGGTATTTAAAACCGCTAACTAAATCAACACTTACAACTCCGTATTTTCCCTGAAAACTTCTGCTTGCTATTATAAGTTCAGGGATATTTACATGGTATGCATGCAAATGAGCTCATTATAGTTTCATGTCTGTAAATCAAACTCTTATGCAAACGTGTAAAGCCCCATAACAGTGTAGTAGCTGTCCACCTTTCGCTTCTGCATTAAGCATGCTACGCTTTTCCTATGGGGGGGGGCATGTTTACATCAACCCCTTCCCATCATGATATGTATGCTCATAGTCTGGGATTTGCATAACCATGGATCGCTGCTATGAAAACAAAAAACTCCGGTACGTGAACCCCACCCTTACAACAGAAATTCATGCCTGTTCTTGTGCTTTGATATTGTGTTCAAAAAATGGCATGGAAAATGTATTATTGAATGCTCCTTAATCACTTCTCTTGTACTACTTTACATCTATTTGAAGTTTCTAATACTGTAACCCTTGTGTTGCAAGTCCTACTGGTGAGTATAGAGATGATGTGCCCATCCTGTTTGATCTTACAGTTTTCTGTCTTCAGAATGGTGCACAACTAAAAGGTACATGAAAAATGTCTGAGACAAATTCTTTCAGCTATGCAAAAGGTTAGTGCTTTGCTGAACAAAATATACCACTGGAGTACTTAAAGAAAGTTGCAGGGTAAATGAATATCATAATTGTTGCTCATTACTGGCGAGACATTTTCTTTCAATAAGTGAAATCTCCAGTACTTCACTCAATGCAGGGATGGAGGACATATTTTTGACTGAAAGAAAGCCATATGTTCAAGTAGACAGAGGTCAAGGTGAAGGGATGAAGGAAAACCTCACTGGTTCAACAGCCAGGTTGTGCTGAAGAAAAATACAAACTCCATTTAAAGATGAGGTTCTAAAAGTTTGTGCAAGATTTACTGTGTATATCCTTAAAATGGAGCAGTACACAAGTAGAAGACGGTGCCACAACATTAACCTCAAAAAATCTAAGGAAGTAATTTAGATTGATTATCCACCTTCTACAGGAAAGATTTTGCGACTAAGGGGCTTTGCTTTTGTGAATGGGTGGGGGACCTTTTATGGTTGTCTTGGGTTGTTAAAGTTATTGCAGTTAGAGGACTGTTTAGTTGTAATTTTGATAAAGATTTAGTTTTGTTTTTGGTAGTCTTGAAATGGTTCTGGTTACTGTTATGTGAAAAAAAAGATTGTGCATTATACATTTAATCGGAATCTTATATCATGGAAATTGAACTTGACTATACTTTCCCTTGTGTAATGGAAATGGAAATTAAATACATATATTTTGTGAAATTTTTCCATGTATAAAGTAATTTGAATTTATATTCTGAAAACTATTATATAGAATACACAAAAATATATATACTGGAGGTTCCATATGGAAAACAAAAATGTCGTAAATGACCTGTAACACTGTATATGCTAATGTGGAAATTATTGCGGTTTAAAAACAAATTATCTTAGTATTTTGCTTTTTGACCAAGTAAATCTGTGCAATTATCATGAGCTTTTAAGGTTTTATTTGTACTTGTAGACAAAAGAAAAGCTCTGCTCCTACTGGGCAGTTTCCATTCTTAGCCTATGGATATTTGAAATTTCCACTCAGATAAAAAATACCCATAGCACAGTTTGATGAGATTGCATGAAGTAACATACACTTTTAAATTCTTATAATTATAATCAAGGTAATGATTATTTCCTTATTTAGATTCATTTTTTTAAATATAGTCACTTCCCTTTAGAACAGAATTTAAAGGGACCTGAAGCGGATTCCACAATTACAGCTACAACACAGAAATATTTGTATAGTTTAGGAACTGTTACGTCTAAATGTAAAACAGACAGCTATGACAGTAGCAAAGAAGCTAGAAGAGTCACTGCTGCATGAAAACTTTGGAGATTAAATCACTCTGAAAATATTTTAATTCCAAAATGGAATTAATAGTAAGGTCTAGGAGATGCTCAGCACTACGAGATTAGTTAATAGTTTCGATTTAATAAAGCCCTTTTCTTACTCAGTTTTATAAATATTATTTTATTTTCAATTTCATTTCAAGCCTTTTATAGTTTGTATAGTTGGAAAACAAAAACGTTTTGCCTTATTTATTTCAAGAAAATATTCAACATCGAATGCTTGTGGCTGACAGATTACTTTTATTTACGTGCTTACAGCTTTGCAGCCTCTGCCCATTGCTAATTGCAACCATTTAAATGTTTAAATTGTGAACTATATTTCATGGTAATCAACAAGGTATGTTTTTGTTTTGCTAGGTTTGAATAACTTCTGGCATACTTTAATGTCTGGTTGGTGCTAGAGAGTCACAAGTTAATCCATTCTGAAAAATGGCAAGAACATTGACGTACAAATTGAATCTGGGCAAATTTGAACTACTGTTGATAATGTCATACTGAAATGGCTCTGTTGTCTATCTGTGGAGAATGTAATCAAAGGGAGCCAATTATTATAACTGATCAGTAGCCGTGCACTGTGCAGTTTGTCTGTGTGATGCAGGTATGCTGGCTATGACCCAAGGCAGCACTGCACAACTACAATTTACACTTATGTCCAATTGGCTCTTTTTGTAGCAGGTAGTTGTGGTGGAGCCTGACCTTATACTACTAGTCCAGCCACATCTTGACAACAGTGGAATGGAAATATGCATGTAGTTTCAGTCCACATTATAGTATTTGGTGGTCACATGTGGGATTCAAATTCCATCTGTTATATTCCTTGACAGCAAGTGGGATTATATACCTTTACATCATACAAAACCAACATTAAAATACTTATTTTCAAATACACAGATTTGCTTTTCATGTGTGTGTTAGTAGTACTAGTGTAACTATCCTTGTGGGCTATTTTAAGTCTAGACAATTATCCCCATTTGGTGCTTAAAATTAACCTATCCTATTGGAGCTTAGATTCATATTACTTAAATATAGATCTTGAAAAGAGTAATACTCTAATTATTAAGTCAAAAAGTAGATATCTGGAGGAGACTGATGCATTGGGATAAAGCATTTAATACCTGCCTCTGTCAATTGATCCCATTTATACTTCAATTTGGTGAGGGATGATCTTTGTTTTACATAGTCTGTGACTCTGTTCCAGTGCAGTATTATCCTCTGTGAGATACCTGTTCCTCCAAACAGTTCTATTTGTGTTGTATGTTTGACACTGGTCACCTCTTAGCAGTCTGTAAGAGACCAAATATAGTGACAGGACTTTGAAGTGGCCCGTGAGGAACATTGTTTAGACCTTGTACCCTTTTTTTAAGGTATTCCACTGTGCTTTCCATTTATTGTATCTGCCTGAACAGATACATGCTTAAAGAGGTGTTATACTAAATGACTGGCTAATCAGGGTCAGTTAAAGGGAGACTGGCTAATGAGGGTCAGTTAAAGGGAGACAATGGCATCCCTGGATCTGGAAAAAATCCCTTTGTTGATGAGTTGTACAATACAGGGGGACCTCTTACCACAGTGGATACATACTGGTCAAAAGTTAAGTATCTGTCCACATACATTTTTAACTACTGGGTCAACCATAAGGGGTGCATTGTCAATTTTGTAGTTCCACAATGAAGATGGCTTTCCGAAGGAGACAATAATGCAATTTTTGGTATTTTGCATTTAGTCCAACATTCTGATACTAGTTAGTAGTTTGTGACAAGCCTTCCTGTAGGAGAGATGACTGTTTTTGGGATTTAATCACAGATTCTAGCTTGCAGTCATCTGCAAGCTTAGTTAGCCAGAGCCCTTTGCTACTGGCTTTTATCTTAGAAGTAGATGCCAAACAGAAAAGGTCTGAACACTGAATCCTGGTGGACTCCACTGGTAAATGGTGTTTTTGAGGCTGTAGCTTTCTTTATTTTGATCTCCTACAGTCTATATGTGAACAAGTTGGTTATCCAGAAAGTAATAAAATGGTTTATTCTAAGTTTATTAGGCATTCTACTATTCCTGATTGGGATTTTATCAAAAGCGTTGGCCAGGGTTAGGTAAGCAAGTGTGCAACACACTTTGGTGACCTTTTCAAAAATACTCATCTGGTTGGGTAAGCACATCCTGCATTTCACTAATCCACACTGGGATAGGTCCACTATTTGGAAGTTCCCTATATCCTTACTGATTAATCCCATGATAATTTTTCCAATTCTTTGCATTTGAGGCTAATCAGATTAATGAGTGTGTGACTGCCAGGGTCTATGGAAGGTACTCCATTTTCCACCATATACCTTTGTTGTCATCCATTCACTTTGTACAAAATCTGTAAGGAAACATGTTCATAACATTAGGAAAATAAACTAAAAAGTCCTTGTGATTGTCCTTTGCTTGGGTGACTATTTTCCGGTCAAACTTGGCTTTGCTAGATTTAATTCAGCACCCAAGTTGCTTGTTTAATTTAATGAAAAGTGCTCTATTATTATGTGTATTGATCTTACTTTTAGCCAAATATCTTTTCATTTTATTATAAGACTTGTTGATATTAAAGTTCATCAAAGGTGTGGTTTTGCAGTATGCCCTTTGCTTGTTTTCACCATTTGCAGATCCATCTATGCATCAGTTGTGAACTTCAGACACAAGCCATTTGAATAAGGCAGATACTACTAGAAACACTACTGAACCTTTGTCTTTTACCTTTCTTCTGATCTTAGTGAGATAGGCCTCCACTTTTCCAATATTTTACTTCTTATAAAGTCAAACTGAGCGAGTTTCAAATGGTTTCATTTCTTTTTGCACTTTTCTCTAATTACCATCATCATACTTGGAAATTGCCAGTTATTTTGTTGAGTGGAGGCAGACTGGCATTAGAATGCTTATCATAGTTTGTGGCCTTCAACATAGTAAAGGTATACCATGTAACTAATTGACATTAAATAGCTGTCCCCCACTGTCCCAAACAGTAACACATGAGGCATGGCCATATATAACGCATTACAATATCACAAAATCCTGATGGAGTATAGAACATTCTGCTTCTCTAAACTTAAAACAAAGAAGTCATCCAGTTGGATCAGTGCTCTTCTTCAGCCAACATATACATACATGTGTAGATACATAAATTAATGCAATAACCTATTTAGCTGTCAGATTTAATACCCACCACCTGCACATAAAATGCCCAACACCATTAATGCTAATGTTTGGAAGCATGAATTTATATCATCCCTACTGCATACAATGACATTTAGAACAGAAGGCCTACTAAGACACATCTTCAGTCATTCCAGGGGGATTAACAATATGCTATATATTCGTACCAAAAGTATTACTCTTTGCGCATACACAGAAAATGTTACCATGTGTGACACACTTGATTTAAATAAAAGTCACTAATTGGGCTGGTAAACCTGCTACAATAAAACAACCTCCCTACTCCAAACCAAAACTATAGTGGATAATGTGTAATGGTCATATATGTTAAATCAAAAACATGATTTAATGAGAAAGGCCTTTGTTATATTCAAGGATTATTCCATGTTCTCATATGCTGCAATGTCAGAGATATTTAAATTGCATTTCTGTTTTTATGCTCTATTAATACAGAGTTTGTCTGCCTCTATATCTGTATTACTGTAGACCAACAGACCAATGTTAGCTAAACTATATTCATTCAGTACTACAAAAGGGGTGGGGGATGATATACACAAGACCAGTGACACTGGATAAAATAAATTTAGAATTCTGCAATTTTAACCCCTCACCTGGCCCCTATGCATCTGTTGGACACAGCCAGTCAGTAAACCACCACTTACGTAAATCTAATTTGTGGGTCACATTTGGGTTGCATGGCTAACTTACAATGGCCTTAGTAGTTAGCCTTGTATAATTTATAGGTTCATACCAGTAGTCCCCTTTGTACAAAGTTTGAGAGAAGCAAAAGAGTATTCAAATGTAAATACTAGTTATGTAGTTCCTGAAGTTAGCGGGAGTATTTTTATTTAGACTGGAGACAACTACATAAGAGAGACAGACTTCACCAGTTGGAAAAGTGACTGTAGAAATTGATATTTGTGTACTGCGGCACCTGACCTGATTGCCACTACCTTAGAAAGAAGTGACTCATTCACTGATATGATACATGATCTCTGC
This sequence comes from Protopterus annectens, assembly GCF_019279795.1. Classification (NCBI taxonomy): domain Eukaryota; kingdom Metazoa; phylum Chordata; order Ceratodontiformes; family Protopteridae; genus Protopterus; species Protopterus annectens. Next base: position 593,745,971 of record NC_056747.1, on the reverse strand, counting down.
TGCACAAACGCTTGCAAAAAGAGAAGGAAAATTTAGTCAAATGCGTTAACTATACAACAGCATCACACAGACATATCCATGATTCAGACAGATATATCACAAACAGAGCTTTAAGTAATAATTTTGTTACAGAGATGGCCAAGCAGAAGCCAGAGTCTGTCAGACTAGGGTAAGAAAATTTGAAGCCACTCCAGTTTACAAAACCAGTGCAATAGCCATAGCATACAAGCTGCTTTATTCCCCTACAAATGATGATGTAATTATAGTTACTCTGATTGCATTTGTTATTACCTGTTATTACAGTTTATTAAGCAAACTGGATGCCTGTTATTGTATATATTTTTTTCAGAATGAACAGTACAATGAAAGTGGTGGTTGTTAGACTGCTTATGTTACAATAATACTGCTATATTTATGGTTGCATTTAGTTGCTGTGCATACTATGCTTTTTTTCTCTCAAGTAAATGAGAACCATATTCTTATCAGCATTTATAACTGATCAAAGCATTGAGGGATGCGGCACTACTGTACCCCTAGATCTGTCGTCCATTTAACAGTTTACATCTTCTCATTCATTAATGCCCTCTGTTTTAGATATACGATTGCATTATATAAACCAGTAACCAGCTATTCTGATTGACAAACTGCATAATCTATCCCATAGGGTCTCCAAGCAGAAATATATGCAGGTATTTTGGCTAATTTGTTTCAGTCTTCACCCTGATACTCACTGCTATGCTGTATTGAGGCATGAGCAAGCCAGTAAAATGAATACCTGCTATGTACACTGCCCACATTTTCTTTGGTTTGAAACCCAAAAATATTAGACTGGATATATAAATAGGTAAGACCATCTGATGCTGGAATGTGGGCTTCAATATAATAATTAGTACTAATTATTATTTAATAGTACTACATAATTAATATGTCATTGTGTTTTGAGTCAGATGAATCAATAGATGTTATATCTTCTGTCAAAGTATGCAAACAACCATGTCTAACATACAGTATGCAAGCTGTAGACTACTACAAAATTAATTTTTGAGGTCTAACATTTTCCCAGCTGAACATTATATTCTCACAACAGAATGTGTGTACAGTCCATTTTGTTAGCATGCATAACTCATCATATTATTCAAAATGGGAGAAGAGACAAACTTTAAACCTAAATCTGACTCTTTAAACACTAGTATCATTGTATAATTAGATGTGCATGAACATACCATAAAGTTACTTTTATAAATTACACAATTTTATTTTTTCAGGCAAGGCTGCTTCTTTCAGTAGAGTGTATTATACTGTAATTATTGCTTTCAGCATTTCATTTCTACTGATACAGAACACACAACTTGCGCAAGTACTCACCTTTTCAAGCACAAATATATGCTGAAGGCCTTTTTTTAAATAGCAGACATTGTCATAGCTGAAAAAATAAAATTTTCTTGCTATAGTATCTTCAAATAATATAATATAATTAGCTGATGCATTTCTGAATTTGTTGAATACCATTTAAAAGTATAAGTTCAGAGGATTGCTTTCAGTGCAACACAATTGTATTTTGATGTGATTATGTTACAGTCATATTAATGAAAAGCAGGTCATAGTAACAGTTTTTTTCTTGGTCATAGGCCACATGTTATTTCTTATTCTGGGCAAAATACCAAAAATAATAGAGTCTTAAAAGAAATTCAGAGAGAGAATGTAGACTTAGATGTAGACTGAACATAAGAATGAATTAGATAAATGTTTGAATTGTTTTGCATGTAGTAATAAAATACTGAAGATGGTATAAGGACTATGAACCTTTACAATGCATTGATGCAACACAGTGTTCTATCGGTTTGTTAGAAAATAAAGTGGTACAGTTGGGATGTAAAACAGATAAGGTAATCCAAGAAGGAACTTGAACGTTTTATTGAAAGTTAAGCTCTTTTATCCACAGAAAATTGATAAATATGGGAGTTCATCAGAACATAGTAAAAACTGGTATAGTATAAATAAAATTCCTACAAAGGCCTCCAAGTGAACCACCATGGAGTGTATTATAATAATTGGGCAAACCTAATTTTCAACACTGGGGATAAGGAAATAGAAAAGCATCAAGTCTTAACTGCCAAAACAACAAACACTCACTGACATGAAAAATTACACTGGTTTTAAGTTTGGGATCTTGGAGGTTGTTCTGGCTGACCCAAGAGGTGGGACATGTGAGAACAAACTGGAATTTAGGGAGTTATTTTGTCTGCAAAGTTATATTAGACTCAGTGGTGGTTCATTTGGAGACCTTTGCAGGGATTCTATTTATATATTTATAAATAACAATTATCTACAATAGATCAGCAGGTATTTACTTTTCTACCTTATTGTCTAAGTATTAATATCAGACATTGATGCTTGTTATTGATTTTCTTAATTTGAAATTATTTTAACAATGTTATTATGAACAGCTCATTTGACAGTGGTTTTAGACAACAAAAGTTGAATGATTTTTAAAAAACTAAACTATATTTCAACATTTTTCTTCTTATCAGTTTTTACTATGTTCTAATGATGTCCTATATTTATCATTTCTTTGTGGCTGAAAGTGCTCAACTTCAATAAAACATTCAAGTTGATTTTTGGGCTACCCCACCTGCTTTTTGTTCCCACTGTACCACTTTATTTAATATTCTTGGTTGTAGACTTAGGGGTATTTTTGACCCTTTGATGTGGTTTCAGTTTGTGAGAAACTTTCAAATACTTTATATGTTACAGTGTATGGTTTTGGTGAGGATAGCATATGTGGGCTGAGTGTGTGATGGCATACCAAGTCCATCACAAAGCCATGGCTCACAACAGGTAGCTTTCTCATTCACCATGCAAGAAATGAGAATATGCACCAAGGCATCCTCATGTTACTTTTTCAATTCTTGGTATATGGAAGAAGATTTAAGATGGAGCTACATGTTTATTCTTGTATGAAGTTCTGTATTTCTGAAGCAGATTAAGAGGAATATCCTTTTTTTGCTTGTGAGGTTGCTCATTGATTGAGCTGTCTTTATGGTAACTCAGAAGTAAACTCACAAGGTCAGATGATTACTTTAGCTAATCTTTTTGAGAAACAAAAGAAACAAAAGAGCAACTCATACTTTGTATAACACATTACATATAAACTAAAGAATTTCTTCATTTAATAGGAAATGCAACAACTTGAATACCTTGTCAAAGAACATATATAATTTGTTTTCAAGATGTAGATAATGAGGATGTTATAAAACACTGACTTGTTGCAGTGATCAATCTGCATTCTTTTAACTATATTTGCCTTTTGAAATGATTCATGATTGCATGAATGTCACTTGCGAATGTCAAACATAGCTATTTAAATTCTGATAAATGTATATGCATCAAAACAAATTGAATAAATGTGTGTAATAGCATTATGTAAAAATGCAGAAGCATATATAATTCATTGCAAGATGCCCTGCATGGAATTTAAGATAACTGAGCTGCATTTCAATACATCTCTACAGAGTAGATCTCTTCACTTAAGAATTTGTCATCTGTAGGCAACAGAAGATCTAATGAATAATTTTGTCAGCTGAAAGTCTGCTGCTCATTTGAGGGCCCACCTACAGACATCCTGAGTTTGTAGAATGCGTGTGTCAGTAGGTGGCTAGACCATCATTTTTGTTACACAAGTGCAAAATAAGAATAAAACCAGCATTTGGTGTTATAATAATATATGAAACTGCTCTGTGAATGAAAACATAAAAACCTCACACAGTCCAATTGATACAGATGAAAAAGAAACCGCTGACAAGCAAACGTTCATAAGATACTTGAAAAAAGAAGGCTTGTGTTCATACATATCAGCAACAATTTGAAAATAAAAATTTATGCAATTGGATTAAAGATGTAAATAATTTTGTATGGCAATAAAAATATAATAGGATAAAAGAATAAAGATAAAATTGTCAGGCGCAGTAACATAGCCACATTTTGAGAAAGTGTGCAGGGGCTTTTTAAAAATTAAAAAGTCTCAATTTGCCTGAGAGAAGAGACTCAGGTCCCAGTGTTTGGCCACATTATGAAAGGAATGTTTCTCCATGCAAGTTATGAGACATGTGCTCATAGGCAGAGTTCATCTTCGGAGTATAGCTCTTTGGTGTGCGGGTACTAGTTGAGCAGTGGTGCCAAGTGAAGACATTTTGAGTACTGGTAGACAATAAATTGAGTGAATTTAATTCGGCATAGTTGAGGTTATTAGGAAATTAAATCTAATTCATTTCTGACAGCAGTGCAATGGTGTACTCTATTGGGGAATACAGTACCAGTTTTGCTATTTTTGCAATAGCATTGCTCTAGACTATGAAATTCAGTGGAGTGTAGATTTGTGAATACTGGAGCTGCATAAAGTAGACTAAGAAACAGGCAGTACCATTTTCTGTTCAGGTAAATTTTGACTACGTAGATGCTCCCTCATTAGTTTTTTGTGTGTATTTCTAATGGTGTTACTGAGATGTAGATCAAACAGAAGGATATTGCTGATAGTGACACCTAGTAAACTGACATTTGAGACTGTGTCTAGTGTTATATTCTCTGAGGTTAGTGCAGCAAAATTAGATTAGTCAGGAGAAGAGCTTTTGGGCAGGAAGAACATAACATTGGTGTTTTTAGTACTGATTATTTGGCTAGATATTTGCAACTGAAGCTTGCTGAGTGCCTGAAACCTATTTAAGGAATAACCTGAGTGAGTATAGAATCATTGGTATACTGAATGATGGCAGAAGGGCCTGATGCAGTGTGTACTTATTTATGTATTGAGTAATAAAGATAGAAGCATGAATCCCTGAAGAACATTTATATTAACATGGGGAAATGTTACATATGTGGTGTGGTTGCAAATACAGTTTGCATTTAACATATTGGTTTCTGTCACTAACATAGCTTTGAACTGGAAAGTATCATCCTCAGACAGGTAAAGACCTTTTGTGACTGCCACATTGATGGGTATCAGACTGTCAAATGTTTTTGAAAGATTGAGAAGGTTGCTGAAACCGGTTGGTTATTGTCACAATGTATGTTAATAGTGCTAAGAAAGGAGAATACAGGGGTGATTGTACAGTATTTTGGTTAGAAAATATGCAGAGGCTAGCTGTAATTTTCTAGAGAGTACTCGAGTAGCTGGGAGTGGGCACATCATTCCAGTATTTTTAAGCAGAGAGAGTAGCCAGAGTTCTATAATCACTTAATTCAATTGAGGTACCTCACTTCCATTGGGAATACAATAAAAATCTTTTTCGATAGTCTAGAGACAATGCATTCCTAGAAGAATCTATTAATGATTAGGGAGAGTGAAAAGAATCAGTGCCTCTTCTGATACACGGATGCATTTTGCAGGAATATTGTTGCTGCGGTGGTGGTGCTGCGGTAGCGTTGTCACCTCACAGTAAGACGTTGTCCTGTTCGATTCTCAGCTAAAGCATCTTCTGTGTGGAGATATGCATGAATGAGCGTACCTTCGTTGAAGGTTGTGCATCAGGGCTGGCAACTCGGTACGTAAAAATCTACTGCCAATCATTAGCAGACCGGAGTTCCGTTGTGGCGACCCCTAACCAGGAAAAGCCGAAAGATACAACAACATTGTTTGCAAAATAGTGCAGTAAACCTAGTAGAAATTCTTGACTGTTATGTACATGGATGCATTTTATCCATAAAAGACACATTTTTAACAAGCCAGGGGTGAACTTTGATTTCACATCCATTAATCCAAATTGCACTTGAATAAGTTTGAGGAAGAGCTCTGCTTCATATGGATGGGGAGTCTGTTCCAGAGAAGGGAATAATCTGTGAAATACATATCTGGCCTTCCAACATGATTTGTTTGACAGATGAGGTTTAGTTTCTTAGACTGGGTAATTTATAACACTACTAGATGGATTCCACCTAAATTAAGACCATTCCTAAATCTTGCTGATACAGTGAAAATGAATACTAGCAATTCTTGCAGAATGTACAGCTGGCTTTAAAATAACTTATTTTACAATTGCATCTTTTGATCTGAAGCCTTTATTTACATTTTTTGAGAGATGTATGGAAGACTTATTTGGTACTTTACCCAGATGAAGCTTTCAACTCCTTTCATCATGATCAAATAATTGAATGTTTATAATGATTAAATGTAAATGGATATGTCTTGAACTGGATAATAAACTGCCTGATGGAATAGTGGCAATGTGATAAATTTAAAGGTAAAACTTTGGGGGTTACATATTAATAAGAGAGGGGTCATAAAGATCAGTTATAAGCTCCAAACGTTTTAATGTTATGTTTGCCAACATGCCAATGTTCAATGTATTGTTGTTCTGTAAATATGCAGATGATTCTAAAGCTGGAACTGAATCAGTTGTCTTAAGTAAGTCATTTTTTTAAACTTTTATCTAAAATAAGAATACATTTATAATTAACTGGAAAAGATTTTAACTTTATTTATAAAATGTGAGGCTTTGCAGTTTGTAAACCACAATGGACGAACATTAGAAACAGATGATCAAGAAGTTGTAGTAATAGAGATTAGAGAGCTTGGGGCAATCATTGGTAATTATCTTTCAAGTTGCATATATAGGACAAAATGGTTACAGCCATGAGAAAGACTGGATTAATCTTTAAGGGCATTATCTATAACAATAATACTAATTAGTTTGCATGATTTCACATTTTGCATTTTATCTATGGAAGATATTGTAACTACTGAATCAAAGCAGAGGTGATATACTAAAAGTAAATTTATAAAAAAAAGTATGAAAAGATTTAAATCATTGCAGCATCATTTATAGGCTACTAAGAGATCAGTTGTTAGGGATTCTAAACAAGTGTTAAGGGAAGCTATAGGTTTTTCATTAAAAGACCTACCTTTGGGAATGAGAAAAAAAGGAATTTTGTAGAGAACAAACTAGAAAACACAGATGATTTTACAAACCAAGATATACAGAGATTGTGGAACATTCTGCCCTTAAGGATTAGAGAATCATAAATTGTGATGATGATATTGGAGAGAACAAGGTCAGCCATGGTGGTGCAGCGGTTAGCATTGCCGCTTCACAGCAAGAGGCTCTCTGGTTCGATACTCAGCTGGGGTGCCTGCTGTGTGGAGTCTGCATGTCCTCCCTGTGGTCGCATGGGTTTTCTCCAGGTGCTCCGGTTTCTTCCCACATCCAAAAGACATGCTGTAGGTGGATTGGACACTCTAAATTGTCCCTAGACATGAGTGCATGTGTGTGCCTTCTGTGGAAGGTTGGGTGCCGGGCCAGCAACTTGATTTCATAAAAAAAACTCCACTGCCAATCATGAGCAGACAGGTGATCCGCTGTGGTGACCCCTTACAGGGAAAAGCCAAAAGAAGAAAATTATATTGGATAGAACAAGTACTTATGTAATACCCATGAGACTGCCATATTAAAGGTCTAGCTGACTGATGGCAGCAAAGGATTAACCATGTAAGTATGTACAGTCATTTTTAACTTATGGAGTTGATTCTTTCACTTCTAATTCATGGTTATGGTGAATTAAGCAATAATTATAGTTACATGATCTGTATATTTGGCATAGATCTGGAAATAATGTTTTTACCCTCTAATGTGTTATGCCTGCAGTGCACTTGGAGAAAGACATGTATACCCCCGTATTCCAAGTGCATTATTTGCACATAGCACCATCTGCTTTAAATAATGATAATCTTAAGGGTCACAAATTTTAATATTTGTCAGATTATAAACATACCCTCAAATCAAAGTGACAGTGCAGTTCTAGAATATTCTAACCTTTCATTTATCAGTCCCAAACAATTATTGTGGTTTAGGTTGGAATTTTCTAATAGGTTCATATGTAAATACCAGGCTACTTGACCCTGAGGATCATTTCAAGCCTAGCCAATTTTACTTTTCATGGTTGAATTAACCTCTCTCATTTGGTTAAAGATTGGCCATACCCATTCCATGGTTGATAATTGTATTTTACCACTAATGAGAATAACTGAGATCTTACCATAGCTAATTTTGAGAGCACCCATGCATGTGATAAAAGCCTAGGAGCAGCCTTTGTCCATTAATAGAACATTTACCCAAGGACTGTCCCATTTGCTATTTCCCAGCCATAGATCCAAGTTGCTCTTAAATATGGACAGGGATGAATCTTGTTTTGTGGGTATGGAGACTCGGTAAAAACATTAATTTTCCTAATATCACCATTTCTAAGATGGTAATATTGTTACCTGTAGCCTTAAAGAAGACAGCGAAGAGAAACACTTGTATAGGGTTAACAAGCATGTTTCCTGGTTATATATTTAAAATGTTTTTATAGCCAGATAAGAATACCACCACTAATTTGTTGCATTTTGAATGTAAACTTCTGAATATGCCTGATTTCACCAGATACAACTACAGTAAAGAGATTGCTAGATCTAGAGATAATTTCCTTAGAGTAATTATAAAAATATTTTTTCAACTTACTCTCAGTATATAACTATACATGTTCTAGTAACATTTTCTTGGAACATTAATAATATGTGTAACATTAGGATAATAAAAATCTTGAGTGTCAGTTATTAATAAATGTTGAAGTGATACAAAGGGTCTTTCCTTTGGCTCTAGATGCATGTAAATATGTGCAGAAGCTTTTATGTACATGGTGAAGAAAAAAGGAAAAACCCTGGGGTTTAATAACACCTACACTAAATGTACACCATTCTGAGTGAACAAACACCAACATAACTCACACCTTCTTCCTCTTAATTATAGTTTTCCTATGGATATTCTTGCAGTTTTAAATGCTGACAGGGATTCATAAAGGTTACCACAAAGTGTACTCTTTCTGAGTAACTAGAAAGCACAAAAAAAGTGATAATCTTTTTGAATATATATCATGTACACTTAGTGTACGCTTTATTGAATCTGGCCCCAGCATTTTTATTTAGAAGTTTTATGCTTACTATGAAGTGTTAGTATAGATTACCTTGGCAGTCGTAATTGCTGTACATTGTTACATAGGCAAAACTAATTGGAAACTTAAATAGAACAAATAAAAGAACATATCCCTGATATTACAAACTAATATATTATGAATGCTATAAAAAAGACAAGATGGGCAAGAACTAGCATAAATCCACATTTACCTTGTCGTTGGATAAGTCTATACTCTTAAGTGGCAGTTTAATTAATATAACATGATGTGATGAATATAAATAGGACAATACAACTAAACACTACTTCGAATCCAAGACTAACATTCCATTTCCCTGAAACACATTTCAGCAAGATATTGATTGAGCATTAATAGGATTATGCCTAATGTTAGATGACCTGTGATATTTTTTAATTTACTGATGTGGAATGTGCCTGCCTTTTTAATATTTATTAAAACACCTTTGATTTTTTGAAACATGAACGCTTGTATTTAAATACCCTTTAGAAATTGTTTCTGTATTACCTACACTTTCTTATTACTATTTATTGAGTCTTTTAGGCAAGGTTTTCCCATCCCTGATAACACAATACAGAAAAATGGAGGTCTAAATATATAGTCTGAATTGTGGGCAGAAATTATATTTATATACAACTAATATGCATTAATTAAAAAGAATTTAAAAAGCCATTTTGGAAAGGGAAACTATTTCACAGAAATTAAGGGTCAAAGGGTATGAGAAGGTATGGTATGTGCTCCCAATTCAAAATTTATTGTGGATAGTATGAACACTAATGTCAGGAGTTAACATGCAAATAAGGGGGACATTAATTGTGCAATGAATAAAGTTGTCCATCTGGCAACCTGCCTTACATTTACTGCATTGGAAAAAGTAAGATATCCCTTTTCGCTAGAATATACCAACATGTAATGTGCTATAAAAAAAAGGATTTATTACTAATGCTTTGAATAAACAATCCAGATTATGCCACTGTTTTTACAAATTTCTTTTTTTGTTTTAGAAAGTCATGAGAGAAGACTGTTAGGAGGACAAGCTAGAACTGAAAGAAATTTGTAGACAGTTTTTAGTAAATGCTGCTTAAACATCTGAATTTAATGGATCAGATTTCTGACAGCAATATTCTTCATATTAAGACTTCTAAGATTTCAATTTTGATTATTCAGTTTGTGTTTTGTAGATTTTACAAATCAGCAAATTGTTTATGGTTTAATATGATCAGTATATTTTTATGATAGAGTGCAATATTTTAAATGCTATTTTCTAAGTAGTGTAAAGAGTATTGCTGTATTATTGGTTGTTTTGAATACATATGATGAGTTTCATGTTAGCTTCAAACAAGAAAATTGACACTTGGTAATAGTTCTGATGAAGTTCTTTGTGATGTTAATAAGTGCTAAAGTATATGTTCTCCAATTTTTATTTAGTTCTCAGTAGGCACTCTCTGTGACATAATGTATCCGTTAGTGCACAAACTCAGATGGTCAAAAATCTGGTTTGAATATGTAGTCTGTGTGGGGAAAAAGGTAGCACATTCAAAATCTGAATGAAAAAAAATATACTGCAACACCTTAAATTGTACTGCCAGATACACAGGCATGGTATACTTCTAGTACAGTTTGCCTGTTGCACACCTTGGTACCCATACCTGTACACCAGGTGACGTTTGCATCTCCTTGTGTTCCTATCCCTTGTGATCGATGTCTGTTCAGTGTTCCACTGTGCTTCACAGGCTACCTTCCAGCATAACCTTATCACAGCAGAATTTAAACGTGAAAGCAGCAGCTCTGTAAAAAGCATTGGTTACAGAGGGACGTTTAGTACTCCCACTCTGTACCTACAAGTCATGTACGTTTATATTTATAGCTTTGTCTAGACTGATACATTACATATAATTGAGGGGAAAAGAAGAAACTGACTCTTGTTGTGGTGGTTGGATGCAGGGACCTTTGCATTCTTTCCCAACCAATGTGAGTATAATATATTATACAAATACATGCACACATTGAATGAAGTCCAGTTAATGGCAAAGGCAATCTAATATATTTTACTTGCTATAAAGTAGTATCAAGTTTAAACACACAAGTGCGTGTTTACTTTGAAATCTCAACTGACCTTTTCAACAGTTCTTGGTTCTTTTTCCCCTGATTCTAAGGCATCTCAGCCAGGAACTATCACTGATCTCTGTTTAAATGTTTTTCTTTGCGACATTTGAAGTCAGTTGTAAACTCACTATGTAAAGTTACAAACCATTTATTAAATCAAAAATCAAATCAGATTCATTGCAAAATATGGAGCTTCCTCTGTGGATTTTAACTTTGAATTAACAAAGATTGCAAACTTTTACATTGGTTCATTTTTGCATGCAAATCAGTGACATCATGTTAAAGCTATAGTAAAGGCAATATGCCCATCTACATCTGAAGCAAAAAACCTGCACACTGTTTTAATTTGATTATACATATACAGAAAAGTCATCACACTGAAGCAGTTCCAAAAATAGAATGCTTGTAAATACAATGTATAAGTTCAAGAAAACAAAATAAGAAAGCTGGGTTGGTCAGGTAATATAATATGATCCAATATTGCATGTATAATATAAACAAACACATCCAAACAGATTGGAAAACATTACCAACAGCTGGTTATGAGAGATTCAGCTACCTTTTACTGCAGGCTACCCTTTGACCCCACCAGGAAATTCAAATGTGAGAAAGTTAATTTCTTATGGTTTGGAGCTGTTCAGAATGTTGTTCCAGACAAACTATGTACTCAGTTGTCAGTCAGTAATCCTGCACATCAGATTTTATACATCTTCCAAAGATTCATAAACAGAGGTAGAATACACCAGGTAGAACCATTGTTTTAGGTGCCATAGAAGCATGAAATCTCAACAGCAGTAACCACCCTAAAAATATGGATTAAGTATAGTCTATACTCAATAACATAACCCTTCCAGATCAACTAAAGAAGACATTTTCCTTACTGAAGTCTGCTGATGGTGAATCTGATGAGTCTCTGTCCAGGCTAAGCATAGATCTATGCAGCAAACCAGTGTCAGCATTACTTCAAAAATGGATACTAAAATAAAAATAAATAAAGTTTTCTCCATTGTACATTATTTCAGTTATGAAGATTTTTTGAATTCCAAGAGAATTAAAAAAAATCATTGTGAAATTTGAACTCTGTATGCTTCTGGGGCAAAATCCTCTCACATCTCATCTCATGCCAAGAAGTTTTTGTCTCCATTGTATAATATTTTAGTATTGAAGATTGTTTCAATTCCACGTGGAATTAAAACAAAACATTGCAAAATCAGAATTCTGTATATGACCACTGCAGTACCCCTACAGTATCATTATCCCTGGTAAGATCTGACTATAAAGCAGTCACCTCTGAAGTCACCATCTCCCCTGACCCCCCTCTAGCTAGGATCAAACAAAAAACTTCTCCAAAGACGATTACAACCTCCTGAGGAATGGTATAACTTCACAGCCCCCTCCCTCTCTGTAGGAACTGGCACCAATGTCCAAATCTACACCAAAGTACTATACAGGCATTTATATAGATGCATGGAACCAGGAATACCTGGCAGGATAAAATCATCCTCTGCAAGGAAGAATAAACCTGTCTGGTGGACATCTGCAATAAATAAACTATATAACAAAGGTAAAAAATTGCTGTCCACGGCCAAGAAGGAGCAGGTGCCCAATTGGAAGAAATCTCTCCTTAGCCTGAACAAAAGAAATAAGAGCACTAGTGAAATCCACTAAAGCTAACTTTGAGTCCAAATTGGCCACACCTACTAGAGACAGTCATAAGACCTTCTTCACATGTCTACAATATCAAAGGAAGCACCCAGATCTGCTCAGAACTGGTTGTCAAGGGCACCACATACACAAATTCTGTATTTATAGTCAGCCTACTGGCTGACAGATACAGTGAAAACGTCACACCTCTGACCCCACATCAGTAAATCAGGACATCCCCAGTACCTGCCCCCGTCCACTTATCTCTAGGGAATAGGTCATCACTGCCCTCTCAAAGGCAATAAATACAGCCTCCATGGGACCCAATAACATCTTAGGCATGAACTTGCAGCAGCATTAGGCACCCTATTCAAACAAAACCTTAGTACCAACTTTGTCCCAGCCAAGTGGAGGACAGCCACTGCCACCCCTTTACACAAAGGTGGAGCATCCATCGATCTGGAAAATTATAGGCCAATCAGCCTAATTAGCCTGATCTGCAAGGCCATGGAATGGATTACCATGGACCTCATTAACAGGGACATTGGCAATCTCCAAACACTCACCTCCACACAGTTTAGCTTTGTCAAGGGGAGGTGAAGTCTATTTAATCTAGTTGACTTCTTTGAGACAGTCACTAAAAGCCATGGGATGAGGGGAAGAGTGCATACAGCCTACCTTGACCTGGCCAAAGCTTTGACACTATTCCCCAATAGATAAACTCTCTCAACTAGGCATCATTCCATATGTTACCAAAAGGGTAGTAAACTGCCTCACTGAAAGAACCCACCTAATCAAAATAGAGGAAGCCACCTCAAGCAGTAGACCTGTAACAAGCAGGGTAACCCAGGGATTGGTCTTGGGGTCTCTGTTATTCGGGATATACTTCTCCGAGGTGCAGGCCAAATCAGTGGGTTATGGCTGACCAAGTTTGCAGATGACTGCAAGCTGGGAGTGGTCATCAATTCCCAAAGTGATGTGGACGTCTTCCAAGAGGGTCTCACCCAAACAAATGTCTGGTGCCAGAAACAAGGCCTCAAACTATATTACAAAAAAATGCATCATCCTCTTTGGGGAGCATGATGTCCCCACATATTATCACATTGATAACGTCCTAAGCACACAATCAGTCATATGGGATTCAGGCACCCAGGTTGATAGCAACCTAACTTTTGACCACCTTGTTGCTTCCACTGTACAGATAGCTTTCTACATGGCCCACCTCATAAGTAAGGGAACATCATCCAGTGATAAGGAGGTCATAACATCCCTGTATTCCTCCCTTATAAGGCCAATTATTGAGTACAGTGCCTCCTTTGGCATGTACCTTGCAAAGCACATGCAGCAGAGGGAGACACCACTGAGATTCTTCACCAGGAGAATCCAGGGCTTAAAACATCTACACTACACAGGCTAAAAGTCCTATCCCTCTACTCAGTTTCATAGACTCCTCAGAAGGGATCACTATCTGGCATGCAAAGCAATCTCAGACCCCACCTTGATGGGACTTGCTGCATATCCACAAGCCAAGCTCCACTAGAGTAACCTGCACTCACGACCTCAACCTGGTCTGTGACATAAATAGGACTTGTTGGCAGGACAGATTTGTGTCCCAGAGACTCCCCCATCTGTGGAATAGACTCCCTCTCCAAGTCAAGCAGAGTACCTCATTATCCCTTTATAAGTGCAACCTGGATAACTGGATGGGAAACAAAAAATACACCCCTGGGATTCCACCTGTGTCCCTGCTGGACAGGGGCTTTGGGTGCTGACTTGTCTAAACATGGGCTAAACTCTTGGCTAGGCTTATAAGGGCCTATAGTCTAGTAACATCCTATGATCCTATGAATTGAGGTAAAGCCTTCTAACCTCTCATGTTAACAAAAATGTTTTTTTCTCTATTGCGCAATGCTTCAGTATTGAAAATTGTTTAAATTCCATGATTAAGAAAATCTTTGTGAATTTTTAAATTGTCTACGTCAGCTGGGGCAAAGTCCTTTCACATATATCCACTATAATGTCACTGTAGCTTGAGGAAAGTATAATTTTAGCTGGCTTCATTCAAACAGATTGCTTTTGGCACACATTAATGGCTGCATTATCACCCATTTTACCAAATGTATACCACTTTTTACTACGCTGAACAATATCATCCATGTAATGGTATTAATACATTAACAGATAATTGCTTTACATCTCAGCAAAACATATGCTGCAGTACTGCACAGAATACAACCAGTTTTGTTTGATGCCATGTTCTTAACAATGAACACTGACCATCTTTGAAGGTTAAGGTGGGGATGTGGTAGCCAAGTTTCACACTATGATGTTACTTTTACATCTCAAGCAATTTTTGAAAGGTGATTATGCTTTTATCAAAGAAGCAACTTGTTTACACATATATCCAAGACATACATTTCATAACTTCAATAGGTTCATAGGTTCATAGGTTCATACTAGGCTATCTGCCCGAGGGCATTTACAAGCCTAGCCCATAGTTTTGTGGCTTACGCCACCCCTTTAGTATGGGGAACTATACCCATTATTTTGCTGTGCCTCTGTTGAGCAGTGACACTGAGGTAATCCCTGGGGTATATCTGCGATCTCCCATCCATTGGTCAAGATTTCTCTTGAACAAGGCCAGCGAGGTGCTCTGCCTCACATATACCGGGATTTTATTCCACAGCATAGGGAGTCTTTGGGACACATTAAATCTCAACTCCCCCCTTCTATGTCATGGTCTCCCAATTCACGTGGCACCTGGCAAATTTATGTAACTTATTTGGTTTGTGAAAGATCGACAAACATAATTATGAGATCTTGTACATGTTCATAAATAAGCAAATGACTAATCAGACATGATGCACAGAGTAAACAATTTTTTTACCTGTGTGTGACTTTCCAACAGATAAAATTAAAATACGAGATGTTAGAATCAAGATGTTAAATAAGGTATTCGGATAAGGAAAGTCTTACAGTTGTGCCAGTAATAACTGCGAGGCAAGGGATGCAGGACTGAAAGATACAAAATACATTTTTTTCAAAAGGTTAAGGATGGCCAAAATATGGTGTTGCTGTTACAGCAATAGCTCATCATATGCAGTGTGGTGATATGTCATATCCCACTATCCACAATGAAACCTTTGATTGCTTTTGTTGTAATGACTTGTATGGTAGCTCAAGTAATGTCTGCTCACATTTATAAACTATGGAACACAGCAGCAAAACTGTGGTACTCATTTTCTGAAGCAGAAGAGCAAAAGAAGCAGCAAAGGTAAGTATGGCATTAAATTAACAGTGGAATTTAGATGCTTGGTGCACAAAGCCACAGATTTCCCTACTCCGTTACTAAGGAGATAGTACTTCCTGTTCACAAGTGCTATCCCTTCACATCATGTGATATGGTGAATGCCTGTCCTGAAAACATGAATCTGTAAAATAAAAAGGATACATTGTCTTTCTCTGCTGTGCATATACACACACAGTCTGATAATAGCATGAAATATAATTTCCTGGTTTGCACTTTTCAAACATACCATCTACGTACATTTTCAAAAACATGTCTGGCATCTCACAACAAGACACCCCACCCCTCATTTCCTTTGGGGGTGAGGCTACCAACACAGCAGCTTCACTTATTCCCACTGGGGGAGGGGGGATTGAATGTTATTGCTGAGGACCATGCAGCATACTCGTCTAACACTGTCCCTGGGTCTCTGCTGGAAAGGGACAGCTTGTCTACCCAGACAGACCATTCAAGTAAACAAACAGAATACATTACCCTACCACTGTCTGTGGCTAATGTTAACATCTCCTTTCTCATGGTGAGCACCTCATACTAATTAATTACTTTTTCAACAGATCTGTCTGTATCACAAATGTTTGTTGGACTACATAATGAATTGCTTTTTGTTCTTCCCAAATTTTTTACAGATAGTGTGCAAAATTCCACTAAACTGAAACTTCCTGAATCCATTGCTGTGGGAGAGGTCTATTAATTATCTCAGTCATCTACAACTTTTTGAATTTCACTGTATGGCTTTGTGACTGTAAACTCCATATACAAGGAAGGCAAAGTATTGCCTCTGACTGATTAAATGTTTTACATTATGCTCATGTTGTATGAAAATTATGTTGCATGGCCCATGTCTCAACCATTGGGTTTTCCCAACATATGTGACATTGTCAAACCGTGTGTGACCTGTTCCACTGACCATGGAGAGAATCACTCTATAAATATATCCTTAAGATGATGCTTAGTGCAACAAACTTTTTCAAAACTTAACATTCGAAATTCAGCTAACAAGACATTATTTAATAGCGTTTGCTGTGAGTATACAGTTCTTAAATCAAAAGGGTAATACACTGATCAGTTAGCCAGAAATATCCATAAAAGTCTGCAAAATAATGGGTATAGTTCCCCATACTAAAGGGGTGGCGTAAGCCACAAAACTATGGGCTAGGCTTGTAAATGCCCTCGGGCAGATAGCCTAGTATGAACCTATGAACCTATGAACCAAAGTGGAATATGCATTCATTCCCCCCATCCACCCAAACTCCTCAAGCCAAAAGATGTTTAGACAGCATAGGGAGGACAATATTTTGGCAGTAACATTGTATCAGGGATTGAGATCCAGAACACAACAGATTACTGGTTAGTATCTCTCTAAAGACCTTGGCCATGGGCCATGCTTCAGGCTTGGTCTATTCTTTTATTACAATTCAATACAGTCTACAATAGACATTTAAAGAATGCAGACATCTCCATGGTTCTAAGGGCCATACCACTGGAAGAGATAGATGATGGTATAGAACAGATCACGTCTCATTCATCTTACTGTCAGTCAAAAATCAGGAAGAAAGTAAAAAGCAATCAGAAACAAACCCCCTAAAAATTAGGGATACTTATTATGCATTCAGAAATATGCCAGATTAAATGGAATTGATTTAACATGCATTTTCTAAACAGCAACTCCATGTTCACTGCCTTCAGTCTGCACTACAATAACAAAAAAATAAGATCACACAATTTATGACCAAAATAGCAACAATTTAAGCTAAAATTAGGATATTTGAAAACTTGGGATCAGATCCTGAATGGTGTAGTAAGGTTGGCTATACTTACTGAAAAGATGAGTAACTCAAAGTTCAGGAGAAGCTGGAAAAGAGTTTTGTTTTAACTTGTGAATTTCAGTCATCAGAAATTCCTCAGCAACCATATAGTATATGTGTTGACAACTGAGACTACAGTTAAGTTGTCAAATATCTTCTTTGTAACTTCCCCCAGTAATCGTTATCAGCTCCCATAGAAATATGATAGTTGGATCTCATTTGCCATCTCTGGAAGCTATAAAAACATAGTGGCAAGGAAGCACTAAGACCTGAGCAAAAAAAATTAATGGATTTAGCACTTTCATCTGTCCTTTCATTATGACTTCTTCAGAATAATACATCAAAGTAAAAAGCACAATATAAAGCCTCTCCTTACAAGTAATTATGCATTTAATTAACCAATTAATCTAAGCACTAACTACTAACATTTAAAGTGACAAGTGCATTTTCCTATCTAAGCAATGAAGTGCAATACTAAAGTGCAGGCAGAATTCATCTATTAAATATATTACCATACTAAAAACATCCCAACATATAATTTTATGTTTCAAACAAGACCATTCATAAAATACACTTAAAATGCTTGTATTCCATGTAATACCAGTGGATGTATAAGTGCTGTTTAAAAAACTTTGTTATGGATGGAATTCAGATTTTAGTTTCAAATAACTGGCCAGGGATACAACCTCATTTAGCCTGGGGGGATTTGTGGCATTCACCCTCAATTGCCACATTAATTCTTTATATTCTAAGAATATATCACTAGCCCCCCCCCCCTCTTTCATTTGTTTTTACATGTTCCAAAACAAAGAATTTAAAATTGTGTGTGGGAAATTTACTAAGGTGTTTCGCTAATGCATTATTGTTATTGCCTTTCACTTATGTCATATGCATGTTGGTATTTCCGTGTTCTGAAGGTGTTTTTGGTTTTCCCAATATAATACCTTTCACACACTTGGCACAGTGTGATGTATACCACATTTTTTGTAGCACAATTACTTTTGTGCCCAGAGCAAACAATTCACTGTGAAAGGAATTCTGAAGAAGTCATTGTGAAAGAAAAATATTTTGCTCAGCTCTGAGTGCTTCCTTGCCACTGTGTTTTTATTTCTTGGTTTTGCACTGAATAGTGATCTCTGGAAGTTACCAAAACATTGGTCTTCTCTGTTTATAATTGCCATGAATGCTTATTTTGTTATGAGCGAAGGCTCATACTGAGAATTGTATTATTTTGGGCTCTCTACTGCATAACAGCAAGACAAGTTGTCTGACAGCAAAGTTATTCCTTTCAACTGATATAACAGTGTCATCACTAAGCCCTGCTCTCTGTCATGAACAGGCATCTGAATAGTATTAGGACTGTCAGTGTGAGAAAGCAATAATTTCCCCAACCCTGCCCCTCACATTTTAGGTGCATTAAACCCTTTAATGTGCTAAAAGAGCAATATCTGTTGCTGTCCTTTTCAAGTACTGATAAACAGTATATTCACCCTTTACTTCAATGGGGAACAAAGGCCAAGGGGGCTCCCTATTGACGGCCTCACTTTCCCTATATGGTAGCACAAAAGCACTTTATATATATATATATATATATATATATATACACACACACATACATACATACATACATATACAAGTATTTAGTTTAGCTCAGAGATAAAAAAAAAAATGATTTATTCATTCCAAAGTTATCCTAGGTGGATTATTCCTTTTTTTCTTTTTTAGGTGTCTCTCTCAGACCATTAAAGCTCCCTCTAGTACCAGATTGGCTTATTCTACCCAATCATTCTTGAATTTAACATTCCACATTATGGTGTATAGGTCATTCATTTCAGGGGTCTCAGTAACATATAGGGAACAAGGGGGGAAACTGGGTGGAAATTAGGATGAGAGCAGAGTCACATTAGACCATCATCTGTATTACTTCATCTCCTCAACCTTCCCCTCAAGAAATACCATCAAATATAACTCCCCTGCTATCGCTAGGGAACAGGTCTTTAATGCTCTCAGAAAGGCCAAGAACACTGCATCAATGGGCCCAGACAATATCCTAGGGTGCCTTCTAAATAATATGAAACATTACCCATCAGGAACTCTGGGATTGTTACTTAACTGTAGCCTCCAAACAGGCTTAGTGCCCTCATGAATAACAGCAACATTCTTCCCTCTGCATAAAGGTGGGCCATCTAAAGACCCACAAGTCTCACTAGCCCTATATGCAAAGCCATGGAAATTATCAATAATGATATAGTAAACCACAAGACACTGGAACCAACCCAGTTTGGTTTCCTCAAGGGCAGTTAATGCCTACTGAACCTGGTTGAATTATTTGAGAAGGTCAAAGCAATGGGTGATGGCAGAATGGTTCACACTGCCTACGTTGACCTGGTTAAGGCATTTGACAATACTCCACTTGGGCATTGTTGGCAAACTCAAGAGGTTAGGTACAAACCTGTATGTCACCCAGTGAATAGCCAAACTGGCTCAGACAGGGCTCAGGAAGTTAAAATTGGGGAATACACCTGTACAAAGAGGCCAGTCAAAAGTGGAGTCCCTCAGGAATTATTCAATGGACCACTCCCTTTTGGAGTTTACATTTCTGAAGTCAAGGCCAATGTCAATGGTCTCTGGTTGACTAAATTTGCAGATGATTGCAAATTAGGAGCTGCCATTGAATCCTACACTGACCCAAATGTTCTCCAGGAAGGGTTGACACAATCAACTGATGTCAGTGCCATGGAATATCCTTCAGGAAGTCATCCACCCCTGTTAACTATCATACTGGCAACACAACCCTTTGAGTTGACATAGTAGTCAGGAACTTAGGGACACACAGACATTAATCTAGCCTTTGACCGTAGTGCGTCTACAGTAGTGAGGAAATCATTTTATGTTGCACAGCATGTAGACAAAGGTATGGCATCTAGGTTCAAGAAGTCATTGTTTCCACTGTATTCAGCATTCATCAGATCTGTCATTGAGTTCATTTCCTCCTTTGGTATGTACCTAACCAGATATATCCACAAATGGAACGTTCTCAGTTTCCTCACTAAAATACAGGGCTCAAGTAAAATCTCCTATGCGGACTGCCTGTAGGTCCTATCCCTGTATTCTGTGTCCTACAGGCTATCAAGGGGAGATCTGTTCCTGGCACACAAGGCATTGTCAGATCCCACTCTGATGGACCTCCTGCATATCAGCAAAACAGACAGCACTAGAATTACCAATTCTGAAGACTTAAACTTCCCTATGAAATGAACAAGATCTGCTGGAAAGACAGGCATGTATTCCAGAGACTACCCCATCTCTGGGAGAGGCTCCCCCATCCATGTGAAGCAAAGTTCCTCCCTAACCCAATTAAAGTGTAGCTTGGACAATTTGCTTGGGAACAAGAAATTCATCCCTGGTTTGGCACTTGTGCCTCTAATGGATACAGGCAGCTTGTATACAGTTCATCTCCCAGGCCCCTGCTTTCACTTAAGGGTAACAGAACTTCAGAGTTTTAGGATGCATGGCTAGGCTTAACAAGGCCCTTGTGGTCATTCACCTAGTAATCACCTATTTACCTTGAAGGTTAGCAGGTGACATGCAATGCCTGCTATGTCAGATGCATGGCAGCATTCTTTCACAAAACTATACTGTAACCAGTGTCAGAGGGTTGCTTATATATTTGTAAGCAGTCTTTTCCACAAGAGCTCTTTGCATGCTGGCAGCTGTTGTTCTTGGCTTTCATGTAGGGGGTGCTCCTAACTGGAGGCAAAACCAGCAAACTCTCACCATCTATAGGCAGGTTGGTGACCATCCAACTCAATACCCCCCCCCCCCACACACACACACACACACACACACACGCTGGTTACATTTTCTACTACCTGAGCTTTCAGTTCAAAACCAGTGTTAGGACTGCAGTAAGTCCTTCATATCTGTACCACAGGGATAGTTTCGGAACTGTTAGTATTGCTATCTCATATTTCTACTGCTTGAACTGCAGCTGTATAGCCCTCACAGTATTATCAGTCTTAGCCATATTCCTTATCACCATGATGAGATGACACACTGCAGTGAGTGAAGGAACATAAAGGTCTTTCAGATCACTGCACACAGTGCAATTGGCACACATTGACCTCTGCATTTTGATTGGATTCACATGACTACTACTACCAATACCATAAAACATACAGAAGTTAATTTTTTTTCATTCAAAAACTGCACTCACATGGGTTTGGGTGGAGAGACCCTAATATTATTTAGGTCATATTCACAATTTGTTGTTCAATGTTACCATTTATGAATCACCCACATTCTAGCCATTTTAAACATGCGACTACTATTTTGCAGCCATTGCTAAAGCACGCCAACTGTTTTTTTTTTTTCCGGTCCATCTAAAGACTTTTTTTTTTTACAGTCTATAGAAGATGTTGTCGTGCATTTCTTAAAATTTAAGGGGGAGGGAGGACTACCACTGTTATCACTTAAAACGTATATTTCTCTCAAGCCAAGTTAGCAATAAGCTGCCTTGTGTACCACAGCAGTGTGGTCTCATTTTAGTGAGAACTCAGAACACTTATTTTAGTTGCATGCCATTAAAGTAGACTTTTCTTCAACTGTCACAAAACTAGAATTTCTAACTTTTTTAGTAAGTGTATGTCTACTGCTATTTTAACAAAGAACCAGGAATGAAGCTGAAAGAATTATGTAAAACATACACAGTAGCAAATGCCTTCAACTAGGAGAATGCAGTCTAAAGCATACAGGAATTATCTGTTTCCCCAAAGACCTAAGGTCTACAAGAGTGAAAGCTGGTTTCACTATCTATATAATTTATAGTGGATATTGTAATTAACTGCTTTGATGGACATACTCTTTTGTTTTTCACTGAATGCCCTACCTAGACTACTTCATTCTGACACCAGAACAACAGGCGAGAGGCCTAATATTGAAAATAAATTGGAAGACATAACTTCTTCTAAAATTAATCCACAGTTGTATCTACCCAGTTAGACACTAAATCACAGTTTTCTGCTGCCCTTCATCTCTGAACTTTCTTTTAATTGGTACAAGACTTGCAGCATATATTTTTTAAATGTGATGATTTTCTCAATGTGTGCATGGTTACCCACTGTCCTACTGAAAAGTGGGAGCCTATGCAGCCAGTTTTTATTTAATGAAACTGAAACCTATTTCACCAAAAAGATCTCTTTCATATTAAACAAAACCTTAACTGAGTAGACCTATATTTATTGTGTTAAATATTTTTAATGTTTGCATATACTGAGGACTGCAACAAGAAGGACTAAATGGCTAAAAATAGAAACAATCTTTCCTTAAGAGAAATTGAACCTGTTTCAACTAGTGTGTCTGTTGCAAGACTGCAATGAGTACCTCATAGCAGGTGCAAATCATTCCTTGTAAATCATTCCTTGTAATATTTTGCAGTAACTAAATTTAACCTGTTCATGATTAAAGCTAGTTTCAACCCAGCGCAGCTTGCAGTTAGGTATCATATTTCCAAGGGCCTGCTCCTGACATTTATTCAAATTATCAGAAATGCCATTAAGTATCTAAGAAATAGAAAAATACACAAACAAATGACTACAACGTTCTAACAGAAGAACTCACATTGTTTAAGTCAAAGCACAACCTTTTCTCTTATTCTACACCCCTTAGTGGTCTCAAAACACCTTGCTGCAAGTTTCTCAAAAGGAGATTAGTCAACAGTTTTCATTAACTGAAACTTTGTTTCTCTCAAAGTTTACACTGAATTCTTTTGCTAACAAAATATCTCCCATACCATACAACACTTCATAATACAAGCATTAACGTTACCAGACTAACTACAAATAGTAACAGGTGACATACTTTCAGTGAAATTCAGTTTACAGAGGGGATATTTATAGCTTTTATTCAAAGGGCTTGCCTCTTACTGTGTCATCCAATCACAGGGTGACTGCAGCTAGCTAAACATCTGATTATATACAACAGATTCCTTTCCTCAGTTCAGTCAAAAGTGTTACTAAATAAAATACAAAACTAGTTTTTTTTTTTTTTTTTTTTTTTTACTGTCTCATACAATTGAGCCATTTCAGATCAGATACAAAGATTTGCAACATATTTTTCCAGTAGTGACCATGCATTTCAGAATCTGCAGCTATTCTCGTATCTTTATACCTTGCACTGTCCCCCTCTGCTCAACAGCAAGGAAATGTGTCACAGGAGGTTCTCTGCTTTCATTGAATAAAAGCTGTTAGTCATCAGCAGTGAGAGCTAAAAGCTGGTCTTATCTTACTTTGAA
This sequence comes from Protopterus annectens, assembly GCF_019279795.1. Taxonomy (NCBI): domain Eukaryota; kingdom Metazoa; phylum Chordata; order Ceratodontiformes; family Protopteridae; genus Protopterus; species Protopterus annectens. Next base: position 593,721,859 of record NC_056747.1, on the reverse strand, counting down.
AGGGATTATTTACTAGAGATTTTAGTGTTTGAATGCATGTGTGCAATGATGGGGGGGGGGGGTTGGAAGCAATTATTTGATACTAATGAATGGTTTTCTATTTTCAAGGAAGAAGCCCTCTTTTATTATTATGATTGCTCTTGTATATGTCTAAGCTAATTGTGTCAGGTTATGGCTGATGCGTATCTTTTTTACTGAAAAGTTTAGTTTGTATCAGTAATGAAAGTTAAAAAAACACCAAGCACGATGCGGTATTTTCAGATTAACTGAGGCTATATGCAATGGTGCATTGACCGAGTGAGATAGCTACAGGATCAGGAATACTGGTCAGGAAAAACTTAATTTTCGCCCCTAGCCCCACCCGGCTAACATTCTAAAAGGAAGCAGGTGGGATTTTTGGAAATGTAGGCATCTAAACACACAAGCTTATGAGATGGATATTATGATAATTAAGATGATATATACACACACATTTTTTTTTTACTTTTTTGCTAACAGAGCCATCAGAACTAACTGAATACTTTACAACTTTAGATTCTTGATGCAGGGAATAACAATAGAATTAAGGTACTTAAGCAATTTTTTTATGGTAGTCTTAACTTAAAGATTATGTAGTTTTAAGCAGGTTTCAAAGTAGGGATGTTATTTATTTCAAAATCTGCATATGCTCATGTAATCATTCTGTCAGCTGTATGAGACAAAGTGTTGCAAATGGGGATAAGGGTTAGAGATGGTGGACCTTTGCTAGAAATAATACCACTGCAGAATATTATTAGAGATAATACTCAAATGGCTGAGATTCTGAAGGTAGCTAGCAGGATACAATCTTAATATGCACACTGGAGGAGTTAGGAAGTATGTATAAGTCTGCAGTGCAACTGAAGTCTATTCAATGTAACACAATAATAAAATGAATTAATGAATGAATGAGCAAATAAATGGATTAAAAGTGAAAGAAAAGTGAAGTTCTACCACAAGCACCAAGATAACAATGAAAAAGAAGGGTTCTACAGACAGATTATGTTTGGAAAAAGAAATTTAGGTGAGACAGTTGAGCTTGAATCTTGAATAAGTAAGATAAAGGACAGAGTGGCAGATGGCTGATGTACTCTGATGTACATTAAGCTTCCTGTCCTCCAAAATGCATCCTGTATGTTGTACTGTATACCAAGGAAGTAGTGGGACAGCACCCCAGAATATACCTTACCACTCTGGGCCAGAGCTTGAGTTTTGTAGGTGAAATTTTGTTTAAACTACTTATGTACAAGACTACACAGTTCCGCTGTAGATGGTGGGTGTATATGACACTGTTATACTTTTTTTAGCAATACCTCATCCTATACATGCAATATTGCCTGTTACAAATGTATTTCTCTTTTGTTAATATATTTAACCACTGCCTGCTTGTCAGTGTTGCAATGGACAGTACATTCCAAAGTAAATTCAAAGGTGCCTTAATAATTTATAGCCTCTGTTGGTAATCTTAAGAAGGCTAGACTGTGTGTAATGTGTTTTATGAATAGGGTGTATGTAAATTTATTATCGGTTTCATGAAAATATTTGAAAGGAGGCAGATATATGTAATGTTATTGCAGCCACATTCATGGAAATTTCTATAACTGAATAAATAACAGTGAAAACCACTTTCTCTGAAACACTCATAAAAAACTGGTAATGTAGAGACCAAGTCTTCCCTTATCTCCATATGGGAGGCTTCACCCCCCCCCCCCAACATCCCACTTCACTATAATAAGTCAGTGATTACCCAGGTGCAAGAAAAATAATTATGTACTAAGCAGCAAACTAAGACCCCCACACACACACACACACACACACATACACACGCATCACACATAAATACATACATTAAAAGAAAGAAGTAAAAAAAATAAAAAACAAAAAAAAAAAGCGATAAAAACAAATGGGGCTTGCAGAATTTTTGAAGATTTTAAACTGATAGTTGATTTCAGTATTATTTATTTATATTGTTTATAGTGGTTTCAGTGACGTCAGCTTCAGTGAACCAACGTGAGACTATGCTTTTATCTTTCACCACTAGCTCTGTTGTGACTGATACTCATTATGTAATTATAAGGGAGTGCAATTCCAAAAAAAACAATACAAATTCAAAACTGATGTTGTTCTTCTTCTTTCGGCTTTTCCTGGTTAGGGGTCACCACAGTGGAACTCCAGTCCGCTAATGATTGGCAGTAGATTTTTACGGTGCCAAAGTGCAAGCCCGATGCTCAACCTTCAACGAAGGCACACAAATTCAAAACTGATAAACTGACATAAAAGCAATATATGGGCAGTTATGTCTCTGATACCCTTAGGGCATAAAACTCCTGGATTGTTGTACTTTGAAGTTATGAGACCATATCAAGATGCTGCAAATTAATTTTGTGAAAGTCAAACACAGGAATTATACATAGTGATTACACATTAGATTGTTGATCACTAATTTGTCATATTTAAGCCTGCCATCCAAACTACTGCTTAGTTCATAACAATAGATATTTGGTGTCAGATTCTTTTATAAACAGTGTTACAACAGAAGCAAGTTTGCAAGTATAGTAATGCTTCTATACATGTTGTCATAATTTCTCTGTCAAAAACCAAGCCAATCACTGAGCAGCATTTATACTACTGTTGGAAATGTTCTAGATTCTTAATTATCTATAAGTCTTAGCATAGCCCAATGATTAATTATTACTGTTCAATCAGTCAGTTTATGGTAAACCAAGGCATTCATGGCTTCACCACTAGGCCAGCACATGATCATGTTATGCAGAATCCAACAAGTAGTAAACATCTCGTACACAGTCACTGGGTCATACTGAAAGGTATCCCAAACTCATCCAAACACCTGAAATGGCTTTTCAGGAGGCCAAAGGAAGTGCTCAATGACACCATGGGTCTGGGACAGGGATGTGTTATAAGTCTCATCTGCAGCTCCACTTGGATTTCTCACTGGTATAATGAGCCATTGCTCCAGTGACTGTCTTAAATCACCTGAAAACAAAAGCAAAAAACAAATGGAGGAAATATGGAGGGGGGGGGGGACAAAACAAAAATAAATTGTTTAAAATTCAGTAATACATTTTAACATCAATAACAGCTTAAACAGTAATGTATTTTGGCTTTTCCTGGTTAGGGGTCACCACACCAGAACTCCGGTCCCCTAATGATTGGCAGTAGATTTTTACAGTGCCGAGTTGCCAGCCTGATGCCCAACCTTCAAAGAAGGCACACCCATTCACGCTCACACCTACCTGCATGTCTTTAATGTCACTCAGCCATGGGGAGGACATGCAGACTCCACACAAAAGGCACTCCAGCTGAGAATCGAATGGCAGAACCTCTTACTATGAGGCAACAACACTAACCACTGCACCACCACAGTATCAATAACAGCTTAAATATAATATAAAAGTAAAGTTATTTTTCTACAAAAGCATTTGTGTAAATGACTATGAATACCTCCCTAATTATTTCTTGGGAAACTCCTTAAAAATCATTTGAAGAAAAATAGTTCTTGTCTCAGTGATTTGTCTCAACAGACTTTTTTATACATTTTTGACAACACTCACACTCACTCACTCATGCACAGGAGTGGTAATAGACTCTAGACTTCACCAACTTTTTCACAATAATAACTCCTCTCTCTAGTTTGCTCATACTTTCAGTACATTATTTGGCTTTCTGAACTTTGGTTTTAGCCAGAATAAACTGACTGGTATAATATTTCATGAAGTCAGCTTTAATTTTTGCTCTATATTCCTGTTCGTAGGGTATCATAAAAATGATACTAATCGCCCATCCTTAATTATACAACTGATATTTCACTTGACTGCTACAAGAAATCAAAATTGTCACAATTTAAATTTTTCCTGACAAAAGCACAAGCCCTGAAAAAAGTAATTAATTAAGCACAATTGATGTAAATATGTACTGGAAATATACACTGTCTAAATTTGCTCGGACTTGGATAATTCACCCTTCTTTAGGGTATACCAAACTTAGAGGTAGCGTATTTAAGAAGAAGGAGATGGAATGCAGTTCTGCATATCGGGGAGATCAGCCCCTGCAAAATTGCTTTTAATGGATAACGTAAACTATCCATGTTTCTGTTATATTACTAGACGCATGCTTACATTTCTAGAGTTTTAGGACTACCATTGTAGAATCTTGAAATTCCAGTTAGGCAAAACATCAGATAAATCATTATGGAGTCTTGCAAGTGAATACTTGTACATATATGTGGGGCAGAGTGAAGTTTAATAGTTTTAAAAGATGCTTTACCTTCTTCCACTTTCTTTGCTGGCCAGTGCTGTCTTCTTTCCTCCCTGGTACAAGACTCAATCTTAATAGTAGTTATGGGTGCTTAAAAAAGCTTCATAAGCAATTAACAAGATTGTCTTTTTTCCCAGTATTGGAGCATAACTGCAGTGCTCAGTTCACCAAAATAATTTGTCTGATATCTGTTAAGTAATGTATTACCAAAATGGCATATTTTTATAGGTAGGTATATATGCATACTGTCCGTTTGCCTATAGTACAGCTCTGTTTAAGTGACTTGTTCATTCAAGGTTCTTGGTTGTCCCTGAAAAATGACATTTGTGTCTAATAGGCTTAAAGAGTTGAAAATACAATAAAAATAAAGTAAAAAAAAAAATCTGTGGATGCATGTGTGTGTGTTTGTGTGTGTGTGTGTGTTTGTGTGTGTGTGTGTGTGTGTGTGTGTGTGTGTGTGTGTGTGTGTGTGTGTGTGTGTGTGTGTGTGGGTCTAGCTATACAGATAGCTAGACTGGTGCAGACATAGAAAGATGAGTTATTGCTCATTCATCAGGCTGTGTTTAGCCACTGAATTATATGTGACAACTCACTGATGAAGTTCCACTAACTAATGCAGTAGTAACAGAAATATTATACAGAATGTGTCTTGAGCTGCACTTCATTATAAATACATAGTTTATTCAATTGCTTCCATCTGCATTTTGTATTTCTTCTGAAAGGTCACTGTTCAAATGCTTTTAGTATGTAAATCACATTAAAATTGTGTTCACTAAAAAGCTACTTCTGCATTAACTGCAAACATCAGTAATGGCTAAAGCCCATACTAATGACAATGTCAGACATTGCTCATGTCTAGATTTTCTCTTACATTTAACATGATTAGAATTTTCTATTAGATTTAATAATATTTTCAGAAGCTTTTAAAGCATCTCTGTTACTATACAAAGCATGAAGAACTGTTGCAACATCCTATACATTTTGTTTATAACTAATTAGCAATGGAAACAAGTTTTCTAAATTTATACAAGTCGTATATATTTAGTTTGAAATACTAATAAAAACAGCTGACTCATACATTTAGCATTTTCACAAATTAATAGTTGCTCATAGTGTCCAAGCTAACACCTACTGACAACCACAGCTCCCTTTAAAACAGAACCAGGAGACATTGTTCATACATCACTTTTTATCTTTATTCAACAACAAAACAAACATGCAGTGGATTTATTCAATTGCAGTTGTCCTTCCCAAACTTTCAGTGCATGGCACCTTGAGAAGCTTTAATCCCATTTACATTTACAAATTATCTTCTCTGATCACTGATTCTGCATCTCCTCAAGGTCACCTTTTCAAGCCTCTCATAATATCAAATCTTGAAACAATTTTCCTAAGGCCCTTGCCTGTAAATCTCCAGATAATATACTTTGGGCTTTTATCTTCCCTGTGGCTACATTTTAATCTTTTGGCCATTTTTTTGCTTCATATCAAACTACCACCTTCTGCTCACCAGAACTTTTATTGCTGGACAGTGCCTTGCCAATGTCACTTATGAGCAGATATGATATTCTGTCAATCAATTTACCACCACCCCGGCACTACCTTACTCATGTGTGCTAACCTTAACCCTAACCTAAATGCAGAGTTAACACACAAATGCCAACAAACTTATAAAATAAAAAATTAAAGGGATCAGTGAATAAAAGTCCTTATTTTATAATAATTTAGCACCGAATTAGACGTGGACTTCATCAGAATAACTGAAATACACAATGCGCCCATTTAAATACACAAAATAAAATTACCTGACCAAATTAAACAAACACTAATTGACAAATCTGTAAATGTTTAAAGTTCCACAGCCTATATATAATTCATTTCAAGCTAGCCAATATGCCTTAAAAAGCTTTTGTTTTTTAAAAATTATACATAATAAATTATGCCACTTTAGAGCCAGGAACCATCAAAATCTGTAAAATACATACAGTAATGTGCAAATAAAATAGCAAAGACCATTCAAAATCATTATGGGACAAATGCCTAAATCACCCCAGTCTTCATAAAACAAACTGAGAGTTTAACTTTAAAACACCACTCATGGAAATCATCTCATGGCATTATATCTCAACTGCCACATCAATTCCTTATATTTAAGATGTAAATCAGAAGGCCCCATCCCTGGTTCTTAGATCATCCTGATAAATGGCAATACATTTAAAATGATGAGGGTGGTAATTGTTGATGTGTTTGGCTAATGCATTCCTGAATGTCATATACATGTTAGTAAATCCTTTCCTTAAATGACCTTTTAGTTTTATCAGTATAAAAGCACTCACAACACTGGCACTTTGTGACATAAACAATACCCTTGCTATTACAATAGTACCTTTTTGTTAGTTTGATAACCCCAAAGTTTTGAATAAAAACTTTGGTTGCTTCCAGAACAAAACCAAAATTCAAAAAACAGCCAGCACCTAGATTCACACTGGAAATATTTATTTTAGATCCACGATCATACCGGTTTCGGCATCAAGCCTTCTTCAGTGATATTGACCCATAATGCCAACTAATTATATATAGCGTAAGATTAATTACATAATTAGCCAAAAATCAGTGAGGGCAATATTTAAAGCTATACATCACATATATTTGTATTTAAATAATAAGGAACTCCTAATACTGAATATGTAAATACCCTAGATGTCATTTAAAGGCCCCAAACTAAAGAATATATATATATAAAAAAGATCTTGTAATATATATAAATATACACAACTTATAAATGGTCATTCAGACCTGGAAAAAAAAAACACCAAGTCTTATGATCCATGTGTTTTCTTTCTTATCAAGCAAACTGTGCCAACCGGATTTATTAATGTGATCTCCCCTAATGATATCAATAATTTGAAATTGAAATCTAGCTTTATTATGGGACAAAACATGCTTATAAAGGGCACTGGACAAATGTTTATTCTTAACATCACTCAGATGTTCAGACATCTTGATTCTAAACAGTCTAGATGTTTGTCCTATATAAAAGGCACTACATGAACATGTCACCAAATAAATGACCCAACTGGTTCCACAATTTCCAAAACATCTAATGTCAAATATTTTACTAACATTTTTACTGGAAAATTCTTTAGATTTCTTGATGTATCCACAAAAAGAACAATGCCCACATGGGAATGAACCCCTTAGCTCCTCCCCTGTTAGTATGCGTTTTATCCCCCTAACATATTTATATTTCCCTTGTTTATGCATATTTAAATAAGAGCCCAATGTACAACCTCTCCTAAATGAGTATAAGCAATTAGAACCTAAAATCTTAGCTATCTCTGAATTGGCTAATAGTATATTCCAATTATTATTAATGGCACTCTTAATAACATTAATATTTCTACCAAATGTCGTAACAAATCTAATAGGTGTCACAGCTGGGGTATTCTTTCCTTTATATTCCAGTAATTCTTCTCGGTTAAATTGTTCTACCCAATTGGAAGCCAAGCTAACTTCCCCATATTTATATCCCCTGGTTATAAACCTATTTTTAAAATCCTTCTTAAAATATTCATAACTCTTCTGATTGGAACATATTCTTTTAATTCTTAGAAACTGGAACGTGTGGATATTTTTTATAATATATTTGGGATGTAAACTGCTTGCCTCCAATAGGGTATTATATTGTGGATACTTTCTAAAAATCTTAGAATCCAAAGTATGATCACAGTATATAACTGAAGAAGGCTTAATGCCGAAACCGGTATGATCGTGGATCTAAAATAAATATTTCCAGTGTGAATCTAGGTGCTGGCTGTTCTTTGAATTTTGGTTTTGTTTTTTGGCCATGGCACTGGCCCGTCATGCGAGTTTAGTTGCATGATTTCCTGGTTCTTCATTCTCGCTGGGGGTTCCTTAGTGAACACACGGATTTTTGTTTAGCGTATGGTTTAGATCCTGTCGGTGAGGACTGGTTTACTATTGTTGTTGTTTATATTTGGCGTGGAGAAATACTTGAATGTATATACATCCTAAGTCTCATTGAATGGCGAACTTAAGGATATTACATCGAATTGTGGTGTTTACATTTTCATTCGTTAATGGCGGTCAACGTTCTGGGCCAACGGATTGAAGTCTTTGTAATCAGACTTTACGTGTGGAATTTTAGGTGATAAAACTTTGCTTGAACATAATATTTTGTCAAGACATAGAAAAGTGGATTCTTTATACCATATGTCGAATATTTTTCACAGGTGACTATGGAAGCAAATAAACGGTGATTATTTACTGTTACAACTAGATTTAGCAGGGCGTTCCTTTATGGATTACAAGAATTCGAATATTGATTGACTGAAATTGTTTGGAACACCTTGGACAATTTTTTAGATATCAGACTTTAACGAATTGTATTTGTTTATGTGTATTTATATTTGGGTAAATATGAATGTTTATACTGTAATTGGCCTTAGGTATAATAACAACTGCATTTTTCAATTATTTTTTAATTTATATGATATGGGGGTATCTATGTACTGCCACACCTTGGATTTTTGATTAGTATTTGGACATTTGGTGCTTGTGTATCACTCAAACAGTGGGGTTTGAGGTGTCATTCATCGGTCGGGGGAGTGGTGTACCAAAATTCTATTTTCTGGGCCCATGGTTGATAAAGCAAATAATTTTTTATAATATCTGATGACGCTTTTGACGTTTATTGTCAGTTATTATATTTATTATATATGGAATAAGAACTTTTTTACCGTCATAATCTGACATTCCAATTTTAGTTTGGAAGCTGTGTTAAACCGTTGCGACGTTTTACATTTATTGCAGAGGGCGGTTTATTTGGAGCTGCTTATGAACAAGGGCTAATATCTATAAGTGTTTTTTGGAGTATTAGTACATACCCCTCTTGACTGTTGGAAGACTGTTTTTGTTTTGTCTTATATGAGTGATATATATATACATATATATTATGAGTATTGATCACAGGCAAGTCCAGGTACTGATTGTTTATCTTTTACTATTGTAATGGTGGTTTTAGGCCTCTGTATTCATATTATTAGTTTGATTTTTTTTTATATTATTTGAAAAAAATGGATTTGACCACTATTTTGAAAGACTTATCTTCAGATAAGGATGATGTCCAAATTTTTGGTATTAATGAAGAAGGTATTTCCCTTGATGGTGGGATGACCAAAGATCTGGGGGATTCTTGTAAGGATTTGTTTTTTAAACTAAGAGCATGACCCAACTTAGAAGTAATGTTTGGCATTTAAGGCTTTTTAAGGCCTATAAGGCCAAGAACATTACACCAAGGGGGTTGAGAATTAAAATTCAACCATTTGTAAATAGTCCGGATGAACAGTTAAATGAAGAATGGGTTAGAGCTCAACATACAGCTACTATGTTGTTTGTGGACACTTTGATTTCTTTCTATGAGAGAAATATTGATTCCAACGGTACAGATGTGAAAAAATTATGTGATGACATTAAACCATTTGAGGGACAAATTATTTATAAGTCCTGTTTGTCCAAGCTCTCCAAAGATTTATTGACATTAAAACATAGTTTAAAAAATAAAAAGATACAGAAATTTCAGTGAAATGTTACAGATTATGCAGAGGGAAAGCCATTTGGCACTAAGAAATATATCAGGTTCAGGGAGGGGGATACTGGACAAATGAGATCTAGGAAAAAGAGACCTAGGTCTATATTAAAGAAGTCTAAAATGGACTTTAGTAGCACTTCAGGTGAAGAGTCTTCGACCACTGAATAGGAACATGTGTTTACTCAGGAGTCCCCAGTACATAAGAAAACCAGAAACATGGATTGCCCTTTAGAGATAAATGACACAGGGGGTAGGAAACATAAACATAGACACTACAAAGAATTTGGAAATGTTGTTGGATGTGTTGATTCAGAAGTAAATGAATATCCAAATATACACAATATCTCTTCTGTGTCATTGAATGATATGCAAGTTAAAGTACTCAATAAAGGGCTGTCTTTTGTTCCAGGGTTTTTTGTTAATGAATATGATTTTGTGCAGGATGTTATGTCTTTTTGTCGACATATTATTTTGAAATTATTTTTTGGGGATAAGGATAATTCCTCTGGAACCACTGGTTTCCGATTTAGAAAATCTACTTTTCAACCACCGATGGATAAGCATGTTGCCATTTTTCAAGAAAAAGTAATTAGAGATTTACATTTTAAACAAGAAGAAGAGTTTATATTGGGCAACAACCTATCCAAGGTAGAATTTCAAGCTATCCAAGATTTAAGGAATAACCCCAACATTGTCATTACTAGAGCAGATAAAGGAGGAGCGGTGGTAGTGATGAATTTAGAACAGTATGTTTTGGAGGCACATGACCCGACAAAGAAATTTAAGCAAGAGATTGATGAATTCTTGGATTTGGCGGTTGAGGAAGGAATTATTGATAAACAAACTCAAATGCAATTGACAGTTACAGATCCACTTAAACAGACTTTTTATTTGTTGCCAAAGATTCATAAAAATTTGACTAAACCACCAGGTAGACCGACTGTCTCTGGTCATGGTTCACTGACAGAACCGCTTTCAGAATTTCTTACCCTGTACTTAAAACCTCTCTTAGTCTTTGTTAGATCTAGGTTAAAAGACACCACCGAATATTTCCAGATTATTGCAGAATCCCAGTTGGAGCCTGAATGATGGATGTGTACACTTGATGTTAAATCTCTATACACCAGTATTCCACATTGGGCTGGGATGCAAGCGGTTGACTATTGGTTGAATAGAAGTGGGATCTACCAACCAGGCTTCAACACTTTATTAATCTGTATGGTGGAGCATGTATTGACTAAGAACGTGTTCTATTTCCATCAAGAATGTTACTGGCAAACTCAAGGTACAGCAATGAGGGCATCCTTCGCACCAATATATGCTGTCTTGATTACGGGTTTTTTTGGAAGAGCATCTTATTTATGAAAAAACCCATAAAATATATATAGAGGAGTTAGATATATGGCGAAGATACCTTGATGATTGCTGGCTTGTTTGGAGATGTGACAAGGAATATTTACTGGAATTCATCCAATATTTGAATGACAATGTTTGGGGGATTGAGTTTACCTTAAATGTACAATATAATCAGATTCAATACTTGGATGTTTGTGTTACTAGAAATAGTGGTCATACTTTGGATTCTAAGATTTTTAGAAAGTATCCACAATATAATACCCTATTGGAGGCAAGCAGTTTACATCCCAAACATATTATAAAAAAATATCCCCAAGTCCCAGTTTCTAAGGATTAAAAGAATATGTTCCAATCAGGAGAGTTATGAATATTTTAAGAAGGATTTTAAAAATAGGTTTATAACCAGGGGATATAAATATGGGGAAGTTAGCTTGGCTTCCAATTGGGTAGAACAATTTAACCGAGAAGAATTACTGGAATATAAAGGAAAGAATACCCCAGCTGTGACACCTATTAGATTTGTTACGACGTTTGGTAGAAATATTAATGTTATTAAGAGTGCCATTAATAATAATTGGAATATACTATTAGCCAATTCAGAGATAGCTAAGATTTTAGGTTCTAATTGCTTATACTCATTTAGGAGAGGTTGTACATTGGGCTCTTATTTAAATATGCATAAACAAGGGAGATATAAATATGTTAGGGGGATACAACGCACACTAACAGGGGAGGAGCTAAGGGGTTCATTCCCATGTGGGCATTGTTCTTTTTGTGGATACATCAAGAAATCTAAAGAATTTTCCAGTAAAAATGTTAGTAAAATATTTGACATTAGATGTTTTGGAAATTGTGGAACCAGTTGGGTCATTTATTTGGTGACATGTTCATGTAGTGCCTTTTATATAGGACAAACATCTAGACCATTTAGAATCAGGATGTCTGAACATCTGAGTGATGTTAGGAATAAACATTTGTCCAGTGCCCTTTATAAGCATGTTTTGTCCCATAATAAGGGTAGATTTCAATTTCAAAGGTTAGGGCGCGGGTTAGTTATATGTGCGATTGTGTGTTTGTGAGGGTTAGGGTGGGTTAGGTGAGTTAGGGTTAGGGCGTGGGTTAGGTATGCATGCGATTGTGTAGACGTGAGGGTTAGGGTGGGATAGGTAAGTTAGGGTTAGGGCGTGGGTGAGTGTGCGATAGTGATGGACCTTAGGGTTAGGGTTTGGGTTAAGGTAAGTGGATAGTTAGTGGTGTTTGTACAGTTTAGTGTAGGGTTAGCTGTAAGATTTTAGGTGTATGTGTGTGGATTGCTGTTTGTTTGGTGTGCTTGTGTTGTGTGTATTTGTTTCGGAACAGCAAATTTTTTCCCTAGGAAAAAATTTGCTGTTCTGCATGTTCGATGTTGTCAGCATTCGCTGAATAGGGGTCGATATTAGAACATTCGAAATTGTGAAATTTCGATGTTCTAATATAAACCCGGAACACTGGCCACATTTAACCATGACCCCCTTGGAATTCCCAGATAGTGGTCTTTCAAGGATAATCTTAAAACAAACATTATTTTTATAAACAATAATTGATTTTATACCCACCTTACTAAGATGGTCTTGTTCTACCCAAAAAATACTCCAGTTCTTCTTGACAACATTACAGATGACTGTATTATATGTTAACACTAAAGCTTTCTGGAAGACTCTTCTATCATCAAAGGGATCTGAAACATTGTGATCATGAGTACCTGCTATATTCTGTTACCAGTACCTAGAAAGGGGAAAAGTGTCCAACTAGCCTTTTCCTCTCTACCTCACTAAAAATACTATTTAAAAATAATTCTGGGTACCCTCTTCTTTCCAACATCTCCCATAAAATAGAACATTCTTCCAGAAATGTTTTATCATTGCTAACCATCCTGGCCAGTCCCACACACTGTCCCTTAACCAAACAGTTCTTTTGGTATAGGGGGTGCCAGCTGTCAAAATGAAATAATAAAGCTGAGTAAGTGGGTTTCCTATACATTGTAGACTCAAATCTTTTCCTGCTTTTCTATTTAGTTATTGACAGAGCAAAGTAATTAACCCTGTTGTCTTGTGTCTCCATTGTAAATTTCAAAAAATCCTTACTAATGTTCAAAAATTGGAAAAACTGGTCCAACCTGTCCTTAGTGTCGGTCCAAAAAATAATGATGTCATCTAAGAAACATCCATATAGGAGCCACCTATCAACAAATTGAGATTTAAAAACCTTGTTGTGTTCCCATTGTGTCAGTACAACATTGTAAAACCAAATAAAGAGGATAGGCACCCAAAAGAAAAACTATAATCCACACGTAGAATGTACCTCTGAGCCAAAGATAATATGAGGTGCTGAATTAAGACAGTTTATTCAGTACACACAAATACGTAGGAAACAAAAACGCATGTATTGTGAATTACTTTAATAATATTTATTTAGTGCTTGTGGTTTTCTACGTATTTGTGTGTACTGAATAAACTGTCTTAATTCAGCACCTCGTATTATCTTTGGCTCAGTACAACACTGACAAACACAGAGGCAGAGGTAGATCCCATAGCTACCCCCTTCTTTTGCCTAAAGAGCTGGTTCTCAAATACTATAAAATTATTCTCAAGAATGGCTTCCAAAAGGGTTCTAAGATTAAGTACCTTTGTATGGTCAAACCCAGAATCACTACATAAAAATTTTTTTATTTATTTAACATTTTGTTGACCGGGAATGTTATTGTAAAGTAACTTGAGGCCTTCCTCTTGGGGAATGGCTGGAAATAGGTCTTGGATGTCTATGGGAACAAACAATACATTGTCCAAATATAAATCATTTGATACCTTAGATAAAAAATCCCAAGAGTCCTTGTAAAGATATTTATGTTTCATAAGTACCCTTTTCAAATGATCATTCACATAAACCTTTCAAAAACCATGTCATTGACACATTGCCACAATAAGGAATGATCGCCCCGAACTAAAAAGAAGGTATGGTACTAAGCTAATGTCAAACCTAGTAAATATTGGCCATAATCATCCTAACAACAGATTTAAACCATCTGATCAGTATGCTTAGAATGCATGGATTGCAGCTTAAGGAATGTAAAGCAGAAACCACATAAACACAACAAAATAAATAAACAATCACCATAAAAGTGAACTTGCACCATCCAGTATGCAAATCCTATTAAACACCAACCAAAATGACAAAGTCTAACATCCAAAAAAACTTATTATAAAACACTTATCCAAAAAATATTATTAAATAAAACTGAATGAAACCCATTAATTCATTAAGCACACTGAAATCTGCTAAGTACATAGCATGGTTTATGAAAGGTTTATGTGAATGATTTCTGAGAACAATGTCATTCTTTGATAAAGAAGGGTTGACATAAAGGTTATATCTCATTTTAAAGTTTTTATTTATTATCTAATCATATGCTATACAGTGATCGAGTGCTTTTAGCAGTTTTTGTGAATGTATCACTCCTTATGTCTTATAGCTTTAGGAAGGTGTTTTATATCTGTTGTCATGATTAATTAATGAGTTGACTAGTTTTGTATTTAAATAGGGATTGTGCACCACTGTTTTAAAGTCTGATGAAGTGTGGATAATCCAAATGAAAGTGCTCAGTTTTGTTAATAAAACATTTGTTTCTTGCCTGTCTCATCTTCATTTTTTTCCATTGGATTGTACTTTAAATATTTTATCATTTAATTGTATTATTGCTGTGATTCACTAAGTAGTGTGCAAGAACTATGTTTACATGCGCACATTTTTGTGTCTTTTTAACTAACCAAAAGAAAGATGCAAATTCTAAAAAGTTGTGTGTGAGTTGTTTGAAAGATTTTATCTGAATGATCTGGTTATTTATTATACAGTACTTTCCTGCAACTGTTTTTCCTTGATTTTTAATTTGTTGTTACTTTATTTTATTGTGTTTTAATAACTAAGATCCATCAACGGAAACTACATGAAAAAAGATGATAAAAAAAAAATTAGTAAGAAACTATATCTCCCCAAGTCACTGTGGCCATGGTCTTCATTGAAGACACAACAGAATTTCTTAAATTGTGCAAAAATAGTGCTACCAGAATAATATGTTGATATAATACCATGGCACATTTTTCTGGTAATGACTGTTTTTAGCGATTTAGTGTAAATCATTTGATATGCCAGCATGAAATAATTGGACTACTTTTCTCCTGATTTCAGCAATTACAAAGGCCCTGGAATGGCAACAGTTTTGATTCTAAGGCTTGTAATTTTATATCATAATAAATCAAGACTGAATGTGCAAAAAATGTATAATAACATATCTTAAGTCTAAACTCTAATTGTCTTAGAGTATTTTCTTTTCCCCAACATATGGTAATGTTAGAATTTGTATATATCAGGAGTGGGGGTTGGTAATCCAGGTTCCAAACTGATGGAGGAGGGGGACTGACCCATGAAAAAAAAGACCAGTGGCTAACATTCACTACTTCTTTTTTGTTTCACTATTTTTTCTATAAATCTGAGAATCCTGATTATAGGTGTCAGAATTATGAGAGAAGCACTCTTTAATAGCCATTCGTCAGGTTTCAGAAAATCCATCTAAATATACAATGTATACTAGCTCCCAATCTGGGATCAATTGAACAGCAGTGTATACCGATAATCTATAAATTTACCCTTTCTTCATAACCATGACAACAAATTTCAGAACTGTGTGAATTCCATGCACTAAGAGATGAAGACAAAGATAGGGTTTTTGTGCTACATCTTTTCCAGGAATTAATAGATTCTTGGTGAACCTCTCTGCAGCTTTGCATCATTATCACATTATTTTCTACAACTCATTAATTATGATGACTTTTAGTTCTTTTTTCCGATTAATATAATCATGAAAACCAACTAAAAGCTGCTAAGGCACACCACAGAAAATGATGGAGAAACACAAACACCACAATGTATTGTAAAAAGAAAGAACATATAAAATTAATCATGTTCATCTTATAAGTGCCAGATTTCATTAGAACAATGAAATACATTGCCCAGTTCCATTTATATCTTGTAGTGTCCTCATAAATACCCATAAGCCAATAAAAGCCCTCTTCAATGATTAAATGGTAATTTAAAAAATCGATTGGCTACATCCATATATATGTAAAAACTATGTTAAAATATTATCTAACCAATTCTAGTAATTATTTTACAAAAAATAATCAATAATAACTTATCCTGAATGAATAATAAATGAAGTATGTGTAAAACAACTTCTAACCACACTAAACAACTAGCCTATTGTAAATAAATAAATAAGGAATTCCGTGTATCATATGATAATATGTATTACCCAATATAACATAAAAACTACAATTGAGCTGAACACATTTTTAATACACTTGAAATAGAGATGTTGCCATTAATACCTGGAGGTATTTCTGCATCCTACCTTAATTGCCACATTAGTTCTTTATAACCACTCTTATTGTTTAATAATATATAATAGTTATTGAAGGGGGTTTTATTGGCTTAGGGTGAACTTTTTTTTTTATGTACCATTTTTATATCTGAGAATATGAAATCATTTCAGAATATCCATGGAATTTATTATTTATTAGGTAAACATTTTAAATAAACTCATATATGCAAAAAGAACAGAAACATATTGAAGATCCACTAAGAAGAAGGCAATGATGAGAAATAAAATATTATATTAATAACATAATTTTAAGACCTGGTACTTTATCAGTAGCTAATGGAATTTGATTGAATAATTCCTTGGCTTCCAAGGTGTTTTTAATTCTTCTTTTCCATATATGTCACTGATCCTAACTATGACAAGGACAGCATTTTTAAATTATTAAAATAGCAGCACATGCTAAAGAATAGCATTAGTTACATCCTTCTTTTTACTGTCTAATATATGTTCTCTTATTTTATGTGATATTTCTGAATAGTTTTGCCAAAATAAAAACCATTCACACATTAAACAATTTGCCACTTACATAACAGTACAGCTATTATGGTCATAATGTGTACTGAGACCAAAAGAGCATTTAATGTTTAATATATTTAAAGAAAATGGTCCTAAGTTCATATATTGACATCATGCGCATTGCCCACATTGATAAATATCGTTAGATTGTCATTGGTCCATTATTATTTTCTTTCTCAAAAATCAATTTAAGATGACTGTAAGTTCAGAGGCTAGGCATTATTCAGTCCAGGCACCTGGGGGGAGTGACATTATTTTAGCTTTTAATCAACCATGCTTCTGGACATTTGTAATTTGGTTGATAGTAACACAGCTTTCAATAAATGAGAAACAAATTCCAACAGAATCAGGGACTAATCTAACAACAATCAGGAGCAATTTGATACTGGAACCATTAACTGTTATACTGACAGAAAAAGAGTGTGAATCAGTACACACAAGTGCAGAAAAAAGTCTATAACTTTAATCATGGTCATTATTTATCAACTGCGACCCACCATTTACCTTTAAAACATTATTTTATGACAGAGTAAGAGAAACAGAAACAGAATATGAAGTGAAGAAGGTGGTTAGCTCTTTTTTTCTAGTGCTGGTATTTTCACAATACATTTAGCATGCCATTGCTTTTAGATTTATGTATTTTGTCCAGTGGAACATCTTTTTGTGGTTACCAGAGATAGAAAAAGAAAATAATCAAAATTAGTGACACCCTTAAAATTAGGGACAGTTTTAGAAGTGTACTGTTTATTTTTATAAACCAGTCTTTACATGGTAGCAATTTACAACAAGCAGCATTCTCTAGTCACTTTTCTATAACCAAAAAAAAAAAAAAAAAATCTGACAACTTACCAAAGATATTACTGAACACTACAATTAATTTAGTTTCAAATTACCAGCCCATACACAATCCAGGTTCAATGGTCCACCTACAACTTTCTTAATAAACCTGAAGTGGACAATCCAGGCAATCCTATATCTTATTCAGTTTTATAAAAAATGTGTGTATATAAATATATATATATATATATATATATATATATATATATATATATATATATACATATGTGTGTATATATATATATATATATATATATATATATATAGGCTCTATATTACAAGACTGAAGACGCATTCTTTCGAATGCGTCTTGGTCGAACATAAAAGGCTGAAAACATAAAATATTGAAGCAGCTGTTAAGCGAATTCTTTCTCTGGGAACTTCGGTACTTTTCTGTTTTCGGCACTGTAGTGCGGTCTTGGAGTTGGTATATTTAAGTAGGGGTAGTATGGGGCTGAAGGCCCCCACTTAATGTAATGTTTGAAATTGTTTTTATTTTTTTTTTGTTGTTGTTGGAACAGCGATTTTTTTATCGCTGTTGTGACACTTTGACATTGCAAGCTTTCGCTTACATAGGATTGATTAATCACTGTTCACTTTTTTAAGTGTTTGGTGAGCTAATATAGATTATATATATATATATATATATATATATATATATATATATATATAGATGTAGATATAGTTATAGACATATAGATAGATATATGATGCATAATAAGATAATTTAATGTGCAATTTTATCATACATCAGTTACCTCCACAATATCACTTCAGCTCCACTAGGTCTCATTCCCTTTCCATTAGATTCCATGTTAGCAATCTGCATATTTATTTAATATATAAATATATTCCTATAATAAAAAGTATATATGAAGAAGTACAAGAGAGCAGGTTAAGTTAATTAAGCTATACTTAATAGTATTATCATTACACCTTATCAATGGCTTAATTTTCTTTTATATGACATTTCTCATGGCTTTAATTCAAGATCTCAAACAGAGATGGAACCAAATTTCAGAAGAAGACAGATTTTTTTGAAGAGTCTATATCAGAAGGAGGAACTGTTACAGGGGAATTTGAAGAGGCCTTTAACTCATGTAACTGAGTCAAATATTCATGAGGAAGGGCCAGCTCCCAAAAAGTCCCAAAGGAAGATCAGGAAGGAGAAAACAGTCCAGGAACCCAAGTACAATTTACAGAATATGTAATCAGGTATGGAAACATCAGGAGATACTGTTAGTCCAGGGGATTTTCAAAAAAAACAAATGGATGAATGCTTTCATTGAAGCACTTATTGAAGAAGGAAGAGCTAGGCTAGCTCAGATAGTGAACGGTAACAATAATAACTCTTGAGGTCAAAGTTTAAGTTGAGGGGAGTCTTTTCACAGTTCAGTACCCACTAATCGTCCTAATTTGCCACCATTTGCCTTATTACATTTAGCCTCCTCTGATAAAGAGGCTACTTCGACCTCACCAACCCATACTAGCAGTAACCCAAATACCAAGGACAACTATCAGGAAGATAAATTGAATTATCAGACATCACTGTACACATATGTCAATCATTGAAAGAGAAGATTTAGAAAGGAGATGTCATAGATATCTTGAACACATTGATAGTGAATGAGTTCAGAGAATTATAGACATTAATTTAATATAATCCAAAGCCCTAGCAGAATCCCTTGTAGCACTGGGTAGATGCCAGTCCAAATATTTATAAAGTCTTTTGTCAACTAAATTGCTGCGTTTATACATTATATGACAGTATTAACAGATAATAACCCTACATGATTACCTCTTTGTTAGTTTACTTCCTCAATATGAGAGGCCTACTATTTAAACTAGGACATGTTGGAACCACAATGTCCAAAAATTCAGAAAATTAAAAACTAAAGATATTCAGTGAAAATGGGATGCAAGACATGCTGACACATGCCTAAGTGTCATGATGGACAAATCAAAAGCTGAACACAATCAAAAGGAAGATATGATACCTACCATGCACAAATCTTGCTTGGTCTTCAATTTTGGGAATTGTGGTTGGCCCAGATACAGATTTCCTCATATCTTTAACATTTGTGGTGGGAGGTATCCTGCCAAAAAATACTGATTCAAAGACTTCAAAAGTCCCCTAGGCCAACTCAATGTCAAATTAGAAAACAATTCTACCCAGAACCAACGTATAACAGGGGAAAGTCTTTAATTATTCCAACATAAACCTCTAGTTTTGTAGGTTTAGATAAACCATTATGGAACCATTTCCATCTTAAAGTCCTTAAAAGACTTCTAAAGGATTATCAAGATTGAATAGTCACTAAGTTACTCATTGAAAGTTTTGCTCATAGAGTTTCTGTAAGATCTAGTAAAAAATGCATACAAGCATGATGCAAAAAATTATTATCAATAAAAGGAAAGGAACCATAGTACAATCTCTTATTCTTAAGGAATGCCAAAAAAGAACAGATTAAGAGCCCATTACAGCCACTCCTATTTGAACCATTCATTACTTTCCACCTAGATTTGGTTCCTAAGAAAAATAATAACAGGATACTACAGATTAATACATAATATAAAATAGCGGTGGGGGGGGGGATTCAACAGAGATCTAAGCAACAAGTAACAGTACAAACTCTAAAACCAAAAAAAATAATTCAGCTCTGTTTACTTGCAGATAGATTGGAAAGCAGTCTCTCAGAACAGGGAGATGACAGTTTCAACAGAGATCGAAACAACAATTAACAAACTCTAAAAGCAAACAAATATACTCAGCTCTGTATATTTGCAGATAGATTGGAAAGCAGTCTCTCATAACAGGCAGACAGTTTCAACAGAGATCTAAGCAACAATTAAACTCTAAAACCAAAAACAGTTATATCAACTGAAGACAAGGCAGAAAATAGCGGTGGTGGGACAGTTTCAACAGAGATCTAAGCAACAACTAAAAGTACAAACTCTAAAACCAAAACAATATACTCAGCTCTGTATATTTGCAGATAGATTGGAAAGCAGTCTCTCAGAACACAGGTTCCAGCAATTAAATGCAGGCTGTTACTAACAGGTCTAATTTTATGCAAGTAATCCTTGAGTTAGATAACACACAAGCTGTAAAAAACAGTTATACCAACTGAAGACACGGCAATAAATAGGGCGTGGACAGTTTCAACAGAGATCTAAGCAACAACTAACAGTACAAACTGTAAAACCAAAATAATATATACTCAGCTGTCTATGTATGCACATAGATTGGAAAGCAGTCTCTCAGAACAGGGAGACAGTTTCAACAGAGAGCTAAGCAACAATTAAAAAACTCTAAAACCAAAAACAATATAGTTAGCTCTGCCTATTTGCAGATAGATTGGAAAGCAGTCTCTCAGAACACAGGTTCCAGCAATTAAATGCAGGCTTTTATTAACAGGTCTAATTGTATGCAAGTGATCATTGAGTTAGATAACACATAAGCTGTAAAAAACAGTTATACCAACTGAAGACACGGCAGACAATGGGGGGTGGTGGCAGTTTCAACAGAGAACTAAGTAACAACTAACAGTACAAGCTCTAAAACCAAAAAAATATTCTCAGCTCTGTATATTTGGAGATAGATTGGAAAGCAGTCTCTCAGAACAGGGAGACAACAGTTTCAACAGATATCTAAGCAACAATTAACAAACTCTAAAACCAAAAAAATATACTCAGCTTTGTATATTTGCAGATACATTGGAAAGCAGTCTCTCAGAACACAGGTTCCAACAATTAAATGCAGGCTGTTACTAACAGGTCTAATTTTATGCAAGTGACCCTTGAGTTAGATAACCCACAAGCTGTAAAAAACAGTTATACAAACTGAAGACACGGCAGAAAATGGGGGGGGGGGGCAGTTTCAACAGATATTTAAGAAACAAACAGTACAACCTCTAAAACCAACAAATATATACTCAGCTATG
Organism: Protopterus annectens; assembly: GCF_019279795.1. NCBI lineage: Eukaryota > Metazoa > Chordata > Ceratodontiformes > Protopteridae > Protopterus > Protopterus annectens. The sequence goes on along the minus strand of NC_056747.1, from coordinate 593,699,829 downwards.
TACATTTGCAGATAGATTGGAAAGCAGTCTCTCTGAACATTTAGACAACAGTTTCAACAGAAATCTAAGCAACAATTAACAAACTCTAAAAACAAAAACAATATAGTCAGCTCTGTCTATTTGCAGATAGATCGGAAAGCAGTCTCTCAGAACACAGGTTCCAGCAATTAAATGCAGGCTGTTACTAACAGGTCTAATTTTATGCAATTGATCCTTGAGTTAGATAACACATAAGCTGTAAAAAACAGTTATATCAACTGAAGACACGGAAGACAATGGGGGGGGGGAGTTGCAACAGAGATCTAAGCAACAACTAACAGTACAAACTTTAAAACAAAAAAATATACTCAGCTCTGTATATTTGCAGATAGATTGGAAAGCAGTCTCTCAGAATAGGGAGACAACAGTTTCAACAGAGATCTAAGCAACAATTAACAAACTCTAAAGCCAAAAAATATATACTCAGCTCTGTATATTTGCAGATAGATTGGAATGCAATCTCTCGGAACACAGGTTCCAGCATTTAAATGCAGGCTGTTACTAACAGGTCTAATTTTATGCTAAGTGATCCTTGAGTTAGATAACACACAAGGTGTATAAAACAGTTATACCAACTGAAGACATGGCAGAAAATGGGGGGTGGGGCAGTTTCAACAGATATTTAAGAAACAAACAGTACAACCTCTAAAACCAACAAATATATACTCAGCTATGTACATTTGCCGATAGATTGGAAAGAAGTCTCTCAGAACAATGAGACAACAGTTTCAACAGAGATCTAAGCAACAATTAACAAACTCTAAAACCAAAAAATATATACTCAGCTCTGTATATATGCAGATAGATTGGAAAGCAGTCTCTCAGAATAAAGGTTCCAGCAATTAAATGCAGGCTGTTACTAACAGGTCTAATTTTATGCAAGTGATCCTTGAGTTGGATAACACACAAGCTGTAAAAAACAGTTATACCAACTGATGACACTGCAGAAAATGGGAGAGGGGGGTTCAACAGATATCTAAGCAACAACTAACAGTACAAACTCTAAAACCAAAAAAATATACTCAGCTCTCTATATATGCAGACAGATTGGAAAGCAGTTTCTCAGAACACGGAGACAACAGTTTCAACAGAGATCTAAGCAACAATTAACAAACTCTAAAACCAAAAAAATATACTCAGCTCTGTATAGTTGAAGATAGATTGGAAAGCAGTCTCCCAGAACACAGGTTCCAGCAATTAAATGCAGGCTGTTCCTAACAGGTCTAATTTTATGCCAATGATCCCTGAGTTAAATAACACACAAGCTGTAAAAACCAGTTATACCAACTGAAGACACAGCAGAAAATAGCGGTGGGGGACAGTTTTAACAGAGATCTAAGAAACAACTAACAGTACAAACTCTAAAACCAAAAAAATATATACTCAGCTCTGTATATTTGCAGACATATTGGAAAGCAGTCTCTCAGAACAGGGAGACAACACTTTCAAAAGAGATCGAAGCAACAATTAACAATCTCTAAAACCAAATAAATATACTCAGCTCTGTATATTTGCAGATATATTGGAAAGCAATCTCTCATAACAGGGAGACAACAGTTTCAACAGAGATCTAAGCAACAATTAAACTCTAAAACCAAAAACAATATACTCAGCTCTGTATATATGCAGATAGATTGGAAAGCAGTCCTTCAGAACACAGGTTCCAGCAATTAAATGCAGGCTGTTATTAACAGGTCTAATTTTATGCAAGTGATCCCTGAGTTAGATAACACACAAGCTGTAAAAACCAGTTACACCAACTGAAGACAAGGCAGAAAATGGAGAGGGGGTGCAGTTTCAACAGATATCTAAGCAACTAACAGCACAAACTCTAAAACCAAAAAAATATACTCAGCTCTGTATATTTGCAGATAGATTGGAAAGCAGTCTCTCAGAACACAGGTTCCAGCAATTAAATGCAGGCTGTTACTAACAGGTCTAATTTTATGCAAGTGATCCTTGAGTTAGATAATACACAAGCTGTAAAAAACAGTTATACCAACTGAAGACACGGCAGAAAATAGGGGGGGCAGTTTCAACAGAGATCTAAGCAACAACTAACAGTACAAACTCTAAAACCAAAAAATATATACTTAACTCTGTATATTTGCAGATATATTGGAAAGCAGTCTCTCTGAACAAGGAGACAACAGTTTCAACAGAGATCTAAGCAACAATTAACAAACTCTAAAACCAAAAAATATATACTCAGCTCTGTATATTTGCAGATAGATTGGAAAACAGTCTCTCAGAACACAGGTTCCAGCAATTAAATGCAGGCTGTTACTAAAGGTCTAATTTTGTGCAAGTGATATTTGAGTTAGATAACACACAAGCTGTAAAAACCAGTTATACCAACTGAAGACCCGGCAGAAAATGGGGGGGGCAGTTTCAACAGAGATCTAAGCAACAACTAACAGTACAAACTCTAAAATCAAAAAAATATACTCAGCTCTGTATATTTGCAGATAGATTAAAAAGCAGTCTCTCAGAACAGGGAGACAACAGTTTCAACAGAGATCTAAGCAACAATTAACAAACTCTAAAACCAAAATGTATATACTCAGCTCTGTATATTTGTAGATAGATTGGAAAGCAGTCTCTCAGAACACAGGTTCCAGCAATTAAATGCAGGCTGTTACTAACAGTCTAATTTTATGCAAATGATCCTTGAGTTAGATAACACACAAGCTGTAAAAAACAGTAATACCAACTGAAGACATGGCAGAAAATGGGGTGGGGGCAGTTTCAAAAGAAATGTAAGCAACAATTAACAGTACAAATTCTAAAACCAAAAAAATATTCTCAGCTCTGTATATTTGCAGATAGATTAAAAAGCAGTCTCTCAGAACAGGGAGACAACAGTTTCAACAGAGATCTAAGCAACAATTAACAAACTCTAAAACCAAAAACAATATAGTCAGCTCTGTCTATTTGCAGATAGATTGGTAAGCAGTCTCTCAGAACACAGGTTCCAGCAATTAAATAGAGGCTGTTACTAACAGGTCTAATTTTATGCAAGTGATCATTTAGTTAGATTATAAGCTGTAAAAAACAGTTATACCAACTAAAGACACAGCAGACAATTGGGGGGGAGCAGTTTCAGCAGAGATCTAAGTAACAACTAACAGTACAAACTCTAAAACCAAAAAAATATACTCAGCTCTGTATATTTGCAGATAGATTGGAAAGCAGTCTGTCAGAACAGGGAGAAAACAGTTTCAACAGCGATCTAAGCAGCAATTAACAAACTCTAAAACCAAAAAAATATTTACTCAGCTCTGTATATTTGCAGATAGATTAGAAAGCAGTCTCTCAGAACACAGGTTCCAGCAATTTAATGCAGGCTTTTAGTAACAGGTCTAGTTTTATGCAAGTGATTCTTGAGTTAGATAACACACAAGCTGTAAAAACCATTTATACCAACTGAAGCCACGGCAGAAAATAGGGGGGTCAGTTTCAACAGAGAACTAAGCAACAACTAACAGTACAAACTTTAAAACAAAAAAATATACTTAGCTTTGTATATTTGCAGATAGAATGGAAAGCAGTCTCTCAGAACAGGGAGACAACAGTTTCAACAGAAATCTAAGCAACAATTCACAAACTCTAAAACCAAAAAATATATACTCAGCTCTGTATATTTACAGATAGATTGGAAAGCCATCTCTCAGAACACAGGTTCCAGCAATTAAATGCAGGCTGTTACTAACAGGTCTAATTTTATGCAAGTGATCCTTGAGTTAGATAACACACAAGCTGTAAAAAACAGTTATACCAACTGAAGACATGGCAGAAAATAGGGGGGGAGACAGTTTCAACAGAGGTCTAAGCAACAACTAACAGTACACACTCTAAAACCAAAAAATATACTCAGCTCTGTACATTTGCAGATAGATTGGAATCAGTCTCTCAGAACAGGCAGACAACAGTTACAACAGAGATCAAAGCAACAATTAACAAACTCTAAAACCAAAAAAAATATATTCAGCTCTGTATATTTGCAGATAGATTGGAAAGCAGTCTCTCAGAACACGGATTCCTGCAATTAAATGCTGGCTGTTACTACCAGGTCTAATTTTATGCAAGTGATCCTTGAGTTAGATAATACACAAGCTGTAGAAAACAGTTATACCAACTGAAGACACGGCAGAAAATAGGGGTGGGTGGGGAAACCGTTTCAACAGAGATCTAAGCAACAACTAACAGTACAAACTATAAAACCAAAAAAAATACTCATCTCTGTATATTTACAGATAGATTGGAAAACAGTCTCTCAGAACACATGTTCCAGCAATTTAATGCAGGCTGTTAATAACAGGTCTAATTTTATGCAAGTGATCCTTGAGTTAGATTACACACAAGCTGTAAAAAACAGTAATATCAACTGAAGACACGGCAGAAAATAGGGGGTGGGGGGTGGGGAAAACAGTTTCAGGAGAGATCTATGCAACAGCTAACAGTACAAACTGTAAAACCAAAAAAATATACTCAGCTCTGTATATTTGCAGTTAGATTAGAAAGCCGTCTCTCAGAACATAGGTTCCAGCAATTAAATGCAGGCTGTTACTAACAGGTTTCATAATTGAGTATAATGCCTTTTTCCGCATGTTCTGTACAAAGCACCTGCAGCAATTAGAGAGACCTCAGATCTATCTAACTAAGAACATCAGGGGACTCCAGCGTATGCCTTACACAGACTGAATAAAGTCCCTGTCACTATACTCAGTATTGTATAGACTTCTTAGTGGAGACTTATTCTTGGCTTACAGAGCAATCTCTGACCCAAACCTAATGATTTTGCTGCACAACAGGACTAGAGCTACCTGTTCCAGGGATGTAAATATGGTCTGTGCCTTGAATAGGTTATGCTGGAGGGACAGATTTGTTTCCCAGTGACTGCTACTTCTTTGGAATAGGCTGCCAATTCATGTGAAACAGAGCACCTCTACAACACTGTTCAAAAGGAGCCTGGATGAGTGGATGGGGCACCATAAATTCTTACTGGGGATAGTGCCCACAACCCTCCTGTATATGGGAAGTCATTAATTATTACAATACTGGTTATTGACTAGAGGATCTATGGTATTACATTGGTATGAAACAGATAGCCTTGAAATGACTGCTGGGTCAATAGCCTTGTAACCTCCTATAATGCTATGATCCTACTCTCCAAAAACCTGCCTAAACACCAGAGACCCCCAAAACACAAGGTCGCTACACCAAGCACAGTACCCACAGCACTCAAGACACATAACACAACCAGTGTCTCACCTACCAAGCTTTAAGGCGTAGCACACCCACATGAAATTTCCTTGTTATTGGTGACTGTGTAGTGAAATAGACACAGACGTCCCACTCACCAGGTTGGATAAGGAGAAAGTCTCGGTCAGCTGTCTGTCCAGTGCCAGGATTCATCACATCACACATGTACTCAAGGCTCACAACATCAAGTACCATTATGACTTTGTCATAGTTCATGTTAGTGTGAATGACTTGAGACATACCTCACTGGACTATATGAAGATATACATGATTGAGCTCTCTGATTGTGTGTCCCAGGCAGGTATGTCCCTTGCCTTGACAGCATCTTACCCTCACCTATAATGATGCCACAATATAAACAAAAAATGATTGACTTCAAAAATTGGTTTAGTTTTTGGTGTCATTCAAAGGAGATCCAGTTTTTTCAGCTTGGGATGACATGGGGTTGATAGACTTCGCTGCTTTGCCAGATATGGTCTGCACTTGGCAGCTCTAGGCTTTTGGCCACTGGCAAAGGCACTTACCTGGTCTTTATTGAAAACTCGAACATTGACTTACCAGAACACCTAAACGCCAACACATATTCAGCAAACCGCAAATACACCGAACGCCCTAAATCGCGAAATTCAAAAACTCAAAATATCATAGTTGTCCCATCCCACCACCCGCTACATACTACCTAACTAAATAAACCACATAAATACACTAAATAAAACCCTACTTCTAACCCCAAACTAAACCCTACTTCTAACTCTACACTAAATCTTTCATATAGCACCAAGAATGCACTTAACTTAACCCGCACCCTAACCCTAAGATCCGTAGCTATCGCACACTTACCTTAAAAAGCTATGCCCAAACAAACTAAATAATCCACACACATACACTTAATAAAACCGTACTTCTAACCCTACACTAAATCTAACATTCATTACCATCTATGCACTTACCTTAACCCGCACCCTAACCCTAAGGTCCGTAACTATCGCACACTTACCTTACGGAGCTATACCGCAGAAGGGCCAACTATGACGAATCAACATTTTGGATTTCGTGATTCAGGATGATCGATGTTTTTGCGGTTCGATGAAGACGTGTCGGCATTTAGGTGTTCGAGTAAGTCAACGTTCGAGTTTTCAATATAGTCCCCACTTGCTTCACCCATAGTACCTTTTTAGGCAAAGTCTCAACAACAAAATAAGGGTTATGCTACTAAATGCTAGGAGTTTAAACCAGAAACTGCACTCCTTGGAAGCACTTCTCTCCCTGGTTGGTGGCGATGTCTGTGCAGTTACAGAAACCTGATTCAGGGCCCCAGAGAGTAGCCCAATCTTGCAAGGCTACAATGCCTTCCACACTTTCAGACTGCAAAATTAATATGTGAGAACCAAAGGTGGGGGGAGTATCTAACTATATCAGAGATAAATAAGCCTCCAGACTGGTTAGACGGGATAACTCTATGGAGTTACTCCAAGTTCAGATTACCATGTCATCATTAGTTGCAGATACCCCTCCATGGACCAAGATGAGCATGCAGTTTACTAGGCCCTACTGGAGTCAATCCAAATACAACCTGACAATCTAGTCATGGGGGATTTCAATTATCCTACCATCAAATGGGAAACTTATATGAGCCCAAACTTACTTGCCCAAAAGTTCCTTGAATTTAATTCAAATGCCCTGGAACAAATTGTACATAACCCCACAGGTGGCTCTAACATATTTGACCTGGTTCTCACTAACATTACAGATTGATGTACTACTGTAAATGTCGGACCCTCCGTAATTAAATCAGATCACAAATCAGTCATTTTATGAAGTAACAATAACTCCATAACCCACCAGAGGTAAAGTCAGATTAAAAAACTTCACCAAAGTAGGCTATACCATCTTAGGGGATGGTATAATTGCATTCCAAGCTCCAGTCCCCACAGATGGTACTGGCAAATATACTATGTTATACACCAATGCCCTGTACAAATACTTATATAAGTGTATAGACTCACCAGTGCCAGATAGGATCAAAACAAGAGCCTCAAGAAAAAAATCAAACTACCCTGGTGGACATCTAGCATCAACAAACTTTGCAACAAGTAAAATAAACTGTTGTCTAAGAATACAAAGTGGATGTTCCAGCACTGGAAACATACCCTCCTGAGTCTAAATAAACAAATAAGAAAACTTTTGAAATCCTCTAAGGGAAACTTTGAGAAAATTTAGCAATCACAGGTAAGGATAACCATAAGGCATTCTTCAGCTACATTCGTAGCCTAAAAGGTATGATCCAGATGTGTGCTGAACTAGTGCCAAATGGTATCACACACACAGATCCTGCAGAAATTACTAACCTATTAGCAGACAGGATTTGTGAAAATTTCACCCCCTTATCCTCTAAAAACATATCACAAATCATGCCATCATATTCTCCTCCACCTTACATATCCAAAGAGTAGGTCACTAATGCTCTCTCTGAGGCATAAAACAAAGCCTTGATGGGTCTGGGACTGGATGGTATCCTGGGCTGCATTCTAAATAAACTAAAACATGAACTAGTAACCTTGCTAGGCACCCTATTCAACCACAGCCTGAGCACAGGTTTTGTCCATGCAGAATAGAAAACAGTGGCATTATCCCCCTCCATAAGGAAAGCTTAGCAACAGACCCAGGTAATTATATGCCCATAAGCCTGACCAGGCTCATCTGTAAGACATGGACCATATCATCATGGACCTCATAAATATGGATACAGGCAATCTCCAATCCCTAGTTTTGAACCAGTTCGGCTTTGTCAAAAGCAGATCATGCCTGTTAAACCTAGTGGACATCTTTGGAAACATGACAAGGGCCATAGATGATGTCAAATCAGTGCACACAGCATATCTTGAGTTGGCTAAGGCTTTTGACACAATCCCACATTCAGGCATTATTGGCAAACATACCCAACTGAATGTCAACCTTTTTGTTGTGAGGCGAATTGCAAACTGGCTCACTAACCATTCATAAGCTATCAGAGTGGGCGACTCCACCTCAACCAGCAGACTTGTCACCAGTAAGGTGCCACAAGAGTCAGTGCTGGGTGCCCCTTTGTTTGGTCTATACTTCTCAGAATTTCAGGCCAAAACAAAGGGGCTGTGGCTGATTAGCTTTGCTGATGACTGCAAACTAGGTGCAATTATTGAATCCTGAAATTATGTCAGTATACTCTAGAAGGGACTTACACAGATCAGTGATTGGTGCCAAAACCATGGACTCAAAATTAATGCAAATAAATGCATCATCATTTCCTTTGGTAAAAGCAATATCCCTACAGACTATCAAATAAATAACAATACCATAAGTATTAATGCAGTAGTGAGGGATTTGGGAACATAAGTAGATTGTGGCCTTAGCTTTGACCATTATGTGTCTACTGTGGTAAGGAAGGCATTCTGTGTTGTACACTTGATTAGCAAAGGCATCGCCTCAAGAGCAAAAGAGTTCATAACTTCCATATACTCATTAATCATCAGGCCTATAACTGAGTATAATGCCCCTTTTCATATGTACCATACCAGGCACCTGCAGCAACTTGAGAGACCACAGAGATTTTAACTAATGCCTTACATGGACAGACTAAAGTTGTTGTCATGCCTGGGTTACAGACCAATCTCCAACCCAAACCTAATGAAAATGATGCACATTCGCAAGTCAAATGGGACTAGAACTACCCATTCCAGTGACCTAAATCTGGGCTGTAACATAAACAGGAAGTGCTGGAGGGACAAATTAATCTCATAGAGGTTGCCACTTCTCTGGAATAGGCTACAAATTCATATTAAACAGAGTACTTTTGTGACTCTTTTTAAAAGTTACTTGGACAAATGGATGGGAAACTGTAAATTTTTGCAAAGGATAGCTCCACCATCCCTCTTGGATATGGGCAGTCATTACTGAATACAATATTGGGCACTGACAAGATTTTCTGTTGTAATGCATTAGGTGTAAATGGCTAATCCTGGAATGACCCTTGAGTCAATAGCCTAGTAACCACCTACGAACCTATGGGAGCTATGGAGGGGTCATCAGCCATGTGTAAAAAAACATGCCTTATCACATGCAATGCAAAAACAAACAGCATTATGAGTATTCCTATATTGTTATGGTCTCTAGGACTGACAATGTGTGTGTCCACCAACTAGATGATCCTGTAGAATATGCCCTTCATGAAATGCCAGTATATGTAGCATGTGTGACAGATATGGTAATCACTGAAACTGCTTAGACGACACACGCATTGTATATAATATCTTGAGCTCTGTACAATGTCTGGCAGCTGCTGTGTAACCCCTTGCGGAACAGATAGGGCCATGATGGAATTCTGGATGCATTCACTTTCCTCCAGGATCTCTGTGCATCCACTTGATCCAATAGAACTGCTTTACTAGCTCTTGTATGATACCTATTTTCACATTAGTAGCTGACTATATCCTTATCATAGACATGATGGCATGTCAGTTGCGGAATGGACTCTTCTGTGACATGGAAGGTGGCTCCACCCATCTTTTTGTTCACTGGCTCCCAAACTATGTTGTATGGATAAATTGAGTGCTGTGGCTCATCACAAAATATTTTGTAACTTTAGAATGATGTCACTAGGTTTGTTTTCATCATTTGCATATGCAGTGGCTCGGCTCTCATAAGCATGCTGCTACTCATTTTCCTGACATTATGTTGTCATTTCTATACGAGGCATACTGGACCTCACTAATGAGATTATGCTCTGTGCATCTATGAATTGCATTTATGCATAGAGTCACTGTTCACAATACTGTTTCATTTAATACCCTCTGCTGTTTGTTTCTAAAAATTTCCAGTAGAGAGAATGATCAAACATTAGTCCATGTTTTCTATTATTCACATATTTATACTGCTCCTTGCCTCTCAAAACAAAATCAGAATTACCATGTTAAGCTAATGGTATAAAGTCACTGAAAGTACATCCGTTTTGTATTGCAGTTCCTAAGATGCCAGATAAGCTGCCTTCCGGAATGAGTCATCCCCATGGAACACAGATTTGGAAAACAAAATATGAGCAGAAGATACAAAGAAATCTGTTTGCTGATGCAAATAAAGCATTCATAAGTCCGTGGCATTTATTGACTTATTAGTTACAGAGCACTTTCATGCCTGTTTCTAGATTTCTCAACAGCAGAATATCTCTGAGTCATGCAGATTCTTACATCACAAAGAACATTGCTTCTTTATCTGAATCATTTATAATAGTTTAATTCTGGTTCTGCTCTGCAAGTGACACAGCATACTCAAAATGCAAGCACAGTTTTTCTAAATATCTTTTGTAATTTGCTATTTATATGCCAACTGATTTATGGTCACTGCTGCTAAAAGGCATTTTTGAATACTGTACAAATTATATAGCACTAACTTATTAGAAAAAAAATAATAATAACTTACCCTCTTTTATAACAATGATGTGCACATTACTAATTGTACAGATACAGCATACCAGAGAAGAAAAAATAAATGAACCGACTGTGCTGCTTTAACAGGCTGCATTTATATAAAGTAACACATTTTACAACATTCTGTCTGAAATTGAATAGTTTAAATGTGATATTATGCTAAACTCCATTTCAATGTTATACATAAAACAAAAGTTATGTATTAATTGTGCCTTATGAAATTAAAGTTACAGTACAACCCAGTGATATACTGAGGTCACCTGTGAGATTAACATAATATGTCTTGGAGCATATTTACTCCAGCTGAATCATTCAATCCCCACAAAGTATACATTTACTATTGTGGGCATTCGGCATTACATTTTCATGACATTATTTTGTTTTACTATGTATTATGCTATTATTTATGGTAGAACCAAGATGCATGATTCATGTGTCAAAACATTGCAATCTAATGTGAAATATGCTCAAGTACTTAATGACAAACAAAGAAAACAATGAAATAGAAGTGTTCTTCAAAGCAAAACATTCTAGACATTATTACATAGAAAACGAGACCCTTTCTAAAGCAAATCGGAATATCGCACTCCTTAATATATATTGTGACAAAGGATTCAAGCTTAATGGAATGGAATTTAGGCTATGGAGGGAAGGGTTTTAAGAAAGAAGGAAATGCTGTTTGACATCAGAATTTCGTTAGCAATCTGCTCCCCCTCACATGATGGTCTAGGGTGGATCTGTAGTGACTTACTTGCAGAATCGATCAAAGTGAACTTTTGGGCATTCATAGTTCTTTAAATGCAGTATACTGATAAATGTGACTCAATTATAAGGTTGTGAAGGTAGGATCTTTGCCTGTTTCGGTAATTGGAAAAGCATGCATCATCCTGAAGATGGCAACATTTATCTTATTAGTTGCTTAAAGAAGAGTAAATGCATTTAACTGTGATGGATTTATAGTTAACTTCATTTACACATGGCATGGAGTTAATGGTATAATTTCACTTCCACTATGAATACTCATGTAGGCAAATCTGAATTTTTGTGTCTTCATCAGGTTAAGTCACAATGCTCAGTTAGTCAAACTATATTGATGTATATATTTGTACATGTTATGGTTCATCCTGTGTTGACCAAACAGTCACAGCAAAGGAATAATGACAATTTATGAAAATTAATAAATGTGAGAACATAGATCTATTACAGTTAAATATTTTGATGTTGCTTGTGGTTTATTGTATTGGGAAATACATGACAATAGGATCATGATATGCAGTCTTAAGGGCAGCAAATTTTCTGAAGAAGGTAGTCAAGTGGCTAATAAAGCCCACAAGTCAGGCCAAGCGAGTACTTCTTTAAATATACAAATCATAGTTAAGGAGGCAGTGGATAATAGTTTATGAAAAAGACTATAATTATTCAGCCAAGAAATGCAGAATGGCAGGCATCTAAATATTTAATTTATGTATTTCTTTGTTAACCAGGTACCAAACAAAACATATATATATATATATATATACATATAAACTGTGTCTGGGATTATTTGACACTGACTTGTTTCTTTTCTATTTTTACTAAGTTATCACTGCATAGACTTTTGTTGTAAACCAGGTAGGTGATTTGGCCAATTGGACCTTTTTTTCCACCACAATCTGAGCTAAATGTGGCACAGTGCAATTGAAGTGCAGTTACATAACAGTTCTTGAAGAATATAAACTAAATTAAAAAACATAGATTGAGCTTTTGAGAAAATAAATAGATACTATCACTATGGTATATTGTAAGCAATGAGGTAACAAATCAATCATTTATATTATTTGCAATATGTGCAATGTTGTTACATTTCATTTGCTGTTGCAAATGAGTCAAGATGTATTAGTTATGCAGGATGACCTCTCAACCAATCGGGGACAAATTTCAACAGAATCAGGAACAAGTCAAGAAAAAATCAGGGACAATCAGGGACACTTTTAAAATATTAGTGCTACTAACGTGAAACATTGACAGAATCAAAGCATATGAATTCATACACATTTTCTGAAGTAAAAGAAGTCTATAACTCTTAATTATTGTCATTATTCATTAAGTGTAATTCACCACCTTTCCTCCAAAAGTCACTAGTTTTAGGAGGGATTAAGAGGGACAGAGCTAAAGTTTGAGTCAAAATCAGGGACAGTTGAGAGGTATGATTGCAGGTGGCTCTAAAGGTGAGAGTTTGGATGTAGATTGTGGTTACAGATTTGAATCTCATATCCTCCAATCTGTGTTCAAAGATGTTAACACTTGAATGTAAAAATGTCAATTGTGTATTGTGATTATGTAATGTTCTTCAGAAATAAATGTCTAGAAACTGTGCTGTTAAATGTATTTCACTGTTATTTAAGGAGTACATTATTCCTAAATTTTAAGCAATCCACTTCATGCTATACTAAAGAGCTCAGAAAAAGAGGCAAAACATGGTATGTCTACAGGTAATAGGGTTTGGCTTTATTATCCTGAATGCACCAGTAATGTGGCTTGTTGCTCTAGGGTATGACTTTTGCTTTGGGTGTGAGAGGTCCTGGGTTCAAATCCTGTGAAGGGAAATTAATTCACATGGTAGAGCACTCACTTTGCATGTCAGAGTAGAGTGATAGATACCTGCATCTTTGGGAGATGTATAGCTAGGCTTAAAAGGCCCTTTTGTTTGTTAACCTAGTAAACACCTATGAACCTTTGAACCTATGAAAATACTAGGTCTTGCATACTGAAGAGTTGTGTTATGCATGATGTCAAAGCATAAGGTCTACATATTGTTCTTTTAAGAAGTGGAAGAAATAGGAGATATTTGAAGAATGTCTGATTTCTAATGAAAGAGACTCCAGTAGCATGAGATAAAGATGCTAGAAAGCTTCATTCAGTCTTACAGAAAATGTGAGTAATTTTTGGCAAAGTTTTGCCTTTTGCACTAGAGAGGCATGAACAGAGTGTAAAGAAAAAGACAGATAGACAGAAATCATAAATTAAAAAAAAAATGCTGAAATAGCCCCATATAATTTTATCACTTTCTTCTTTTTAAATACATAAAACTTCTTCAGAAACCACACAAATAATCCAATGAGCTGTTTAAATCCATAAACATGGTAAGCATCACAAACAATGCAACCATTAAAAATCCAGAATGAAATCACACAATTTAAACACATTCAAAATGTAAATTAAAAAGTTGATCCAAGTCACTTAACTACAAATGTTATATTCCTTTTTTTTTCAGCCCACATTAAATATTTGGATATCCATTTAATACAGGTAACCTGATGGCATTTAATTAAAGTTGCCAGTATGGTTCCCTACATCTTACAGCATTGTTAATATCTCCATCCCTAAAATCAATATTTAGCTGTAAAACAAAACTTAAATTTTGCAAAAGTACTACATTAAACTGCATATTCAGTCTAAGCTTTAAGTATATATTTTTAATGGCAAACACATGTTCATGTATTCTCTCTGTAAGAATCCTATTAGTTTGCAAACATAAATTGCTAAGCATATGATTCATTTAGCTAACTAAACGATACAGACTTAGTTGTACATATAATTCATTTATACTAAAATGTCTTTTGTATTTTCTACCTACAAAAACAATTAATATAATGAAGTTGTTTAAAATTAAAAAAAACTTAGCATTGAAATCTAAAGTGTTTTAACTTACTGTTATGGTTTAAATAATCTTTTAAATGTTGTCTCCTTTTCTAAACAAGCACGGGGTATTATTCACCAGTACCTGTAATTCCTGAAGACCCCATAATATTTTTCAGTTGTTACTAATAATATTTATGATGCCAGGTATATCAGGACAAAAATATTAGACTTAGATTGTTTTTTGTTGATGTCATACCCTGAAATATAACTTGATTTTAAAGTAGGTGAAATGCTAGCATCTCTTTTTTTGTCACTTCTGCCATCAGATCCAGTTCAAATTTAATTGAATGTTTTCTATTAAGAAAGAAAAATGTTTCAATACCGCCATTTCTGAAGAAAATTCTAGCTCATCTGATACCTGTCTACTGAGCCTAATAATCTGGCTATTATTAATACACTTTTTAGTATGTACTAGAGAGCAGCTGTGAAAAATTTAACTATGAACTGACAAATTTCTTTTTCTTTAAAATAGAATAATGAAAACTACTGCCATCATTGTTTTAATGACCAACATTTCTAGAAACACAATAGAATTTAAGTCAGATTTATATGCAAACTTTAAAAAAAGGCATGTTCTCCTTAAGTGCAACTACAAAATTCTCTAATTCAAGTATGTTGGTTTTCCACATAATGAAAAGATCATCAGTAAAGTAGGAGAAAAAAAAAACATTACAAAAATGATTCATTTTATAAAAATATTTTCTCACCATGTAAGCACCTGCCATGGGCAAATATAAACCTATAGACAGCATCATTGTTTGACAATAACAGCATTTATTAAAACTAAAAAAAAATGATTTGCAAGGTCATTTCTATCAATATCCAGACCGAATTAATATCTTTGATAAACATTCCCTTGTACTTATAAAACTCCTCAGCAGTTCAGTACTTTCATTAGTGGGAATTGAGGTGTGCAGTGCTTCAATATCCGCAGTTACTAACACAATTTCATCCACATTAATTCTATTATCCATGCCATTCTTATTTTTTCCAGAAATACCAAGACTCCCTATTAAACAAGACTGTATGCCTTAACACTGGTTATAGGATTTTATCAAGAAATAAAACAACAGACTCCCTCTTGATACCATGAGCAGCTACTATTGGTCTCATATGTTAACTCTCCTTTTATTATGAATTATGGGGGTACCAAAAATATACTTTAACCTGAAAAAAATGATAAAAAGACATAGAACATTCTTTGCTGGCTAAAGTTGTTGTAAATCATTCAACAAATTAGCCATAGATGCATTATATTTTGCTCCTTAGTTATGGCAACAATTCTACCATCCTTATCAGATTTCATGAACCTAGCTTTTCCAGAGATAATTACAATGGACAGCAGAACATATTCTAGTGACTAGGTCATAAGATTCAAAGCTATACTTTTTTTTATATAGCAAGCTCACAGGGATAACAGCTATTGCTTTTCACTATTTAGCAGTTAGTGGGAAACTTGAAAATTCACAAGCAGGTGCATTTCTAAGACAATTTTTGAGTCTAGATTTGCTGGTGCCATACGAATGCCACAATGCTATTGCATTGGGTTAGTAGACAGGAACAAGTGAAAATGGGAGATTTGCTGCTTAATAAATAGCAACATTCAAACAGACCACCTTCTGGTAATGCAGCTGTGCAGAAAACAGTAACCTTGAATTGAGGAAAGCCGCACCTGGAGGTTTAGTATGGGAAGGATGGTTTATTAGCATATTTATTAAGAATCTTTCCAAATGAGAAGTAAAGCTATGAAAATATTTTGAAATGGATTCTTGCTGAGGGACTTAATGAGTAATACAGAAATAGTAGTTGCTATATAGCCTCAATGAAATCTGTATTGCAAACTTAATTCCCTGGAGTGTCTGTGTACCATATGACATGGAAATCACCATTGCTAGCACATTAGCATTTAAAGGCATATACCTCATATTCTACATTCCCTTTTCTTTAAAAGCTGCAATGTGGTGATATGCATTGTATACATACCTAAGTTATTTAATCAGATACTCCCTACCTATGTTACACATCTTTTTTCAGTATCACTGCTAACTTAATTCCTAATTGCTGAGCATGACTTACATAAATATATATGAAGTATTTGTTTTTTGTGCTACACTTATAACTAATCTGCTACTGTATGTATGATATTCTGCAACTTACCGCTCATATTACTCCTTGTCTGGCCCATTCATTGTTGCTGTTTACATTTTATTTAATGTTTTTTTGCAGGTCACCCAAGCTGAGCCTATAACTGATCATTATTCAGTTAGTTCTCCATTCTGGTAAACCAAATTTAAATTACATAACTACATTCTACATGTAAAGGGCTATTAACATCAAAATACATTTTTTGCACTTACAAAAAAATTAATTTTTTCTTAATAAACGTTTAGTCCTTAAAATCATGTTTAATATTGGACTAGTACAATTATTTGTCTAAATTCTCCAAATCTCCTATATACTGACAATTTTACAATTATAATGGATATCTCATATTCCTTTTGGGACAGCACTTCTGCACTACAGCTTCATTTGGAGACACTGTTTCAGGGAGTTTTATGCACATCTTAAACTGGGTTCAGGCTTGTAGATTGTGAGACAAATGCCTGCAAGCTACAACGCCAAAAGCAGAAGGATGCAGCACTGCTAGATCATAGAGCAGTGCAGCCAAAAGAGAGATATGCTGTGGGAATCCAATCAGATAGGAAAACAGACAAAAGGAGATGTTTCCTAATGTAAATAAGCGGGCTGTTTCCTGACAGTGGAAACAGCTGCGCTAGACAAGTGATTGGCAGGACAAGTGGTTAAGAAGGTCCAAACACAAAAATAAAGAAAATGCAGCTTACCAGTAACTCTACACAAGCATACAAATCCCCCAAACACAACCCGTACAGTAAACCTCGCTGTGGAAAGCTGTCGGACAGAAAATGCAAAAGACTCTGCAGCTGAAACATAGCCTTGTACATGCGCACTGTACACAAGTTACAACACCACAAGAATCCCTGCCCATATCTCCCAACTGTACAGTTTTCTCAGACCACCTGGAGTTTTGCCGAATATGTTTGGCCCACATGTCAAACTATTGTGGCTGTTTGGCAAATTAATGGCAAATCAATGTACATAGGAGTTAGAAAATAATGACAGACATTTGAGTTTCAGACTTCATACCCTTCAAAAAAGTCATGCTAATGCACAACTTGTTATTCTATCAACTTTTTAAGTTTGTAAAAGCAAGATCTAAAAGGTGTTCCTATTTGTACAACTATTGTTATGGTGCTGTCCCGATTGCATACTCTAAGAGGTTGAGAGGTATGCCTGCAACAGAAAGGCACTGTCCTACCAGAGCCACCCTAGTGCAGTGGCAGGTGGAAACATGTCAACCCTAGCAATCACAGACCACCTACCTAAGAGTGCAAAAGCAACCACTGTAGAAGGGAACACTGACACAAAGAGGAAGGAAAGTAAGAATGGGACACAAAAGAGTATCAACCCACCTCCAAGTCCACAGTAGACTGTAGATAGTAATGCAGCATGTGTGTAATGTGGGGGTTGCCAAACCCATCCAATGGTTGTTGCAGCTGGGGTATGCACATATGCAGAGGCATGTAGGCAGAAAAGGGTGCTACACAGGGATACATCCCTATGTAATTTCTGTCAGTGAAACTGAGACTGGACCCCACACCCTGACTGACCAGCAGCAATAGCTGGAAGTTAAAGGGGACCTGTGCTGTACATGCAGAACCAGTGGTGTAAGCAAGGTGGGCAGACTCCTGCTGGACTACATTCACTTGTCAATTCCATGGCTGTGTGAACTGCGCATAGAGAATCCCTAGCAGGACAGGTAGTAAGAGCAAGGTGGTTTGTATACTGCTGCACAGGGCCACTGTGGCAGACAGCACTTATACAGAAGGGTACAACACAGTCTGATAGTGGCCTGTACTGAAGTTGTGTCTACATTCTGTTCCCTGCTACACTGGATGTGATGGATACTGAGAGGCCATCTACAAGTAGAGTTGCCGTGATGGAATCTGTGTACATGTATAGCCCAGGTCAGCTTGGCAACAGATATGGCACAATGCCCAGCCAATGGGGCAAACCAATGCTGGAAGTGGAGGGATACCTCTACCATTTAGAGCATGAAGCACCCCCTAAATGGTACTGGACATGTATTGAGCAGAAAATAAAGGCCTGCAGAGGTCATGCCATCACTGTTTGCCAGGATGAGGAGGAAGAACCGCTGAAATCACTGCCACATCAGCATGGCCCAGATGCAACAACTGCCCAAGTGGCTACACTGCAATCAGAACTATGGCAGAGGGTGGTAACCAGCAATGAACTGCCCAGTCTGGTAAGGCAGAGTGTCCTAGGCACAGTGGATGACAATGTACTACAAGAGATGCCTTGTCTTGCCACCCTGCATCATAGCATCACCAGGGTACTGCAGAAGTCATGGGCATCCATGTCTACACCTCCAGCAACACTTGCAGATATTGATGTCAGCCTGTATCCACCAGTAGTGGCAGCTTTATCCTCCACAGAAAGTCTGATATGGATAGGACTGATTCCTTGGTTCTACTAACTACAGCAAAAAAAAATCTGGCAAATTTGTGCAGGTCAGACATCATACTTGGGGATAGCACCTTCCCAACATGTGCTGATATTTGCCATCAGCTGTATACTTTACATGGATGTATTGGCACCCCCACTTCAGCAAGGATTGCCTCCTGGTGTACTGTCTAATGACACAGAAATCAGAGTCTGCATACAACAATATGTGGGAAATACTGAAGGGTATGGCTGCAGATCAGGGATGCACCTTGGCTCCACGGTATATTATGACTGATTTTGAGAAGGCAGTGATCCATGCCAGCCAAAAAACTTTCCCTAAGAGTATTTTGAAGGGGTGCCTATTCCATTTTGCACAGATCATTTGGCACCATATCCAGCATCACCACTTTGTGGCCCTGTATGGTACGGACACTGTATTTTCAATAGACATCCGCAAGCTGATTGTGTTGGCATTCCTACCACTGGAAGATGTTATCCCTACATTTCTGGACATAGTGGCTACCTTACCTGACTGTTCCCAAGCCTATAGGTGTATTTCTGGAGAATCATTATGTGCTTGGCCAACCACAGAAGTATGCATCCTGCTGCTCAGCACACCAACACCTGCCATCGTCCTACCCATTGAAGTTCTGGAATGTGTGTGATGTCTCTGAAATGGACTTCCCATGGACTAATAACCAAGTAGAGGCATGGCATCGTCAATTGAAAGTGTAACTTGGATGCCCTTCGGTGTAGCTGTCCAACCTTCTGTCTGTTCTGCAACAGGAACAGAACCTGACAGATACCCGAAGGGAGTACATTTTGAGGGGGATGCCTGTGACACCATGTAAGAAGGCTGTTGTAAGGGAGAGTCATCTAAAGCACATCTTGCAACATAAGTGTGACTACAGTGATGTGCAGGATTTCCTACGTGCCGTGGCACATTTCTACTAGTTGTGAATATATTTGGATTTAGTACGCACCAAGCACTACACACATCACTTTACATGTCGTGTTAATAAAGACTTTGCTCACAGCACATGGATTTCACAGTATCACTTTCATGCCCACTTGGCATCCAGTGATGGCCACATGTTCGACTGACAGTCACACATGTTGGCTTCTGGGGTGGTGCAGAGTGTATCACTATGGGGGGTTGTGTCTGCCACCTGTGGTTAGGGTGTAGGGGTTCCTCTATTCCCACAGGGAATTGTCCACAGGCATATGTCACTGCAGCTAAACTGTCAACCTGTCATGTGTCCACATCCAGCTGTCTCATAGGGGGATGTCGCACTGCCTAGGCACCTGAATCCTCTTAAACCAGTACAATTTTCACAGTCACTATCATCAAGCGACATTGCTTACCTCCAGATAGATAATCAACATTTAAAAAGACAGATCTAAATGATTGCTGCCATCCTGTCCACTCAGAGAAGGGTAAAAATCTGAATGTTACATTTTTCACACTTTATTCAGTGTGCATACAGGCATACAGGTCTTAATCGGATACCTATTATGCTATCAAACTTTTACAAGTTTGAATGCCATATGGTCGAGCCCATATTTTTAAACTTGTAAAACTGTGAATACGTAAAAAAAAAAAAAAAAGAAAAAGAAAAAATAGAAAAAACTTACCTGATATTTGTAAAAAGGGGGGCACACCCCCTGCACCTCCCATATGGGGGATGCACCCCCACACACCCCACGCTCTTTAAATATACCATCTCTGAGACCACACTACAATGCAATACAATGTAGAAAGGGAAGATTTCCCTTTACAACACTGTAGTGCAATCTCGTAGTTGGTATATTTAAAGAGGGGGGGTGTTGGGGGCGGAGCCCCCCACATGGGGGTGCAGGGGAGCTGTAATGCTACTTATCCACAAAATACTCACTGATTAAGTATTTTTCCTAAGCAGATATAAGGTTACCTTAATTCAATATATAGTTAAAGTGTTTCAATATGGTATAAGCAAACTATTAGCTATAATGAGTTGTATATTCAATATTATATGAAGCAACTATGAATTATAATTTACCTGTTTTATATATATATATATATATATATATATATATATATACACTGACTCACTGCTTATTTCCTCTGTTTATAACATATGTGTTCACTTAAATGAGCAGCTGTATTACTTCTAGAATAGATGTTAGTAAATATTTGCTAATCATACAATTATTTACTCATGGACAAATAACCTAAAAGAAGGAGATGGAATGGGGAAAGAAGGAGAATGAGGGGGGAAATAATATACAATTCTGTAAAGATGATACCACATGTGATTATATTAATACAAATCCCAGTGCTGATTATATGGGGAAAATGTCTTATTACAAGATAATGTTTATCATTACTGTCTCTTTATTCATTTATAATATATTTATCATTCAGAATTAGTATTTGCATGAAAGTATAATAGTTCTGTAAGTCAAATATATATTTGTTTTTACCCTGCATATTTTATGGAGGAAATAGTTACTTGACATATTGGTGAAATAAAAACATGTAACTGCAATATCCTGGTAAATATAACAAGTTACATGATGGAATGCAGTGGAAAGTCCTATATGCAAAAAAATTGTAATGTTTATTACTCACTTAAAATTGAACTATAGGAGTACTTTCTCAAACTGTATCTAAATCATTCCTCCTGAGAATGTATAATAAGTTATTAATAATTACTCAGTTGTTTGATGGCAAATTTAATTTCAATTTTGCAGTAATATGCAAGCATACAATTTGTTTAAAAAGTATTTAGGTAAGAGTGGTGAAGTCTTTGTAAATTAGAATCTTATAACAATGAATATATCTATGCAATTTATATTTTCTTCCATATTTAGAAGAAATTTCATTAATTTATCTGACAAGTCAAATATAAGAGCAAATATACACTGTTATGATACGCTTGTGGCATATTTAATCTATGTGATAAGACATTGTGTACAATATATAATCGGTAGTAACATGTTGGATTTTCATGGTGCATTATCACTTAATTTTGATATCATAAATATACAAGAGAATATATCCACACTTTTTCATCTCATAAAGCAGTTGTTAAGTAGTCTCATTTAAGACTTATCTTTTAAATCTCTACTGGGCATTGTTAGATGATCCACTGGGACTAGGAATGTTAATCATTCCATGTTTGATGTAGAAAATTATTTATTTTAGGTTTAATTTTTTTGTATAATACATTTTAAGTTGTATTTTTCCTTTAGGTCTGATTCACTAAATATTTAATGGTAAAGAATTCTAGTTTGATCACAATACTTAAACTTATTGGCATCTACATAATACAGTACTAAGAGAGATATAGTGGGTAATGGAAATAAGCACTAATAGTAACTTTAAAATCTCAACTACAATCATATATGGAACCAGATATGGAACTAATGTCCCTATCTTTAAATACTAATGGTTTGAAACTAGGAAGAGATCTAACTTGATAAAATATTTAAAAATAAATAAAGCATAGTTAGTCTTTCTCCAAGAAACTCATATTAAACAAATGATAGCAACATATGGAATCCTAATGACTATCTAACACTAGATCATTCTTCCTCTAAATCAAAGACTAGATCTTATGGGAAAAAATATTATTAGTCCTCAAGTTATTCACATCTTATATCTCTTTTTATACTAACTTTTATTAATAGGATCTTGACTTTTGTAACTATATATACTGTTTTCCTGAATGAGAGTAGGGATTGCCAAAAAACATTTAGGCCGTATTGTTAACACATATAAAGGTAATCTAATAATAGGAGGAGACTTTAATTGTATTCTAGATTGCTCTAAAACTACTAATAAGAGACCTATATGTCTCACCTCTACTGCAAAACTTCTAAAAAATTTGACTGAGACATTTTAACTTACTTGACGCATTTAGTATAAAAGAAAGCAATTCATTAAAGTTCTCTTATCAGGATCATAGATTTGTTGTCCAAACTAGAATAGATAAAATTTATGTTTCTCAGGATCTATTCTCAAAAGTTTCTCTTTTTTTCCATACTCCCCTGTCCTGTCTTTGACCATAACTCCCTCATCCTAAAGTTTCAAACAGGTTATAAAAGATTAACATTTATAACAAGAATTCTAGCTTACATCATAAAAATTAAACAACTTAAACCTTGGCTAGTTTCTGAATGTTATTTTTTCCTAGAAATGAATTACACACCAGAAAGTAATATAGTCATGATCTGGAAACTAATTAAAAGCTTATATATATGGCAAAACCCTTACATGGTTCAAAACTAAAATTAAAGAACGGGAATCAGAATTGCAAAGCATACAATCTCAATTGTTATTAATTAAAGTGAATAATACTACAAATACTTCCTGGTGATAAAAAGAAAATAAAAGACTTAAACAGAAAATGCATCAAAATCCTGTTTCATAAGACTAATATGGCATTATAAAGACTAAAAATAAATTCTTATGCTATAACACCTAAACATATACATAATTTATCAATGAGAATTAAAATGCAACCTAAAGCTAAAAGTATTTTTAATGTATTACATGAAGGGAAAAAAAAGAAAGTGCCTGATATAGGAGATATTCTTAATGCCTTTAAATATCATTACACAGAACATTACAAAACAAGCAGCTCACAAGTCAGTATCTCAAATTTGTATCTGCTCTCTTCTAATCTTAAGAAAATCCCCCAAACATTAAACTTAGATCTCCAAAAAAGAATTACATGTAAATAAGTCACAGATAGCATTAAGGAATGTAAATCTAACAAATCCCAAGGAACTGATGGCATTATTATAGAAATGTATAAACATTTTCCTTCATCTATCACCTCTTTTTTCCATAAATCATTACTTGAAATTCAGTCACAAGGTATTATACACCTTTTTGGAGATATTCCTTTGTTACTCCCATTTTCAAAGAAAATAAAGACCCTAAATATTATAGTTCTTATAGGCCAATTTTTCCACTAAACAATGACTACAAGAATTTATGTCCATTCTGGATAATAGAATTCTGTTTGCATCGGCTACTTAAACCTTTGCCATATTAATATGAAACAATCCAAAGATAAAAGGTATTTTATATATATATATATATATATATATATATATATATATATATATATATATTACTGTTAAAATATAAATGCTAGTGAGCTGACACACGGCCAGGTTAAAATATTAACCTTTTTATTCATTAAGTGCTTTCACAACAAGAGGTTGCTTCTTCAGACCATTTGAAAGTACATAAAAAGGATAGCCTTTTATATTTAAAACAAGTGACATAACATCCAATAGAAAGCAGGAAACAATCAAAATATCAATTTAAAAATCAACTGTGTATAATTAATGAACTTAATATAACTAATCCACCAATTACAATATGACATAGTTTTTACCCTATCAAAGACTGTCAAAAACTCTAGTGTCCAATCAAAAAATGAAAAAAATAATACCAGGATTGTTTAGAGCTACTATGAATATGCATTGATCTTGCCCGACAGTTAAAGAACTCTAGTAATATCCAATCAGGAAACAGTAAAATCAATATTGTGATAGGTTAAAGCTTTCTTGAATATAGCTATTATGAGTAGAACAAATGCTTAATCAACAACTCAAAATGTGTGGCATATTAATTATTTTATTTTATTTATTTACTTATTTATTTACATTTTTTGACAGGGAGTGTCTGAACAACTCAAACTGTGTCATATACCTGTCATCACATAAAGTCTAGCATGATTCATTATTGTGATTTTTGATTTCACAGTAATTGTAAACAGTTTTACATCTTAATACTATAAAATGAATAAATAAACTCCATAAATTCAAGATTAAATTATATGTTGATTTTAAAAATTCTATTGGTTGGTCTAATATTTGCCTTTCACATATAAATGATCGTATCAACAAAAACCTTAAGATTTTAAATAGGAGATTGCAAATAATATGCGAACAAAGACCTGTCCTTATTGCACCTCACTCATCATAAAATTCATAAAATATCACAAGCCCATTCCCATAATAGATGGTTCAAATAATTTGCATATTAATATGTCAAGCGTCTTTTTTATTTTATAGAGATCCGGCATGCAAAAATACACAACGTATAGACCTAATGTTGATATCAATGAAGAATGGTGATCTACCAATAAGAGCCAAAGATAACAGATGAACTTCCAATGAAAACTTTCTTCAATAATTCACTGCTATTAGCTTCAAAATGACTATGCCAATGCAGGTGTAACTTGTCCAGGAAATCTACTCTGAAACTAGAAGCCTACATAAAATATGTACGGCATTTATCACCTAGCCATATTAAGATTTAAGTAAAATATACCTTTAGAGTTGTATAACAATTAAAAATCATAAGAAAGCTTGTTCTTACAACTAGATAGTAGTGTAACAGTAACAACCAATCATTTTCTGAAATTAACAACATCATCCAATTGGGAACTTACTAGTTGATTTGTTCTATAGTAACCATATTATGCTGTAATTGGCTGGAAATGAGACAAAAGAAGCCAGTAAAGATCTTATGTTCCTAGAATTGGTCCATTACAGAACCGCTGTGTCAGTTCAGAAATCTGCTGCCAATCCATTGTAACAAACTGCTATTAAATTTCTTAAAATAAACATACATTCACATTAAATCAGAAAAGCAAATACAGCATACTTTCTTGATAATTCTCAGACCTATCATTCATACCTAATGGCCATATATTGTAAAGAAAAATGAGGAACCAATGGAAACCATCTGTTCCTCAGACTTCCCAATTGCTAAAATAAATAAGCAATTAGTTAAAAAACGGTGTTTGAGACCACTATTGGTTATACCTCACACTCCAATCAAATGTGCCGATACCAAAAATAAGCCTATAAGAGCATCTTTGGTATGAAAACATGCAAACCCATATTTCTCCAAAGACCAAAATAAAGCACAGCTACAGCACTAAATTGTGATCTATCTATTGAGGAAAATACAAACACTGAACTAATAAAACTTTTAAATAGTCCTCAGAAAAGGACTAGGATGCCTTCATGGAAGCCAGTGAAAAACTAAGCATTCTGTCCTCAAGCTTTGAAACTCATCATACTCAGAATATCTCACTGACACAAACACAAAATAAAAGAAGACCATGATATCTTACATCTAATGACCAATCAAAATAAAAATATATTTGAGAAAAGGAGCTATCAATAGCTTGACTGAAGGTCAATGGCATCTCATAATGTAACACTGTAATCTCAGCTTGTCTGCTGTGGTGCTAAATTATAGTCTATATATTCAAGGGACTATGAACACGCCAAACTAACAAAACTATCGAATGACCTCCAAAAAGGACCAAGATGTCATCATATAAGCCAGCAGAACTAAAAACCCTCCTGACCTCGAGTTTTGAACCTCATCATGTTCAAAATATATCACTGTCACAAATACAATATGAAAGAAAACAAAGATGTCTTACATCTTGTAGCCAATCAAATAGATCAGACAACATATAAGACTTTTATATATAGTTAGCTATAAAATAAAATAACAATATTAGTCATTTTGTTCTTATACATCGTTTTATCAGAAGGGGTTTAATGACATTTTCAATTAAGCCCTAATAAAACAAGATAGTTCTATATCTTTCCATATAAAAGTAGTTATCACTTAAAAAGTCTCTTAGCCTTCAATACAGGCTTCAAAAGAACATTACAATTGATACTGTTTTCCCCATTTGCATGTAATTTAATAATCCACCTAGGTTCATTGGTCTCTGTAATGTTCCTTATATCTCCCAGTCACTGACTATTATACAGCACCTCTATGGCCGTGAACTTAAACGTATGATCTAATGTACTTCGCATATGTTTACATAATGCATTGGTATGGTTACCAGTTGAAATGCTATATAAGTGTGCCTTAATACTGTCTCTGAGGCGTCTATTAGTTTTTCCTACATAAAAGGTTTCACATGCTACACATTGTGCTAGATAGATAATTTATTGTATTGCAGTCCACCTCTTCTTTAAACTTGTATTCTTTCCTGCTAATAGGATGTATAAAGTTACCTGCAGTATTTATATATTAACAATAGGGGAATTTGCCACATGGGCAGGTACTTTTTTGTCTAATTTCATCACTTTGTGCTGAAACCATATTCTGGTGACATAAAATTCTTTTAATGGCTTTCTTGTTCTTATATCTAAACTGAGGTCTATTTCCTACAACTTCCTTGATCTTATCATCACTAGTCAAAATATTGCAATGCTTCTGTATGATATCAGTTATGTCTCTTACATTGCTAATATAAAGCATACTCAGCTTGACATACTGATGTCTTGAATCCTTATATTGGATTCATTCTCACATTTCTCCAAAAAATAAGGTCTTGCTGTAGTTGTTCTCAGTGTGTGTATCTCTTCCATAACATTTACCGCCTCTGTTTTATTATAACCTCTGGCCACTAGGTTATCTGTAAATCTATCAATTTATTTGTGATATTCTTTAATATCTGGATTCAACCTTGATATTCTCATCCCCTGGCCCTTAACTATATTTTACAAAAATGTGTTTAGGGTGCATACTTCTACAATATAATAATTTATTATGATAGCACTGTTTCCTATGTATTCCCTGTGTTCAAATTTTGATCTTTCATTTCAATATGTACATCTAGAAAATCAATAGTTAGTGAGGATAATTTAATGTTGAATTTAAGATAAGAAGTAGTATTTTGTATATATTCATCAAATCCAATAAAAATTTCTAGTGTTCCTGTCCACAACAGAAATATATCATCAGCAAAACATTGATAGAAAGGTATAAATCTGCTATAAGTGGAGTTCTCAAGCACATATTGCACTTCCCAGGTAGCCATAACCATATTGGTGTAGCTATTGGCACATGCTATGGCCATAGCTATGTCATTTAATTGTAAATAATACTTTCCATTAAATACAAAATCATTATTAGTTAGAACTATATTCATATAAGTAGATATTTTCTGAATAAACTTATAGCTGCTGTATTGCTCTAAATAACTAGTAATAGCTCTAATTCCTTCTTCATTGGGAATAATGGTAAATAAGGACATTATGTCCAAAGTAACTAAATCCATACCACTCATATCTTGTCTATTACATTCAAAGTGATACAAATCTTGTAAAAATTGTTTTGAGTTCTTATAATGTATTGATTATTATTCAGTACCGGACGCAGGTGCTTCTCTATATATATTGAGAAGGGTTCTGTGAGCCACACTGCCCCATCTACCATGGGTCTGAATGGTGGCTTTGTAGGATTCTTATGTATTTTGAGAATTCCTTGGATTACTGGTATCGTAGAGCTACTAGTTCTTCTAATATTTGCTGCATCTTCTGTATTTTCTTATATGGGGCTGTGTAATTAATTTATATGTGGTTATGTCCATTATCATATCTGACATAGTTTGATCATAGTAAATTGTATCCATGACCACAGTGGGGCTGCCTTTATCAGCAGGTTTGATAACTATATTACTATTATTACGTAGGGAGTTCAGTGGTTTCCTTTCATTGAATGTAGTGTTTTTATATCTACTTGTACTTTTATCTACTCTATTGTACAAATCATAAATTTCATTAATTCATATTTTTGAAAAGGCTTCTAACAATAGATGTAACACTGGAACTATAGTGCTAGTTTTTTATATATTACTAACTCATTTTGTGAAGCTTCATAATTGATCTTAAGAATAACATTTTGTAAAAACAGCTTCAAGTCCAACATCACATCAGCTAAATCTGATGTTTGGGATGGTATAAAAGACAGCCCTTTCTCTAGAATAGAAATTTCATCTGGAGTGAGCTAATAATTGGAAATGTTCCATACTAATGATTTCCCCCTACTTTCCACATTCTCTTGATAGTCTGAGTGGGGCCACTGTCACTTATATACCTCCCGTGTTTTTCCTTCTCAACTCCTCAATCTGCTCCAATGTTTTAATTCCTTCTTGTTTATTGGCAGTGCAAGCTGCCCCCATAGCAATGCCATTATTTAATTGATGGAGATTGTTCTTCAGAATAATTTCATATGTTTTGAAGGACAGAAATTCAAACAGTTTACTGGTGTGCTATGGGGCTGGCTTGCACCCCCAGTTTCACCAATTCTGTTATGGCACAATGGGAGACTGGATATGTGCTAAATAGTACCTTTTCTAGTTCTTGGCTGTTTTACAATAGATACCTGGATGATATATTCATCTTGTGGGTAGATTCCCTGGATAACTTACCACAGTTCTTGGATTACATTAATAATACAATTCATTTTTTAAATGTTCCTATTATTATGACATTAATTCTATTTCTTATTTGGACATTAAGATAGGTAAAGATTTGATTAATCAATGTTTAACTTGCAATATTTATCATAAACCCACATTTTCTAATTCTTACCTACATTATTCCAGTTGGCACCCCGAATTCCAGAAAAAGGCAGCTGTCAGGGAGCAACTTGTAAGATTGGCTCAGATGGTGTCAGGTTTGTGCACCTTTTATTTAGAATACGGCAAAGTGTTGGATATGTTTTGGAAAAGGGGTTACCTGAATGAATTTTTGGTCAACATACAACAGGAGGTTGTGGACAAGAGAAACAATAGTTTCTACCGCCCTATATTGGGTTTACTAGTTAGGGATAATTTGATCAATGTACATGTAGGTGAGGTAGATTCATCAAGTGTGGGTATTCCAAATTATTTTATCATGGCGTTTTCTTTGGATACCCAGTTTATTGTTGATTTTATTTATAAAATATGGAAGTTAATTTTTAATAAAGGTAGTTTGGGTGACAAGTTAGGAGCCAAACCCATGATTGTGTGTAAGAAAAACAAATCTTTTAAGTGTTTTTCTGAAAGGGATTTTGGGACCCAAAGATTTTCTTCCTCAAAGTTCCCTTTTGGTAAATGTAAATGTAGGGCTTGCTCCCAATGTCATTTAATAAATATTTCAAGTTGGCTTAGGATTCGGAACAGGAGATGTAATATTAATAGTCATTTTTCTTGTTGTTACAGCAATGTTGTTTATTTGACCCAGTGTGTTTTATGCCTAGTTTTTTATGTGTGCAAAACATCTAGGGTTTTCAGGAGAAGGATTTATAAGCATTGTGCTGATATGAGAAATAAGAAAAAAAAAAACAATGCTCTTTACAAGCATATAGAATCAAATCCAGACCATCATTTTAATTGTTTAGTATTGGAGCAAATTAACAGTGATGTTCAAGGTTACATTATAGAAGCACATCTAGATAAAGCTGAATTGAAGTGGTAGTTAATGTTTGACGTAGTAAACAGCCCAGGGTTAAATGAATCCTGTTCCATTTCCTCTTTGCTCAAATTGAGGTATTATGATGCTTTTTAGATGCCTGTATGTTAATATATTTTAATCTTCTTGTAGTTTTAGTTGTGGTATTTTAAGAAGTATCTGGTTGTCAGATATTTGTTTTTTAGGGTAGTATTCCTTTAAACTTTTAAGGTAGTGTATTCAGTGTCAATCAGTCTATTAATTTTGTGACTAGTAGAGCATTTAAACTTGTTAATTGTGTTTTCAGTTTGATCTGAAGAAGTTCTTGCCTTCAAGAATGAAAGTGCTTAACTAATAAACTGGTATACTGGTTTTGGTTTTATCCCCAAGTCATTTTTTGGTTTGTCTTTGCATCTGTGTTATTTATCATTTTCCAATTAACTGATCTTTGACTGGCCAATCTAATACATTTTGGTATTTTCTCAGTTTTAATATGCAGTATAACATATCAAAACCTTCTAAAATAAACTCCATCAATCTTATAGTTAATTGTTTTAAGAAATTTATCATTGCAAATATAGATATCAAACTTTGGTTTGAATTACTAATATCTTCCAGCATTACAAAGAATATTTTGACAAGGTACATAAAAAACTGCTCATCTCCTGGGAATCCAAGAATTTCATTTGCTGAAAACATTGCATGGGAAATCATAAAGTACTAGATATTCAGCATATTATGGTACATTTTGAACCATCATTTCATGACAGGTTACTTCTACAAAGGGTTTTACAATACTCTCAAGATCTATGCAGAATAATTAATAACTCTTCCTTTAAAAATGAACCAAAATTAACCTTTTGGTCACAATATTGGAGAATATATTCCAGGAAATTTCTGCAGAGAGCCCTTATAACACATGATAAATTAACCAAATTTAGTACATCTAGGACTGTTTATTGTTGAAGATGCTCACAGGTCTGTAAAGCTGATTGGATACATATGTTTATAAATGTATTGCTATAAAAAATGTTGGAGTGATATTGATATTTCTTGCAAGCCCTATTTACAGATTTGTTATACTATCTAAAGCTCTAGTTTTATTAAATGTAAACGAAGGGCCACATCTGAAGAAAGACAATTTGTGTTGATTATGGACAATACTAGCAATTGTCAGAAAATGTATAATATTGCACTATCTCTTGAAGATTTTTCATCCCTACTGAAGGAAACTGCACTGAACGAGATCAAGGTCAAAGAACTTAGGATTTATTCCAAACCAGTATTCAACAAGTCCTATCTCTCATTGATACAATGCAAATGAACTCTATCTCTCTGATAAATGTCTAAACTTAAATTGTCTGCTTGTTAACCTAAATATAGTGAAACATAATGTTTTTTTCTTTCATTATTTATCTTTCAAGCCAAATGTATATATTGTATATATTTCTTTATATAATACAGTTTTAGACTATGATGCTAATGTTAAACTGATGCATCTGTTTGAAAATAAAAACTATTTGAGGAAAAAAAGAATGTCTAATATTAGCAGATTCATCAGTTGTACTGACTTTTTAAAAGACACACGGAAACTAGTCTAGCTTTGAATAATGCCCTTGTCTTCTCACATCTTTCTTTATAAACTTGTATTACATTGTCTCACCATGCAAATGTGATTCCTTGGTCAGTATCTCTCTCTCTGTCTCTCTTTTTACATAATTTATACTTCTGTTCATTCCATGCCTTCATATCCTTTACCATGTCCTCTGTTCAAAATCAGTCTAAATTTTTCATGACTTCACTTGCAATGCCTAAATTCCTTCCTTTATCCAAAGAACATTCATTCAAATTGATATCACACTATCTGCATATTAGTTGAGGGAATATTTTAACTCTCACTTCCTACATACCCCCCCCCCACCGATGCATTCATTAATGAGGAAAATCATCTCCACCTTAATCAAAACTCTTATTTTTCTCACCTCATGAACATGTATTTTCTCATCCATCAATCTGCAAATAATATTATTTTGCTACACCATAACTTGTAAGGCAGCAATTCAAGAATTTCCTTTAAAAGACAAATTATTTCAGGATTTCTAGAGTTGAACCAAGTCAATGTATTTTAAATGTCACACAATAATTTTTCCAACTTTATTCAGGTTATGTAGTCTATTATTTTTTTCCATTGTTAGCAATTGATTAATTTATCTACCTTAATTTTCATAAAATTATTTATGTATTGTTTATTAACACTGAATTCAGAATCATTCTTAAAATTTTGATGAAAGAAGAAAAATAAATTTTTGAAATGTTGCTTTTTTTCTATAATTATGATTTATACCATCTATCCCTTAAAATGTATTCCCTTTAACATTTTATTTCTTATACTTCTAATTGGACATCTTTTTTTTTCCAATTTTATACTTGATTTTTTCAGACATATTTCAACTCTCAGCTATTCTTTTGTTGGTTCTCTCCTTTCTTGTATCACTTAATTATAAATTTTCTGCAATTATTGTAATTTTTTATTGCATACAATATTACCATGTCCTTGTTATCTCTTCAAAAGACCATAACTTATTCTTTTCCTTTTACTGAATTAGCTAGTGATTGGTTTATTTCTCCCTTTATGACTCATAACCATTTTCTTTCGCCAAACAATATCCTTAATTTTCTGTAAATTATTTTCATGCATTTTCCTTATCTTTATTTTAACAAATCTCAGTTCCTTTTTTCTATAGTCATATAACTACTTCACAGCTTCTTTATTACAATTACCTTTCCATATCTACATAAATCCTTCTATGTTAATTTATTGTGATTTATATGTGACGTTAACAGCTAGTCACCAAAGTATCTTGCTTTGTGAAACTTTTCATACTGAAACTGATTCATTTTATGTTTTGCTTGAATAGCTAATCATTTTAGAATAGGTAATGCCAGAAGGCTATTGTTTGTGCTTAGAAAATTTCAAGACGTTGAGGAGTAAACATCTTTTCTGGAGAGCCTTCTGAGAGAGAATAAGAGAGAGATGAAATCCTAGTTAATGAAATGGATAGCAGAGGTCTGGATACAGAGCTATTGGAGAATTTTATGAAGGAAGAGAATCAGATGAAGGAGATGAAGGAGAAGCTTGAGTACTGTAATGGACTGAGCATTACAGAGCGGTCAGATAATGAAGTTCGGTAGAAAAGTAGATTACAGAGGTTGAAAGCACAGAGACATGTTCAGCTGACAGAGTAATCAGTTTTAAGAATATATCTCTGCAACTGGATTCTGTGAATGACAGAAATGAAACAAAAAAAAAAAAAAACATACATGCCAGTGTAAGTAAGGGAAAAAGAAGCAATCTATAATATGAAGAGTGATTATTTAACAGGAGCACAATGGTAGCAGCTTCAGAAAAAATGTGGTGAGACTGTGAACTAAAACCAGTGCTACAACTGAAAGCTATGGCATTACAGACAATATTATATTGCCATTAGCATGTATTTTTAGAGACATAAGAGCTGTGATACATTTGGGATTGGAAGATTTTGGTAAAGCAACTTTTTAACCTTTTTCAGATGCAAAAACATTTATAGGTGAAATATAATAGAGTAATAAGATATCACCTTATAAAGACTTTTTGAAGGATCTTTGTCATGCAGTTAAAAAGAAAGGTATTCAACTGAGAACTTCAAAAATGTAGGAATTTGAAATTAAAACTTTTTCTTACAAAATGTGACAATGTGTATGCCATAAAGAAGATGTATGATATCAGCAAGGTATAGCCAAGGAGGATAAGAAGTATGGGTTACGCTGGATACACATGATGGTAAATTACAGAATATTTCAAATAATAAAATATTAAATGAGAAACAAACAACTATTAGGCATTTGGGACTACTCAAGGTCTGCTGCTATTGTGGGGAATAAAAAGCATCTTGTTCAGGAATATATAAAAAGAAAATGGGGACAATATGGGAAGCAAGGCCATACTGCTCGGACATAATAGGCAGATGCATTTTATATATATATATATATATATATATATATGTGTGTGTGTGTGTGTGTGTGTGTGTGTGTGTGTGTGTGTGTGTGTGTATGTATGTATACATATATATATATATATATTTATATATATATATATATATATATATATATATATATATGCTCCATTATAAATACTTCATTATAAATACTCCATAACACATACCATCTATACCCAATAAAGATTCTTCCTTTACCTTTTTCAATTCTATATCTAGTTCAACTAAATTAATAACTATAACTTTCTCTAACTCCTTTATTTTTCCATCCTAAAACTGTTTGACTTCCAACTAAACTTCTTTCCTCCACCTTTCTTTTTATATAAAATTTAACATAACTTTCCACAAGCTCCCTAAGCTCTTTCTGCCTGTGTTTAATAATACCATTAATATCCCTCATTTTGCTCATGGTACCCGCTTCACCATTCACCAGTTTGGCCAAATAAGTAGATACCTCTTCCTTTTTAGCTTGCAAAAAATACCTTTCTCTCATCAACCTACTTTCACACTTTCTCATTGAACACTTTTTACTTTAATCAGAAAAAAACAACTATTTTCATCAAGACTACCCACCATTTCCTTCTATAACTTATTATAACATTCCTTATATTTGTTTATCTCTTTCCAAGAAAATGCCTTTATATTTTTTTCTTTAAACACTACCCACAATCAGCCCACGATGCCTAAAACTCCCTTGTAGAAAAATGATCTTTCCATAACTGATTTAATTCCTTTTGAACATCTTTTTGATCAATATTTTTTAATTTTATTTTTTTTTACTACTTTCCCTCCATTGTACAATGAATATTTTTACTACACTCCACCCAAATGGCTTTATGATTTGAAAAGAGTTTCAGTAAGAAACCACTACAGGTTCACAGGTTCATATGTGTATACTAGGCTAATAACCACTAGGGCTCTTATAAGCCTAGCCCTGTAATCCAAATGTAACCCACAAATTTGAATTATAGAGGGACGATTTACTGACTGTCTCTGTCCATCAGCAACAAAAGTGACAGACCAAGTGAGAAGTTATAATTATCCATCTAGTGGACCAAGTTTCAGTTAAATAGGGTTAGAAAAGAACTCTGCTTCACATGGATGAACATTGTGTTTACTCCCTTTTTAAATAAAATTTATGTAAACAGAAAAAAATTAGTTTCAATTTCTTTACCCCCCCTTCTTGATTTATTTATGCCACTGTTATATAGAAATCCAATTTTAGACCATATTTTTATCTTACTGCTTTTCATCACTTCTTCAATTTCCTAACAATCATCCAGACTCTGATATCTTTCTTAAGACTATAGTTCAAATACCCCATAATATTAATACTCATATTAACCATTAAATACATTTTTAACATCTGAAATAATTCCAATTTCTCTATTAACATTGTTGAAGCATAAAATCCAGCCAGTTTATATACATCATTCCCCAGCTTATCAATAGCTCTCCCTCTACCTCCACATAATAGAAAAATACTAATACTTTAATCTCTTCTTTAAACAAGAATACAGTGCCATACCTTTATTTTTCCAGTTTTCAAACCATTTCACTTCCCCATACAGCTTTAAGTTATAAGTATTTTTTTTTAGAAATAAACATTTTGTGTTATAAATAAAATCACATTGTTTCACACATTTTATACCACTATAAAATGGAAAATATCCTTCCAGTGTTAATCAGATTACTAAAATGAATTGAAACAACACAATATTGTTCAGAGAAATGTTTTAAAAATTTCTTTTCCTTTCCCTAGCTCCAATTGTAGATTTTGTCTAGCAAACTGTACATACCTTCTTCTATTTATGATTTGCCCTATATAGATCATCACATATTTTCTCACTGTCTTCCTATTCTACCACCTATCCATCCAAAATCACCTCTCTGTCATTGCTTCCAAACTTTCCATGCCCTTCCCCATTGTCTATAATATCTCACCCTCCGTACTTTTGTAGGAGCTTCATTAGCACTCCCATCTTCTCTTTTCTCACAGTCAAACCAGAATTGCCCCTCTTGATTACAAATCCTATGCTTTTTCACACATTTATTCAGTATGTGACCTTTCTTCCATACTGATTGCATTTGATTTTATCATAGTAATTAATAAGATGATTAATATTTAAAAAAAAAATAACATCTTTGGTTGTCCTACATATCTTACTGTTCCCCTATTCCCATTTTCAAAAATAATACTTGGTAAATACTTAACAAAATCAATTGTTAACACTGCTTTCAGTTGCCAGCCACCCTTCCATAAACACATTTCATCTGAATATTTTGATACATTTTGAAGCAGAAAAACATAAATTAGAAAAACATTTTTAACCTCCATTTCTTCTATTTCATCAGTTCTGAACTGAACAGAAATTTTATTTTTTAAAGTATTTCCTTGCCTTGAAAAGAAACCAAAATTATAGATACGCACCTCATATTGCTTGAACAGTTATTGTAAACAACCCATAATGCATAATATTTGTGTAAATTTTTGTTAGAATCAGTCCTAAAGTGTTCTTGGTTAATTGTTATTCACAGACATAAAAACATGATGTTGTAAGTCGGAAGCATAAGAGCCAATTTTCTTTAATATTCAAGTGACAAATTCACCTTATAATAATACTAATGCTACTAATTAAAAATATAATTACTGGGATAGAGAAATGATAAACATGGACCCATTTCAGGCTCATCCTTGGAGCACTAGCTGGCTAAAATTACTTATTCAGGGGCAAACAATAAAGCAAATGAGAATAAAACCCACAACTGCAGCATGGTACTTGTATATCAGCCATAGTCATAAACCTTTCCACCAAGTTGCTAGATCAGCATATATAAATAAAAGGTTACACACACAAACACACACACACACACACACACACACACACACACACACACACACACACACACACAGTCATATTTCTCTATGCTGCTTCATTTTATTGGGTTGCCACTCATTACAGCCATACTCATCTAAACCCTTTTGCAAGTACTACCATGGGTCCAGTGGGGAGTATGTCACACCTTCCTTGTTCTAGGACTCACTGTACTGGGCTCACCAAATCTAGTCTTGTTACTTTTCTGATGCATCAAGACTTAATGAAAGGTAACTCGAGTTGAAAACGAATCATATATATGCAGAGAGAGAGAGAGTGAGAGAGAACGAGAGAGAGAGAGGAAACAGTAGCAAATGTCATCCACAAGATCAATGAAACAGAAGCCAAGGAGCAGATGCAATATATTCAGGATTGCAGACATACAGACTGGATATAAGATATATAAACTGCAACAACTGGGCCTCTAAGAAATAGGAGACATTTCTTCAGAACAGCTAATATAGACGTTAGGTACATGGATCAAACTAATCATTTATGCATACATTCTGTGAGGGAACTACATCTTAAGATTAACAATGAGTCCTGAGGTGAGGCGAAGTATAACTTTGTACCTTAGAATGAAAAAAAATGAGTTCAAAGAAACATGTTCGGAATCGACAGCAGTTGTTAGAGAGTTATAAGACTGATGAACAGAGTCATAAAGGTTAGAAGTCACAAAAGGAGAGGTCTGACATAACAATGTCCAGATTCTGGGAAGTAATCCATAGCCAGTTCTCTGCAGTGATTCTACATGTGAAATCCCTATCAGAAAAGCAAGACCTGGTATCGTCATTCAAGACGCTTCAATAAATAAACTGTAATTCTTTATAAAGAGGTGAAAATACAGCCTAATATATAAACTACCACAGAGAATTCCAGGCAAATGTGACTTTGATTGCATGAACAAAAATAACACCTGCCATCCCAAGTGCTTTGTCTGCTCATATGGACTACATCCAAGTGTAAAGCAAAGAAAATGTTGTTTCAGTTAATGAAAAAGATGTCTATTCTTCCAAATGTCTTTAAAATTTAAAATTATCACTTAAGCCTGGGAGAATACATCCATTAAGAAGGACCCTACACACACACACGTTCGTGCACGCGTGCATACATACACACACACACACACACACACACACACACACACACACACACACACACACACACACACACACACACATGATTCACACAAGGAGGACCTGGAAAATAACATTTTGCAGATAGTATATACTGCTTGTCTTCACCCTGACATTCATTACACTTTTCTGAGGATTGCACTTAATCTTCACAGACTTACAATAAGCACCTACACCTATGTGTATACAGGGCAAGAAGAGCAGATGAAATAATGCACATGATGTCCTAAGAAAAGATTATATTCTCAACTGCATTAAGCTTTTAATAATGTTTCTGGCATCATGTATGATCACAATCTAGCCAACACTGCAGCAACTATGTTCATTTATTCCTCACTGCCATGGAAAAGCTATATATTTGTTTTCCTAGCTGTAACCCCACTAATGGCAGCTGATGTGAATGCTATCAGTCCAGTGGCTTGCTATGCCTTTTCCCATGAAAGTGCACATTCCTACATATGCCACTCCACTAAGGCTACAATGTAAACATGGCTTGGCAGAACCAAAGGCATGTAGCAGAACTATACGTTGCATCCTATGCACATACACCTGCCCCTGTCTGTCTCTACAGTAGGTACTGTTATGGCAGTGGGCCCAAGCACCTCACACCCCCATTTAAGATTTGCAGTATAGCATTCACTGTTCAGTCCTACACTTTCTCATTGACTC
Organism: Protopterus annectens; assembly: GCF_019279795.1. Taxonomy (NCBI): domain Eukaryota; kingdom Metazoa; phylum Chordata; order Ceratodontiformes; family Protopteridae; genus Protopterus; species Protopterus annectens. Next base: position 593,660,863 of record NC_056747.1, on the reverse strand, counting down.
TTCTAGTGACCTAGTCAGTAGCCAATAATAGGTAGTCTGGGTTACACTCAAGGCCTTACCTATTTCCACAAATGAGTTTACATCTGAACTACAGTATGTTGTTATAGTAGCCAAGACATGCTAGTATATAGTAACATCAGAATTTTGAATTATTTTTGCATTAAGTTGCTAACCCTTAATTATTTCTAACACTTTATCCATTTTTGAATAAAGGTAAATATAATATAATATAATATAATATAATATAATATAATATAATATAATATAAGGTGGCATATAGCTTTAAGAAAAGAGTGCAGTGGCTCAGTGGTTAAGCTCTCTGTTTCACAACCCCAGGGTCTGTGGGCTTCACTCCTGATTTCCAGTCCCACTCTGTGTGAACTGTGTGTTTTTTTCTCATGTTTGTGTTGTTTCTAATGGGGTATTCCTGCTTCTTCATGGGCCAAATTAAAAAAAAAATAGTCATAGGAAGAGTAGTTGACCTCCACCATTCCACTGTCACTACACTGAACTATGAAGTCCACTCTGCTCAACAAGGATGACATCATGCTGAATGGGGTGTGGTTCAGCTATTTCAATACCTCATGATGCCAGTGTATTGAATTGAAGGGCTTCCACTAAAATGTAAGGAGATTCAAAATCATTCCATATAAATGAATCTCATTACCTATTTTGAGTTGTAACCTGAACTTACTGAATCCTCAGAAGGGCTGCTAAATCCAGTCAAAGTTCTCCAGTACAGCAGCTCTACCTGTATTTCATACCTACTATAGCAAGTAGGTCTGAAATACAGGTAGAGCCGCATGGAATTCAGGCTATTCATCTCAGGGGCTCCCTCTGTAGAGTAGACTGACAAATGCAGGCACAATACTCAGCATGGACATCATGCTTTATCCTCCATGTCCAAGATGAAGAGTGGCTTCAACCAGAGAATTAAATCTATTTTTGGGAAATGGAAGCTGCAAGCTGTTCCAACAGGAGTTAAAGCAGTACAATGGGCTATACATGCACTTGATCCCAAACTCGCCTAACTCCTTCAACATGCAGTACAGCTCCACACACACACACACACACACACACACACACACACACACAAACACTCACACACACACAAACACGCATGCAGTCTGACTTCCCACAAGTTACTGCCTGCAATATGTAATCCCATATACAGGTGGAGCTGCCACAATGCTGAAACTTTTCATTGAGTTCCAAGGGATTCTCCTTTACTTCTGCCAAGTGCTTTGGTGAACCTCAGCACTGTAAACTGCTGAATTAATTTAGTTTAATGATTCTTATTCCCTTTTTTGGAATAGAACTCCATCAGTCCCTATTAGGGTATACAGAAGCTCTATCTTTTGGACTCGGACATGGAGTAACTGCTGGGTATGGTATGGCAATCCATGCCTAAGTTCTTTTAAAATTGATTCTTTGCTCCTCACATAAAATGTGCAGGTAGACTGATTACTCAAAGTATCTACACATATTTCATTCACCTTGGTCTTGTGGCCTGGGTCATGAAAAGGGTCCATAATGAGCAGTTCACTCACCTGGTTAACAAATTAATAAACAAATGAAAACAAGCAAGAGGAATGGCATGCTATTTGTCTAGCCTTCATATTATAGGTTTAGTAAAAATTGGGAAGAGTTGCCATGAAGCCAACATTAGGCATCATTACTTTGTCTTCCTGATATGTACGTTAGATCTATTTACATATAGTTTCATATGAATACTTTGTTGAATGTGTAGTTTCACTGTTCTGGTTAGTGATACCTGTAATTTTTTTAGCATCAGTTATTTATAAGTATGTTAGTATTATATTCCTGAGTTATGTTAGGATGTTTCAGTTAATTTAATCTTAAGCAAAATCGCCTTATGGTAGTCACTCAGCATGGCTTCCATCCTCATTACAGCACTACTTCAACCCTTCTAGCCTTTACTAACACCATAAACCATAATCGCAACAATAATTATATATCCTCAGCCCACTTTTTGGATCTTTCCAAGGCATTCGATATGGTTGATCACCAACTTTTAATCCACACCCTGCAAACATTCTGTCTAGATACTGGAGCCCTCCAATGGCTTCAATCCTACCTGAATGGTCGACAGCAGGCTGTCCTCTGGCAGAACAAACTCTCTAACCTTCTACCTAACACCCTTGGAGTATCACAAGGCTCTATACTAGGGTCCTTGCTGTTCTCCATCTTCATTAACAACTTTTATACTGTCATCCCAAAAGTCAGCTGTATCCAATATGCTGATGACTCTACTCTGATTTGCTCAGCCACATCTCCAGTAGAGTTATGGTCAGCTACCCAGACCACCTTTAATACAATAGAAAACTGGCTTTCTGAACATCGTCTGATCCTAAATCCCAAAAAAACTAAAATGCTGTTATTTTCACCAACACGTAGGTCTACCACTTTCACCTTTACCATAAAATCAAATGATGGTGCAATAATCTCCCCTGACCCATCAACAAAACTATTAGGTGTCATCATAGACAATAATCTAAAATGTGACCTATATGTTAACTAAACTATCAAAACCATCAATAAAAAACTAGGGTCACTTTACAGAATAAAAACCTTCCTAACCCCTCCAGCTAAAATTGCCATAGCTCGCTCTCACCTTCTTTCAACCCTTCTGTATGCATCCCCTCTACTCTTGAATTTAAACAAGACTGTCCTTAACAAACTCTCAATTTGCTACAACCACATTGCCAGGTTTGCCACTGGGCTGCCTTTTAGAACACATCATTGCATCAATCTAATTCAGCTTGGGTGGCTTGAACTACCCAGCCTAATCCAGTATAACCAGCTGATTATGGCCTATAAAATCCTCTATAATCCGGACAATACTCCTGCACTTAAAAATATTATCACCCCCTATAACAATCCTAGACCGCTTCGATCCTCTAACAAACTACTAATTCAGACTAGCAAAATTAATAACACAGCCGGTGATTCTCTCTTTGCAAACTCTGTAAGTAGATCCTGGAACTCACTTCCAGCTGATATTACCTTACTTTCCACCTTGGGTCAATTTAAAACTAGACTCAAACAACATTTGTCACTTAACTGGCTATGTCAGGGTATCAAGCCTGGCTAGCTCTCTCTAGAATGTGTAAAAATCTGTTAACCAGTTTACTGGGTAATTTAATTTAATCCTGACTTGTGCTCAGGATTAACTGTAACCTGTGGAACTTTTTTAACTTGCTTACTTATGTAATCTCTGTAAATAGTCTGTTTGTAATATGTAATGCTGGTATTATGTAATGCTGTATCTGCTTACCCTTGGAGCTTTTCTCCCCAGGCCTCCGCTGAAAATGGACATGCATCCATTCAGACTACCCCGGTCAACAAATGTAAAATAAATAAATAACTTAGATAATATGAATGGGGTCCACTCTGCTGGTGAAACTCTTCAATGGATTACAGGCTCTTTCAGCTTTATTTTTTGTTTCACTTTGTTTTGTTTTAATATTAATGAATTTATTTTCTACATGAAATATTGAAATGCATATTGCTTCAAGTAGTTTGCTGGTTTTGTATTTCAAATATCCAAAACAAAGAAAAAAATATCCATTCACTAATTCCAAAGTTCTACCACTATATCAGGCCCAATTTGTCTGAATTGTAGAAGTGTTACAAAAAGCCTTTTGTACGGTAAGTTGCTGGATTAAGGGAAGGGGCCAGATATGGTTAGGGGGTAGTGTGCATAGTTAAGGTTAGAGTAAAGGCTAGAAACAACTTTGCACCCCTTCTCAACCTAACTTATGCTTGAACCCTAACACTAAACCTATATCTAAGCCTAACCTGATACCTATACCTTAACTTATAATCATAGTTTCTATAACACTATATTTCCAAAAGACAGCCTCAGACACACCCCATATGCATAAACACAGATGCAATACACTAGATCTTTCCCATTACCTCTAACTCTAACCAGTTACATTTGCATATGCACAACATATATTTTATTACCTACTCTGTCCTTTACCCTGACTTTAACCAGCAAACACTTGCATGCATGTGCGTACACACACACACACACAATCAGACATTCCCACACTAAACCAAACACCAGTACACTTGCTATATATCCATTAACTTACCTTCTCCATCAGCGCATTTTTCTTTTTGACCTAAAACACGCATATGCTCAATCATACACACAGCCGAACATCCACGCTATCAAAGACTTGCACATGATACTCTGTCATCTAAATTGCAAGTCACCAGAGTATCAGGGATCCTGCAATACATAAATGTTATGGCAAAATGAGGAGAGATGGACTAGGAAAAACATAAAACATATGCAGTGGATGACAAAGAGATACGCTTTAATACTCCAGAAAAAAAATTAGAAGAGGGAATTGGAGAAGCGGTGTAAAATAACTAAGTTATTAACTAAGTTATAACTAAGAATAATAAATAAGGAAAGTATAAAAACAGGAGAAAATGGGGTATGCAGTGTCACCCTTTAGATTTCTGAGGTGGTCATAAAAATAATGTATGAAAGGGAAAGCATGCAGGCATTAAGGATCATAGTCCATTAGTTCAGTTGTATCTGGACTAGATGGAAGGTGATTAGGAGAAGCAGACAATCTAAAGATGAAGAAGACAGGGAACTGAAAAGGTTATAAAATGCTGGCACAGGAAATATGGTTATAATACATAGTTGAGAATAAAAAATATAAATTATCTTGTAAAGCTAGTTCGTAAAGTAAGAGATATTACTGAAGACAAGCAGCAAGTTGAAGATATTTTCTCACATATTGTGTTCATGATAGCGCAAAATTTCTAGATTAACAGCATGAAAACTAAGCAATGGAGAATGTTTGAACACCAGAAAAATGGAATTAATGAGGAAAACAGGGCTTTGCAGAAAGTGTCCAATTTTAAAAATATAATAAATTTGAGTTAAATTACATTACATCTGGGGTGCTAAAGACACCTTGCACAATGTGCGTGTGTGCGTGTGTGTGCGTGTGTGCGTGTGTGTGTGTGTGTGTGTGTGCACACGCATGTGTGTATTTTGTGTCAATGCAAAGAAGTTTCATAGGTCTGTGAGGATAACTGTGATATACTGGGAAAATCTTGCTTTTTCTAAACAAGTAAAAATTGAAAAGTGAAGTAGCTGTGTATAAATAATTGTTTAAAAGATAATAGGAAATTAAGCTACACAATACTTGCCATTTTTATAAGATATGATATGAGAATAAGAATATATCTAGTGGAATATAATGCATGTGTCACTTCGGAAATGTTCAGCAGTTTAAAAGTAAAACTAAAGCCTGATCAACAAATGGGTGTAACATTTCATAGCCTACTGCTTTAAGATGTTTGTAAGTTACGTGATGCTGCTGCATGAATTTTATAGTCGTTTGTTTGGAGTATCCACACTGAAGTGTGCAACTACTGAAACAGGAAGGCATACTTAAAAAAAACTCTAATTAAAGCCACAAGAAAATATTTGTCAGCTTGTTGCTAGATGGAGAGAGAGAGGGAATGTTTGCTAATTCAAAAAGATAGAGAAATGTTGGCTCAGCCTGCTAGGTAGTCATTTAAAGGAGATACTGCAATTCACCTGCTCTACCATACTATTGGAGAGAAAGCTCAAGCTGTATTATACTCAGGACTCTGAATATTCTCTTTTGGTCAGAAATGCTAGATATAGTAAGGACACAGCATATCTTTTAGTCAAAAGCAGATAGTTTCTAGTTTAGATGTTATATTTTTCTCAATTTGTCTGTCTTCTTGAATGATTTGTTTTCAGTTTTTGTGCGTATTATGAACTGTTTACATATTTTAAGTATCTTATTGACTTCAAGGAATGCATTTTATTAGTTACATAATAATTCTTGCGGCTGATGGTTAACTTATTACTTTAAGGCTTCATGGATTTTTACTGGTACCTACAATGTCTTCAGTCTATGAATATTGAATGCTGAAAGCTAATTGTCATTAGAATACTTAAATGTTGGTTTATTTTTTGTGTTATTAAGTTTGAGTGACTGTATGTGGAATCATAATGTAAATATGGGAAGTGAGAACATAGGTAAAGGAGAGTTGTCATTTACCCATTCTGGAAAAAATTGAGTGTGTGAGTGCACGCTTGTATGTGTGTGCGTTTGTGTGTGTGCACAAAATTATTTTGGTAGAAAGATTCAATTATTGTTGTTAATGTTGCACTGGAAGACAATGTGCTAAATATTATGTGACTTGAATTTGAGAGATCCAGTGTTTGCAACTGTCATCTGTAGCTCTGCAGTGTAAAGTTTATTAATTTGTGACAAAGCAGGACTGCATATTTACCATACACTTTTAATGCCAGGTGCCCTTAGTTTATTAATTGGTACCAGTAGTAGGATTCAAACCCCATATGGTTAGTTCCACATCACATGAAATAGTGACAAAAGCAGTGTGAAAAATGTATGTTTTCTTTGGTCAAGTAACAGATGTTTTCTATGTATTTGAATATGATAAGAACACCAGAGGGCTCAAGTTTCATTAAAATGGTACCAATGTTTGATGGGATAGAATAGATGTGCCCCTGTCAAATATGCATCTGTGAATTTAACTATTATTTATGTATTCATTTATTTTATGGGGTAGAGCACTGATCTCCATGGACTTTTTGCAGGCTCAGTCCGAGAGCACTGTTTATGGATGTGGTGCGAGAGGACATGCAGGCAGTTGGTGTGAAAGAGCATGATGCAGAGGACAGGAAGAAATAGAAACAGATTATCCGCTGTGGCGACCCCTAACAGAAACAGCCGAAAGAAGATGATGATGAGTCTGAGAGCACTGTCTGGTTATGTGACTTGCTCGGAGTCACACAGTTAAATAACAGAGGCTGAGGGAATCAAACCTTGGACCAGCACACCACAGGAAACAGCTCAGTAACAGCTTCTTAATCCTCTGACCAACTGCCAGACTTTCATGGCAAAATGAGGCAAAATATTCCAATGGGAACGGCTGACTGAGTTTGTGAGAGTCAGCAAGCTAAAAAATAGAGGCAGCATGAATGTCTTATCAGTATTAAGTTGTTTCAGTTTTCTATTTGCATTTTGGACAGTATTGCCTCCTGTGAATTGTTGGGTAAGGTTGCAGAATTTTAAATGGTAATGTGATAAATGGATGAGGGTTAGAAGTGATTGATAATCTTAACTCTCAAAGAAATGTGGGTGGCCACTGCTAATGGCATATTATATGAGGTATATATCAAGTGGTATGGGACCTGAAACATGAATGCTATCTTGCCTCAGCATAGCATGCATCAGACTTGAGTAACATGTCCATTTCTGGAGATGTTTTTAAAAAGGGAACTGCAATATTTGAGAGCATACTGGAGTGGTAAAGAGAGTAAAAGGGAAGACTTAAGGATGCAAACTAAGCTATATGAGTGTGTCTGCTACAGACTAAGTCTTAAATGGGAGATGTTATAAGTGTTTTTATATGATAACTGGAGTGTGTGGGTAACTCTGAAATGAAAATGTAGGAAAGAATGGGGAATGAGTTACAAACCGCGGATATGTCAAATTTCAATTTACATATGTGGAATGACTTAGGCATAAATAAAGCAGATGCATGCAGTAGTTTGCTGGAATGGATGTTAGAAATAAAATCAACATCTTTAAGAAAAAGCTAAAGTACTGCACAGTGTAAATCTGTTTTGGGGGAGTTTGATACGGTTTGTTACATTGTGAGGTAAATTGCTAAATTAAGAATCTCCTTCTGGTAACAGCTTGTGTGATATGAATAAAATGTACAATCAGTACTTCCTATGTAAGATGGCATCAGAGCAGAACATATAATTATGAAGCCAGAGCATTAATTTGCAGATACTTAACTTTCCTTAGAATCTATAGTAACATTACTCTGCAGGACAGTCCATGCTCTTCTTCACAAAGTAGGCAGTCACATTTTTTTTCTTGGTGGTATCAGCTATTTCTGATATGTAACATTATGGCATTGGTTAAAAGCAAGATCTTAACTTTTTTTCTCTCATAACAAATTTATTTGAAGTAACAGCAGTTTACTATTGCATTCTGTGATCTTCTGAGAGAGTTGCATGCTATTGTAGTCACGTATATATAAGTTGTGTACAACTATCACTAGACAACAGAAAAGAAGCAGATTGCTGAAAACAGTGTGCGGATATGCCCTAAAATGAATAATAGTAAATTCAGTCTATGTCATTAGACGATAATACCACAAGTACCACTGAACTGAAATTTCACCAAGAGTTTGCCAATGTACTCTCAGTCTGGATACTGCATATAAGAGGTTTATGTACCTCGACTGGTTTCATTTACTACTGATCAGTGTTTCCTTCAAAACAGTAGCAAAAAAAATGTGTCAAGGTTGCCTTATTGTTTTTTCCAATAAATTCCATTTATCCAGTGATTTGAAAACATAGTGAAAGCTGCTAACCCAGAAAAGCGCATAGTGTTCAGGTTTTCATCTTGAATGCAGTAACAGACTGACTTTAATGGCATGCTGCACTTTTGTGAAAAACTCCATATTATCTCATAGATATCATATCTGGCAGTACAGAGGTTTAAACAAGAGACAAAAGCTCTGTCGATATGCAGTGTCAATCCAGGACATCCTGATAGACAGATAAGTAGGTGATTGATATGCAGTTTACTTGAAATGTGTCAGAAATATTCAATGTGCAGTGATTGATGTACCTTGAAACTGACAAGGTCATGAAATGGGGTCTCTTGATATGCTGATTACTTATAGTTGTGGAACTGTATTAAGGAAAAAAAAATAAACCTTGCAATTCCAAAATGTTTTATCTGCTATATAAAGAATGCTAAACACATGCATACAATTTATTTTAAAATTTTGAAACTTTACTAGTGCATTATTTGTTACATCTGAAAGTGATTCTTAAAGGACTATAACACTAAAATAAATGTTTAAAACTAAGATGAGCAATGTTATCTGAGAACAGTATTTAATAGCAAACACATTCTTAAGCATATGTTCTTACAGTAACAACACTGTCTACATCTGTCCATATTCTAAGTGATAAATAATATACTTATATATTGATTAATACCAGTAATTTTGATATATGTATTATATATTTAATTCTGACTACAATGTAATTGAAATACTGGAGAAAAACAGTATTAAGTAATGAATAGTTGTTTATACTGGCCTTTAAATGACAACATCGAACTATCTTATCTGTCGGAACAATTCAGCATCTCACCTTGCTTACTGAAATCCTCTTTTCCCTGCAAAAGATAAGTCCTGTGTTTTTTTTTTTTTGAAGTAGAGTAGGATATTTTAGAATTAAATTATATATGTGCCATGAGTTTTTAAATAAATAAAGAGTCATTTTGAACAAGAGTGTCATAGGATAAAAATTAATCTAGTAACAAATCCATCTAAGTTGTACAAAAATATATGTTTTAAACATGCCTGCATTGAATTATTTCTTATTGCATGCAATTTATCAGGTCCAGCACTGGTGGAATAGCCATAATATAACTTGCTATGTAATGGGATGGAATACTTTAACTTTCAGAAAATGTGTTTATAGTAGTCTCACAAGACAGGAGACGAAGTCCAGAAAGATGAAAAATATGTCATTTGGAAACTGATTTAAGGATCTAGTCAGTAACCTGGAAAATATTATACAGGACAGCAAAATGGATGAAGGATAGGTGATTGTCATGAGCTATGGACTCGTACAGCTTTAAACAGAGTAACGAAAGTTAAGAAAGGATCCAGAAGCTGATAACGAATGTCACCGTTGAGCAGCTAAGAGAAATGAAAGAAAGAATAATAGGATTGCCCATATAACTGCTTAGTGTATTGTAACAAAAATGCAGAGCTTCCCATAAATGAAAAGATTCAATAGTGCTCCAATTTAAAAACAATAAGGAGAAGCATTAGTTCGAAAAAAAATGTCACTTTAGTTGACTTTGTGTTGTTTGTAAAATTATGAAGAACTCTACTAACAATTTAAACAAAAAAAGGTACAAGTGTATATATTTATATTGGGTTTATATCATATTTAAGTCTGACAACTTTGAAGCTCTTACGGTCGAACTTGAAAATTCGAAGTCTGACAACATCGAATGCCAAAAAAAAAGCATTTAAAATTCAAAACAAAAAAAAAGCACTTTATGCACCCCCACACCCCCCGCTACTTAAATATACCAACTCTGAGATCGCACTACAGTGCAGTAAAGGCAATTCTTCCCTTCCCCCACTCTATGGCGATCGCCGTTATATGTTTTAAAGTTGTGCAACTTCAAACTTTCAAGTTCGACCTTTAGAGCTTCAAAGTTGTCAGGCTTCAACATTATGATATAGACCCTTTATATGTATTCACTTGATTAAACCAGCAATTGATATATGCTCACAGATGTTAATTATTTTATGAGAAATATTATGAAATCCTTAGATCAAATTCTGCAACCAGATATTTGGAATTTTGATTTTAAATATGCAGTCCCATATAATCCTCCAAATACCCTAAGACTCAGTTCAAGGCCCCCAGCTTTTTATTTAGAGATCCACCACATGGTCTTAAAGTACCTACAGTTACATGCTACAGGTCCTTACAACACACCTCATCCTTAAACACTTTTCCTCTAACCACAATACTTGCACCCACTATGCTACTCCAAATAATTCTACTTATCACTCTCTCCACATTTATAACATGCTACTATATTAAATTGCAATCCATGCTCTTAGCACCATCAACCTTAACCACAATGCATTTACCCTTCCCAATGTCAGATAGCCTAGTTAATATTTCTTATATGCATCAAACATACACCAGTATCATACCCCACATCTTATTCCACACACAAAATACAGAATTAGACAAAAAGTACTTTTCTCCCCTTTCCTCACTTAACATTTATTTCCATTGGATGGTGACATCCTTCTAAACCATGGCCCTAATCATACAGCTCATACCACCAATCCAACAGATGTTACCATGCAGATACATTGTACCCGAAGCAGCACCAATCCTGGTTTAAAATTATTCCATATTAAACCTTAAAAGCTTGTGCAAAAAGACTCACAGCCTTTTGTGATGTGATGATTATGTCTCCTGACATCTTGGGTATCTCCTAATCATAAGAAAACAGAATGTCCAGACACAACAAAAACCGCAATGCATAACACTGAAGAATAAAATATACACTTACAAATAAAATGCACACTCATTTATCAAAGTAAACAAATTAAATAGGTTAGCGCTTTTGTCCATTTTTTAGAAACTTCATCAAATAGGTGCATAATAGCCCCTTTCTCTTTAACATTAATGGTATAAAGATTAAACTGCAGGGTAGATTGAAATGTAATTCTGAGAAAGTTATTTATGCTGCCATATGTTTGAGCTGTTCGTGTTTTTATGTTGGTAAAATAGATAGGAAATTGAAAAATAGAGTGCACAAACATATGAGGGAGATAAAATTGTGAAAGACAACAAATATACTTTGTAAACATTCAGTAGAGTATCATGGACACACTTTTAAATTTGTGGTTATAGAGAATTTGTGTATGAATGAAAGTGCAGGCCTGGTCTTTATTTTTGGAAATCCGGAAATAAGCTGGCAAAGCAGCGTACTGGCCAGGATTAAATGAACACATTTCAGTCGCTACTATTTTAAAATTGAAAGCTTTGAAGAGATGAAAATTTATATACAAATTTAATTTTAAAAGTTATGGATTATTAAGTATTTTGATTTTATTACTTATATTTCTTATATTTATGATGTTTATATATTGTATGTTTTTTCACTATTATAAGATGCATTAATTGGCTGTAAGTATGTTTGTCCCCTGATTAGCTGGATAAGGGTCTAAACAGTGAATCGAGAACTGATGCTACCAACTTGATGGATAAATTCATTTGATTTGATCATAAGTTATTAAAAATTAAAAAGCTTTGGCTGGATAATGTTTAGTTTTATGACTGTATCAAAGCTAACATTGTGGCTAAGGGTTTATGCATATGATGCTTTCCCACCGGTCTCGTGGCCAATTCTCCATTCCATAAAGAAATGATTCTGTTATTTGATAATTTGTTTATTGGGAGGTGAATAAAATGAACATATATATATGTTTGCTGTATTTATTTTAATAGTCTGATGAAGTTTCTAATAAAGGGACCAGAGCGCTTACCTATCTAATTTGTTTACTTTGATAAATGAGTGTACAGTTTATTTGTAAGTGTATATTTAATGTGAATGTGTCATGCATTACATTTTTGTGGAGTTGGCTTGATCTCTTTAGACCATTCTGTTTTAATTTGTTTGTTTTTTATTTTTAGTTGTGTTAAATCAATGTGTCTGCCGATGGCTTCCAGTTTGCAAACAGGTGCTTTACAATCCTTTTTCACTCAGGATTTTTCACAAATGATTTGAGTTTTGACACTCTTCATACAATAACTATCAAAGCATTTTAAGGTATTTCAACAATGCTTAAACTCCCAACTGGTACCAGTGAGAAGCCATGTATTACTCTCAACCGCTACCAGTTTCCAGCCAAGTGTTACATGACCATGAAACATGTATGAGTCATGTTCAGGGTAGTGTACCTGGATCACATTTACAGCAACAATTAAATGAATTACCTACACTTGGACCATTACAGGTTAGTGATAGACCGTGTCCAGATTTTGATTACATGCACAGTAATAATCGTGTTGGTGCACCATTATTGAATGGCTGGTTATGTTTGAGTGTGGGTCTAAACAGTGAATCGAGAACTGATGCTACCAACTTGATGGATAAATTCATTTGATTTGATCATAAGGTATTAAAAATTAAAAAGCTTTGGCTGGATAATGTTTAGTTTTATGACTGTATCAAAGCTAACATCGTGGCTAAGGGTTTATGCATATGATGCTTTCCCACCGGTCTGGTGGCCAATTCTCCATTCCATAAAGAAATGATTCAGTTATTTGATAAACATGGGATGGAGTATATGAATCTGGTAATTAGACATAATGAAAAGGTCATAAAAGCCTTGAGTAAAAAAGTGACTTAATTTGACAATTTGATTTTACATGATCCACTTTATTTAGACAATCAATCTGAATAAGTACGTGTTTAAAAGTACTGATTAGCAATTGGCTGTTATAAACAATAGGAAAATAAAAAAAGATTATGAGGGATAAGAAGGTTTATGATATCAACATGGCTTATACACAACCACCACAATCGCAGGTGTGGGTTAATACTTTTAATAATGGGCACAATACACCACTGAGTGACCATGATGGTGGAAGGACTGACAATGATGTTTTTTTTAGATAAAGAGTCTCGCGTCTTGAGGCATTCGGAATTACTGAAGTACCGGTACCAACAACAAATGAATGGGTCAATCTCAGGGAGACAAGGCCATTCTGGGGACGTGGTCACAACATACAGAGAGGGAAAATGAGGGGGAACCAACAGGGTGGGAACTGATTAATCGGACTGATTTCTTGGATGGGGAGGAGGCTAATACCCTATTCCCACCAGTTAACATTGTTTTTAATAAGGAAAAGGATTTTAAAGAGTTTAAATTTTCATCACACCCAATTGACAGAAAGTGATGTGACTTATAGCAAAGGGTTTAACCTTTGTGCCAGGTAAAGCAATAATATGGCAAACATAACAACTGAATTAAAACAATATTTTAGAAAATTGCATTTTAATATTTTATTTCATGATGTTGATTCTACTATAAATCCCTTAATTATATCTAGTACATTTAATCCTCCAATTCATGCAATCTTACAATTGTTTAAGACACTATGTGAAATTGACATTCACAGTCTGAAATTAATGAATGCTAAGGTGAGAAATAATTTGGATGGAGTGGAGTATATGAAGTTGAAACAGTTAAAAAAAGGAAGAAAATATTAGGATTCTAAAGCCAGATTAAGGGGGGGGGGTGGCCTTGTAATAATGAATTACAATGACTATGTTGGAAAAATTAGGGATATTTTGAATGGTGTAGCATATGACGTGTCTTCTTTAAATCAATTTACTGGGGCCTACAGATGTATAAAAAGTGACTGACAGGACCTTTTTTATTAAAGGTTGTATTTCAATTGATGAGTTCAGTTTTCTTAGTGTGCCTTACCCCACTATTTCAACAATATTTGGTTTACCGAAACTTTATAAAAGTATAGATCAACCCTCTGCATGTGACCAATTGGTGAAGAAAGTTTTTCCATCAAACACCATATAGCAAAGTTTTTGGATATCAAGCTGAAGGATGTTCTAATGGGTGAAACCTGTAGGGATTATTGGCAGTTTTTAAAAATGATTGATGCTACACCCTTTGAAAAAGAATCTATTTTTGCAACAATAAATATTAAGGATTTGTATACCACAATCCCACATATGATATGATTAGAATGGTTTTGTGAATATTTACATGATAGACGTGTTACCCAGACGCAAGTGAATACATATGAATGGCTACTAGAGATGGTACTTATGAATGATTTTATTTTAGCTGAAATGGAATATTTTTTACAGCTGGAAGGGGTAACTATGGATTTGTTGTGTGAGGGTTTGCATGCTAGTATAGTTATGTTGCACTGGGAGAAGAAATTTCTGTTAACTCATCGTTTTTTAAAACATTGTTTGTTATATTCTCACTTTTTTGATGATATGTTTTTGTTACAGAAGGGCTGCAAAGAAGACATTTTTAAATTCCTGGAGTTTATTAACAAGACCAAAATCTTTTTTAAATTTATCTCATACTGTTAATGAGAATGAGATTGCTTATTTGGATGTTTCCCTAAATAAAGACATACAGAATAACAGATTAATTTCTGAAATCTTTAGGAAGAAAACCTATTCAAATAGGGGTTTTTTTTTACATTTTGGTAGTGCCCACACTTTTAAGGAAAAACAAGCTGTATTATAAGGACAATTTGTTAGGGCAGCTCATATGCAGAGTACAGTGGAATCCTTTTTGGATGAGTGTGACCTCTTGAATGGTATGTTTTTGAAATGGGGATATCCAAATCCTTTAATTAATTAAGTGATGATGGAGGTTATTAATAAAAGAGAAAGGTAGTATTTTGCACCTATTTTAGGTGGTCGTCGAATGGGCACTATAGATTTAACTAGTATTAGAGAACCCACTGTTGGTCATATAGGGGGTATATTGATAGAGAGGGTGGTTCTACTGCCAGAAAGTATGTTATTAAGACTTATATTATCACTACATTTTGGTACATCCAGTGATTTAATATGCAACATTCTATGCAAGGATTGGGAATTTTTGAGGAATGATAAAGAGATTAGATAGTATGTGGAGGAGAATCCTAGTATGGTGTACAGGCAGAAATTTAAAAGATAATTTTAGTCCCAAAAAGTGGATTAAGACATGGGTACATGAAAAAATGCAGTTTCTGCTCCTATTGCATGTTTATACTAGAAACCAATGAAATTAACATTAATGGTAAAAAGATTATACTGCAGGATATATGTACATGTATTTATGCTAAAGTTATTTATGCTGCCATATATTCAAGGTGTCTGTGTTGTTATACTGGTAAAATGGATAGGAAATTGAAAAATAGGGAATACAAACATATTAGTGAGATAAAATTGTAAAAGACAACAAATGCAGTTTCAAACATTCTGTAGAGCATCATGACACACTTTTAAATATGATGTTATAAAGAATTTGTGTATGAATGAAAGGGGTGAGGCCTGTTTTTATTGTAGGGAAAACAGGAAGTAACCTGACAACTAAGGTTGAATGCAGCGCATTGGCTAGGTTTAAATGAACACATTTTAATCACTAGTATTTTAAAATTGAAAGCTTTGAAGAGATGAAACATTATTTCAAAGTTTAATTTTAAGTTTTAGATTAAGAATTTTGATTTTATTACTTATATTTTTAGGTTTGCAGTGTTTATATCTTGCATGTTTTTTCAGTATTATATATGCATTGACTGGCTGTAAGTATGTTTGTCCCCTGACTGGCTGGATAAGTGGCTGTGTTTATTGGGAGGTAAATGAAATGAGTGTATATATATATATATATATATATATATATATATATATATATATATATATAAGTTTGCTGTGTTTAGTTTAATTGTCTGATGAAGTTTCTAATAAATGGATAAAAGCACTTACCTGTTTAATTTGTTTGCTCTGATAAATGAGTGTACAGTTTATTTGTAAGTGTATATTTTATTTGCAAGTGTCATGCATTACATTTTTGTGGAGTCAGCCTGAACTCTGTGGACTATTCTGTTTTATTTTGTTTGTTTTTCTTAGTTGTGTTGAATCAGTTTTTCTGGTGATGGCTTCCATTTCAGCTGTCCTAGTAGGATTTTAATGACATTTACTCAGTTGCCTGCTACAGCAAAAGCCATGGTTGGCAGAGAACTTACAAAGCATCAAAGGGATTTCATTGTTGAAAGATATCAGCCAGAAGGGTACAAAAAATATCCACAACATTAGATTTACCATAGAACACAGTGAAGACAGTCTTCAAAAATGGAGAAAATATGGGACAACAGTGACGTTACAAAAAACTGGATGTTCCTCCAAAGTTGATGAAAAGGCAAGATGAAAACCAGTCAGGGAGGCTGCCATGAGACCTATAGCAACACTGAAGGAGATTCAGGAATTTCTGGCAAGTACTGATTGTGTACTACATGTAACAACAATCTCCGGTATTCCCCATATGTCTGGACTATGGGGTAGGGCTGCAAGACGGAAACCTTTTCTTACACAGAAAAAAATCCAGGACAGGCTAAAATTTGCAAAACAGTACATCATGTCTCTCAAAAGCATTTGGGAAAATGTGTTATGGTCTGGTGAGAGCAAGGTTGAACTTTCTGGCCACAATTCCAAAAGGTACGTTTGGCGCAAAAACAAGACTTTGCATAACAAAAAGAACACTATCCCCTTGGTGAAGCATGGTGGTGGCAGTATCATGCTTTGGGGTAGTTTTTCTTCAGCTGGAACTGGGGCTTTAGTCAAGGTGGAGGGAATTATGAACAGCTCCAAATACCAGTCACTTTTGACCCAAAACCTTCAGGCATCTGCTAGAACTGAAGATGAAGAGGAATTTCAGCTTTCAGCATGACAATGACCCCAAGCATACATCCAAACCAACAAAAGAATGGCTTCACCAGAATAAAATTTAAGTTTTGGAATGGCCCAGCCAGAGGCCAGACCTAAATCCAGTACAAAATCTATGAGGTGACCTGAAGTGGGCTGTGCACAAGAGATGCCCACGTAATAAGACAGATTTGGAGCACTTTTACAAGGAAGAGTGGGCAAATATTGCCAAGTCAAGATTTGCCATGCTGATAGACCCCTGCCCAAGAAGACTGAATGTTGTAATAAATCAAAAGGTGCCTTAATAATGTATTAGTTTAAGGGTGTTCACACTTTTGCAACCAGCTTATTGTACATTTTTTTATTTTTTATATTTTTCCCCTTACAGATTTGTTTGTTTTCCAACTAAATTTTACAGGTTATAGGTCACATTAAAGGTGGGAAAAGATTTGAAATGATTTATTGTGGTCTTATTTTTTATATATCACAAAAACATGGCATTTTAACAGGGGAGTGTACACTTGTTCTATTCACTGTATTTGATAAACATGGGATGGAGTATATGAATCTGGTCATTAGACATAATGAAAAGATCAGAAAAGCCTTGAGTAAAGAAGTGACTCAGCTGGACAATTTGATTTTACTTGACCTACATTATTTAAACAATCAACCTGAATAAGTATGTGTGTTTAAAAGTATTTATGAGCAATCGGCTGTTATAAAGCAAAGGTAAATAAAAAGATTATAAGGGATAAGAAGGACTATGATAACAACATGGCTTAGCCACAACCACTACAATTGCAAACATGGGTTAATAATTTTAATAATGGGAACAATATACCTCTGAGTGACCATGGTGATGGTGGAAGCACTGAAAATGATGTTTATTTAGACAAAGAGTCTCCAGTCTTGAGGCATTCAGAACAACTGAAGAACCGCTGCCAACAACAAACCAACCAATGGGATAATTCCAAGGAGACCAAGCCCTCCAGGGTGTGTGGTCACAACATACAGAGAGGGAGAAGGAGTGGGAACCATCAGGGCAGGAACTGATTAATTTTAACTTATCTGTTGGATGGGGAGGAGGCTAATACTCTACTCCTACCAGTTAACATTGTTTTTATTAATGAAAAGGATGTTAAAGTATTTAATTTTTCATCATACCCAACTGACAGGTAATTTTTCATCATAGCCAACTGACAGGAAGTGCTGTGACTTATTTGCAAAGGGTTTAACCCTTGTGCCAGGTAAACAAAATAATAGAGCAAACACCTTAATTGAATTAAAACAATATATTAAAAAATTGAATTGTAATATTTTATTTAATGATGTTGATTCTACTATAAATCCCTTAAGTATATCTAGTACATTTAACCCTCCAATTCATGGAACATTACAGTTGTTTAAGACTCTATGTGAAACTGACAATCGCAATTTGAAATTAATGGATGCCAAGGTGAGGAATAATTTGGAAGGAGTGGATTACATGAGGCTGAAGCAGTTAAAAATGGAAGACAATATTAGGATTCTAAAGTTACCTTGTAATAATGAATTATGATGACTATGATAGAAAAATGAGGGATATTTTGAATGATGTAGCATATGAAGTGTCTTCTTTAAACCAAATTAATAGGGCCTACATACATGCATATAAAAAGTAAGTTACAGGACCTTTTTATTGAAGGTTATATTTCAATTGATGAATTAAATTTTCTTAGTGTGTCTTGCACCACTGTTCAAACAATATTTGATTTACCGAAAGTGCATAAAAGTACAGATCAACTACCATGTGGCCCATTGTAGATGCAAGGGATTTCATCACACACCACATAGCAACGTTTCTGGATCTCAAGCTGAAGGATCCTATAATGAGTGAAGTCTGTATATATATATATATATATATATATATATATATATATATATATATATATATATATATATATATATATATATATATATAGGGTCTATATAAGACCACAGAACATTTAAAATATTTTTTTCCTAGGGAAAGAATTTGGTTGTCCATTTCTGTTTCTTCGGTATTTTCAGCACTCTGGTGGAATGTTACGGTTCGGGTTCAGGTAAGCGTTCGATTGAGTGCGAGTTAGGTTAGTTAGGGTTAGGGTGCAGGTTAGGTATGTGTGCAATTGTGTGGGCATGAGGGTTAGGGCGGGTTAGGTGAGTTAGGGTTAGGGTGCGGGTTAGGTTTGTGTGCGATTGTGTTGACGTGATTGTTAGGGTGGTTTAGGTGAGTTAGGATTAGGGCATGGGTCAGATAAGTGTGCGATTGAATGGATGTGAGGGTTAGGGTGGGGTAGTTGAGTTACGGTTAGGGCGCAGGTGAGTGTGCGATAGTGACGGACCTTAGGGTTAGGGTTTGGGTTAAGGTAACTGGATAGTTAGTGGTGTGTATATAGTTTAGTGTAGGGTTAGGGGTAAGAATTTAGGTGTATGAGTGTGGATTGCTGTTTGGTGTGCTAGTGTTGTGTGTATTTGTTTTGGAACAGCAAATTTTTTCTCTAGGAAAAAATTTGCTGTTCTGATTTTCAATGTTTAGTATTTTTGATTGGTAGGGTTCGATATTAGAACACTTGACATTTTGAATGTTCGGTGTTGTAATATAGACCCTATATATATATATATGGATCCCCTTCAGTTAACCGAAATGCCACAACGCCGAAACACAAATCACCAACACCAAAAGACCGACAACACAAAATACCGACAATACACACAACCATACATGCACTAACCGTAACCTAAACCCTAACCCTAAGGTCCGACACAACCGCACACTTACCCTACCCGCACCCTAACCCTAACTCACTTAACCCACCCCTAAACCCACAGTCCATCACTATCGCACACACACACCCTACCTGCACCCTAACCCTAACTCACTTAACCCACCCTTAAACCCACACTCCGTCACTATCGCACACACACCCTACCTGCACCTTAACCCTAACTCACTTAACCCGCCCCTAAAACTACAGTCCCTCACTATCGCACACTTACCTGTCCGCTCCCTAACACTAAATCCCTCACTCTATCGCACACTTACCGAGTCCGTCGGGTTCTCACCTTGTCGGTCATCTGCGTTGTCGGTGATTTCGGCCCGACGGATTCCTTGTCGGTGAAGTGAGATTTTGGGCATCTAAAGGGGATCCATATATATACATAAATTCCTGGCAATTTTTAAAAATGATTGATGATACACCATTTATTTATTTATTTATTATCTATTTTTGTAACAATACATATTAAGGATTTGTTTACCATAATCTCACATACAATAGGGATGGAATGGTTTTGTGAATATTTACATGATAAAGTTGTTACCCAGATAAAAGTGAATACATACGAATAGCTATTGGAAATAGTACTTATGAACAATTTTATTTTATTTGAAAAGGAATATTTGTTTCAGGTGGAAGGGGTAGCCATGGGTTCATTGTTTGGGGGGTTGTATGTAAGAATAGTTATGTTGTAGTGGTAGAAGAAATTTGTATTTAACTCACCGGTTCACTTTTTTGATGATATGTTTTTGTTATTTAAGGGCCTCAGAGATGAAATGTTTAAATTGAAGGAGTATATTAATGAGACCACAAACTTCTTAAAATTTAGCCCATACTGTTAACGAGAATGAGCTTGGTTATTTGGATGTTTCCCTAAAAAAAGACATACAGAATAATATATTCATTTCTGAAATCTTTAGGAAAAAAAACTATTTGAATATCTTTTTTCCATTTTTGTTATGCCCACCCTTTTAAGCAAAAACAAGCTGTATTAAAAGGACAAGGCAGCTCATATGGTGAGTACAATGGAATATTTTTTGGATGAGTGTGATGTCTTGAATGGTATGTTTTTGAAACAGGGGTATTCACATCCATGAAGTGATGCTGGAGGGTATTAATGAGTGAGAAAGGTTATATTTTGCACCTATTTTTGTGGTCATTGGATGGACATTATGGGGATAACTAGTCTTAGAGAGCCCACTGTTGATCATATAGGGGAGAATATTGATATACAGGGTGGTTCTACTGTCAGGAAGGATGTTTTTAAGAGTGCCTTTTTCACTCATTTGGTACATGCAATGGCTTAATACTCAACATTCTATACAAGAATTGGGAAATTTTGAAGAATGATAGAGATTAGAGAGTACGTGGGTGAGAATCGTAGTATTGTGTACAAAAAAGGGAAATATTTGACAGATATTTTTGAGTCAAAAAAGTGAACAAATAGATGGGCACATGAAAAAGTGTGGTTTCTGCTCCTATTGTATGTTTATACTGAAAAACAATGAAGTTAACATTAAAGGTATAAAAATTAAACTGCAGGGTATATTTACATGTAATTCTGCAAAAGTTATTTATGCTGCCATATGTTCCAGCTGTACAAATGCACTTTTAAACATTCTGTAGAGTATCATGGACACACTTTTAAATTTATGGTTACAGGGAATTTGTGTATGAGTGTAAGGGATGGGGCCTGGTTTTTAATGTTGGAAAAACGAGAAGTAACTTGGCAACTACAGTTGAATGCAGAGCACTGGCCAGGTTTAAATGTACACATTTCAGTCGTTAGTATTTTAAAACTGAAAGCTTTGGAGAGATTAAAGTTTATTTAAAAACTTAATTTTAAAAGTTTCAGATTAAGTATTTTGATTTTATTACTTATATATTTTAGGTTTACAGTGTTTATATACTGTATGTTTTTTCACTTTTATAGATGCATTGACCAGCTGTAAGAATGTTTGTCCTCTGATTGGCTGGATAAGGGGTGGGTGCTTATTGGGAGGTAAATGAAATGACTATGTATATACACACACACACACACACATATATATATATATATATATATATATATATATATATATATATATATATTTATATATATATATATATATATATATATATATATATATATATATATATATATATATCTATATATATATATAGGTCTACTTGATAACACCGACACGCCAAAACACCGACAACCAAATAACTGACACGACAAAATCAAAAGTTCAAAAACACGAAACTTCACATGCCTGACAAATCACAATCCGAACAATCAACAAAACAAATAACTTTCCCGAAAAACACACACACAACACAAGCACACCAAAAAACTTATAAACCTACACTAAACCTTACATACACAACTATATATGCACTAACCTTAACCCAAATCCTAACCCTAAGGTCCGTCACTATCGCACACTTACCTTACCCGCACCCTAACCCTAACTCATTTAACCCACCCCTAAATCTAATGTCCGTCGCACACTTACCTCAACCGCACCCTACCCTAACATCCGTCACTATCACACACTTACCTTACCCACACCCTGACCCTAACATCCATCCCTATCGCACACTTACCTTAACATGTCGGTGTTCTCAGCATCGGGATTCTCAACTGAAGGTCTTCTCTGTTGTCGATCTTCAGGTGTAGGTTATCTCGTTGTTGTTCTTCTCAGCTTTCGGTGTAATCAGGTAGACCTATATATATATATATATATATATATATATATATATATATATATATATATATATCATGGCTAAAACCCTACATTAAAGAGGAGAAAATTCTCCCACCAAGTTATTATATTATATATATATTTATATTATATTTAACAACATATTACACATTTTCCAAACTGCATAATGTCTTATTTTCTTCCTTTATATAAACAAGCACAAGCCCATTTGCATCTGCCTAAAACATAACTTCACAGCAGCTACAGATATCTTATATTGGGTCTTCTTGAATATATGCCAGGAAACCATTATACTAGATTACTTAAACATTGATCATAACTTCATTAACTACTTGTTTCCTCCTGTCTCTTTAAATCTGTATGGTTTCTAGAAAATCATCCTACATTCAACCAGAATAAACAAACTCAGTAAGAACAAAACTATAGTATATGCATATGCATAACTAAACTTACCAACTTCTCTGAATCATGCACCCTTCCAGAAACCCTTAGTGACCACCTCCCAGTCTTTCCTGTAAGTCATTCTAACAGCATTGACAATGAGTATCAATTTAATCTGGTACAAAGAACACATCCAAGTTCAACATGGAATATGTTTCCACCATTTAAAAGAAAAAAAGAATAACTGGAATTTTTAAAATGCTGCCACTAGACAATGCCATACAGATGAAATACAATCTTCCTCAAAATAGTACATAAATTAGCTCATCTAAAAAGAAAAAGGCAAAACACTAACCCTGCACCTTGGCTGTCCAAAACACAAAAGTAATCATGGAAAAATAAGGACAAGGCTTGTAAAATGTGAAAAAAAGTCAGGATTAATTCAGATAGATCTGCAATCTATAAACCATAGGACAAAATGTTAAATGTAACTGTTGCTTTAACCACAAACCAATGATACAGGTTATTGAGAGGCAATATATGTCTGGAATGCAAGGTGTACTTGGATCCAGCTCTGATGGACCTTTTTCATATTCTCAAAATGAACAGCTTCAGAATCACTAGATCCAAGGTTTTAAATTTTGCTTCAACATAAATAGAACATGTTGGCAAGACAGAGGTGTATCTAACAGGATCCTCATGCTCTGGAACAGGGTCCCCATCCATGTGAAGCAGAGTCCATCCCTAAACCTATTTAAGCTTAACCTTGACCAGTGGATGAGAACTTGGAAATTCACTCTGGATATAGCCCCTTTATCTCTGATAGACAAAGGAAGACATTAACTATGCCCAAACTAACATACTCCCCCTAATAAATGGCCATAGTACAAAGGGACACAATTGGGCTTGGTTATGCAGCTAGATTTATAAAGGCCCTGGTGGTAGTTAGCCTAGTATATGGCTATTAATCATGCAGACAAGCAAACAAAATATCCTAAACTATTCTCACCTTCTATAAATAATCTCTTCAGTCCAGGAAAATTTGCTTAACCAAACCCATCACCAGACATTCCCCTAAACCAGACTGCCTGTCAATTCTACACAAACATCATTAGTTAAAATCTAGACAGTCTTGGTCTTTCTCAAGCCTCCCTGTCCTGGTTCCAAAGTTACTTATCTGACAGATTCTGATTAGTAAATTTAATCCAAATGCTTTCTTTTCACTCTATTTCTGTAGGAGTTTCCCAGGGTTCAGTCTTAGGTCCTCTACTATTCAACATTTTTGTAAGTAATCTACCATCTGCTGATAATGCACAGAAGACTCCAGCCTCATTTTTTCTACCTCTAGTCCTACTAAACTACAACTGCTTAGTCAAAAATTCTTCTCCTCTGTCTAAACTTGCCTGCATAATTGCCAGTCAATATTAAATCCTGTAAGGCCAAATTACTACATTTCACCCCAAAGTTCTCCAAACTTGATCAAAATCTCCTTCTTAAACAAAACATTAATAGAAATTCTCTGACATACCAAGCTACTTGGTATCACAATAGATGATGCCTTAAACTTTGTCCCCCACATTAAGCAAGCCATAAGAAAGACCAGTCAAAATACTGGAGCTGTGCACAGAACTTGACATTTCCTCATTGATTCTGCCAGGTAAATAAGCTATCATATATGATTCATCTATCTTCACCCACCTATATAGGTTTATATCATCATTCATGCAGTCTACAATAGAAGTCAAACGCAATTAATGCTTCAGTAACATTGCAAAATTTGTCACCAATTAACCTCACAGAGATGATCATTGTAGATTTTTAAGTTGATAAACTACCTTGAAGTAAGCTACTTTCTTACATTCTCCTAAACATCAGGATTCTACAATCTAATACATAATTAGGCTTGGTTATTCTGTTTTGACCAACAATTGTATATCTCTATTCTCTACTTCCTTTGGATGCCTTTGCTCCAAAGACAAATTCAGTTTAAGTGTAAATAAATCAAACAGTACCATAGGAGAAGCCTTATACTCCAATTATATCCCCAAAATCTGGAACTCTATAATGCCTTGGTTAAAACAAATTGAAAACAATCAAATACACAATCCTTCAAGTCAGAATTAAAACCACTTATAAAACACTAGGTCTTGCTCCCTCCCCTTTCATCTACTTTCCTATAATTATTCCAATCATATTGTCTCTGCAGGCCAATTGTTCTTGTCTTAAAGCCATATTTATACCTATATTCACCCACCCTACTGAAACTCTCTGCACCCATATTATTATTTTGTACATGTAGGTCTAAAATAACAACTTTTCCATTCTTGCTTGCTGTATTGCTTTTCTCCACCCTCTAGAAACCCTTTCATCTCTCAGTATTACATGTATGCTACATCTTATTTCAACCAGCACTGCAAAGTATACACAACTTGATGACTATACATACATTATGTTAATGTTTTCTACAAGCAACTGTATCTCAACAACATATATAATCTATAAGCTATACCAGTTTTTATATGAGTTTATATATGATACATATTGTACCTTTTTTATATTATTCTCTTTATGTTTTTTTTCCATAAATTTGTACCTTTTTCCTTAGGCCTCCAATAAAAGGGGTTTTACACTCAGATTTTCTTGATAAACAAAAGCACATAAATAAGTAAATAAATAAATAGATTGATCATAGCAAGGACTTTGATATAATAGATGAAACCTTCATGATTAATGCAATAATGAGATTGCCTGTCAGTTCAATCCAGAAAAAATAAAGTAACTGGTTGAACACAATATTATAGAACAAAACATTATGGACAAAATTCTTCCCATGCAGTAAATGCACAAGATTCCACTGGAAGTATGGTGCATATGAAAGATGCATAGACATGATTTGTAATGTGAAGGGTTCATAATTTGAGACATACACAGAAAAGAAACTGAATTTATGGAGAAGCACAAACTATTGTTAGAGCTGACCAATGCCACAGCATATCTAGTCAGCCTGCAGACTGCAGGAACTGTGTAACTGAACAAGATTGCCTGATCAGTATAGCTAACAAAATGCTGAGTTTGTTATCTTGAGAATAAATGCGACTTTGCAAAATAGCATTGCTTTACAGTGAGAATTATGTCCAAAGAAAAGGCACAGGAAAGTGCACCTCCTTTTTCAGTCATACTATAGCTGCACAGTCTGTAAGGCAATCCCTAAGTACATACACTCTGACAAATCAAATAAATGTGGTCCAATAGGGCTTCAAAATATAGATGTACAGGATGTCACTAAATGAAAACAGATGCAGATGGTGACTAGTCCACATAAGTGTTAGCCATTTGTTGGACCTCATTCTAAAATAAACATTCATTCCAAGACATTCTGCACACATATATGCTCACATATATGCCTGCTAATGGTTAATTCTTATATTAATGGCCATTTCAATTGCCTGTTCTAAGAGTTATATAACAGTTGATATTATTTGGATATTATGGCATCATGTTACCAGCTTGACTTCTCATCCATCATCTGAAGCAGTACTACTTTCCTTTTGCCTCCCATGCTGAGCAAAAAGAAAGTATGTAGAGAAGAGCTTGACACACCCAGCTTATGACTTCCTGGGTCATTTACATCACGTTACTCTTTATTGCAACTATTTACTTTTAGCAAGACGAGTTATGAAACAGCTGAAGTAACATGTAGGATGAGTCTTCAGTAGCAATCACCCTTAAAATAGATGACGAAAATGTAGTCCTTTTGTGTTCAGCTGTAAAATATCCCATGCTGCAAACTGCCATAAACCAAACTCCTGACACACAGGTTATAAGCAGTGTTTTTATTTGGTTGTGGTTGTCTATGAAGTGAGTGTTAGAACTCTGTTGCCAGAAATTTTATAGTAAGGGTTGACAGAGATGGCAGAGTTTATTGCATTTCTATATATAAATGTATTTTGTTTAGATTAACATAGCTGAACTTTAGTGAGACTTCGCAAGACAATAGAGCTTCTTACATTTTTGCATATTCCTGTACTCAGTTACATTTACATTCGTGAACTTTGCTCAAATGTTAGTGAACTTGTAAAACACTTTGCAACATGAAATATGTTTATGTTTAGTTTGTTTCCTTGCCTTCACACTCATGATATCTGCTTCTAAGTGTAGCAGGTTGACAAGTCCTGCTGGCAACTCAGACATTGCAGTTTTCCTAATTAATAATATCCTCATACAAGAAATATGGAGCCAAAACAGCTTCTGAGAAGTCAGCAGAACTCTAATGATAATGATTTGCTAAATAATGAGTTGTTAATCACTGCATAGAAAAACATTGCACTGTGACTTTGCCTTGTAGGAGTCATTATCATTTGCCGGCGAACGTCTGATAATTTTTGCTAACTGGAAAGCAATAATAGTTTGCTTCTGTGCATGTATGGATGCAGATATCATCTATTTGGCATTTATGACTGTATTCATTCAGATGATATTTTTCTGTAACATTTTTCACTTGTGCCTTTGAGTTATGGTTTAGCAACTAACTGCATGTTCTGCATCTTTATCTAATTTCCTAGCTTGCAAGTTATGCTCTGGTTGACTGGCTACACTAAACTGTGTCTATCTGTACTAAACCTACCCTTTCTTTTCTGGACCAAGTTGTATATGAAATTAAATTAAATTCAGCATACAGTCACATTTCATGTTCATTTTACAATATTATTCCATTTTCTTTTAAATTTTATTTCAGTAAGCCATGACTAGTCCACTATGCTATTCTGTCCTGGACACCAAAACTCTCAAATTCTTTGGAGGCTGATCTATCATGCCTATGGCTGATAAGGTTTTTATAGGATTCATAGGTGTGCCAAGGATATTTTAGTTTAGAAAATGGGCAAACTGTACATTAAACCCTGACTGGAGAATGAACATTCTCCATCGGGCTGATAACTACAGGTAATGCCTACTGAAAAACGAGTTCAGTACTTTGTGGCAGCATATTAAACTGCAGAGAAGCCTGGACACTTAGAAATCAGATGTCAATCATTTTACTCTTGCTAAGGAGTACTTTACAGTTTCTTGAGTGTAAAATTTGAAAAAAAAAATAGCTAGATAAAAAACAAAGGCGTGCACTCATGTTTTTTGTGTATGTGTATGCGCATGAGTGAGTATCTGCTTGCATGCATTAAAGTGTAAGCATGAGTGAGTGACAGAAAGAAAGAGAGAGAGAGACAGATTCAGGGACATCGCTGGCTGCAACAAGCAGACCATCATCATGGATTCATAATAAAATAGAACCATGAAACCCTTAATGACTGGCATTATTGTCTGACCGTATTCCTCAGTGATTTACTCAAAACTGTAATGTACAAGCAGCAAAATCATAGGCCTTTTTTTTTGGGGGGGGGGGGTTTGCAATCCCTTGCATTGAATCTTTCCCTTTTGTTTGTTTACAATCAGATATGTGAGGATGTGTTCCTTCAACCAAGTGGTTGTAAATTACTGTGTATCTGCACTTGTGTGTGTCTGGGAGGATGTGTATTTCTATGTATGTATAGGTTTGTGAGTCAGTCTGTATTTCTAAATGTGTGTGTATGTATACACATGTTTGTGTGCATGTGTGGTCTGTCTTTCTGCTCTCATGAGCTTCAGAACCCCCCTGGGCAAGGCTTATGCTTGAGCATTGTTGATTGCCTCGTGACCATGTACACCTTGCCAATTCTCACCAACATAATTTATTTTCTTCACCAAAGATAGCGAGACAAATTAGTCCTTGGGTAATTTTATGTATCCGGTCATCCATGTTTAACTTGAACGAAGACTTTGAATCATATTGCTTAATCTGCAGAGGAAGTTTATTACAGAGAAGGGAGGCACTAGTTGATAAATGTTTACCTCCATCATGTTCTGTTTATTTGCTGGTGAAGGTTAAGATCTGAGGTTCTAGTGTCAGCTGAGAAGGCTGCATTACTGAGATGCAGGAGGTCAAGGACTACAGGATCTGTAATTCTTTGTTAAGTGAGGCACAGACCCGCCCACCATCATGAATTGATAAGACACAGAGTACAAGGCTTTCAACCTATCCTGATAAGTAAAGTTCTTATTACCACAGATCTTTTCTGTCAGGAACCTCTGTGGCTTTTTGAGTTTGCCAGTATGTCAATTAAGGTATATCCTAAATAGATTGTTATCTACGAGTCTGATCAGTGCTCAGTATAGGGGAACAATAACAACTTTTGATATAAATGAAATACCTCTTAGTTGTGCTATAATAAGGTTTTACCTGACTATTTTCCACATGATGATTAAAGGAGAGGTATATACCAACATAAGTGCTTCATTTCATGACTAATCTCTTGTTTGGTAAGGGAGTGTTATTCATACTTTTTGTTGTGGGGAATTGTTTTTTTGGGGGAAAAAAGACAATAAAAATTCAGTATTCACCATGGCAATCTCTTTCTGAAGAGTAGATATCTGAGGAGGTTTTCACAATTACTCCCATATGACAGTTATCCATAAATGTGATTAGCTAGATGTCTCATTTTTCAATTTTTAAAACAAAGAAGTAGATGCTAAACAGGGAATGACACTCAAAGAGCCCTGAAGGACTCCATGCAATACTTTCATACTTTATGAGACACCTGACCCACAAACTTGTGGATTCTTTCACTTAACTGGCTATCCATTTTACCACATAAGGATCTGCATTTAAGGCAGATAGTTTCCTTGCCATTTTGACAAGAGGTATGGTACTGAGGAATTTAACCAGAAAGAGTTAAGCTGTATGAACAGCATGACAACTGTTGACAACTTGCATGAACCTCTCAAGGAGGTTAATAGAGATTTAACTGGCATGATTTCCATCTGAAGAAGCCAAATTGCTATGGATCAAACTTTAATGACTTTCTTGATATCATAATCATGAAATCAGTTATGATATGTTCCAGGGTCTATAGTAGGGAAACCCCATCACCGCAGTAGTGCACAAAGAACTGGGAACATCTGTAGCTTATAGCTAAGGTAAGGTTAAGTTGTTTAGTCAGAAATACAGTAACAGCTTATCTGATGCTGTTTACTAATCACCCAGGTATATTGTCAGGACCCATGCTGGAAGCATTTTTGTCATATGACTACACCTCAAAAACATGTTTTTATTGATGAGTGGGGGTGTATGGTTTGGAGGATAAGTAGTGTTTTAATAGGGGTTTCAGGGGATGAAGATTTGCAATGTTATTGGGGTCAGAGTGCAGCACTCCATTAAAGAAAAAAATCAGCACAATGCTGAGCATTATTTCTTAGTTTTTGAATGTAACTAAAGAAGGATCAATATTTACACTGTTCGTTATTCATTTTTGTGTTCATTTACTGGTCCTTATGCTGCTTTCCAGGTTCTTGGTAATATTTTTAAACTGTCCTCATTCTGAGGACTTCTAACCTTACTCTACAGTTTATAGATTTTTCCTCATGATATAAAGCTTATTTTTGTTAGCTGGCCCTCAAGGGTTGCTGTTTTTTTTTTATTTCTGATTGCATTTTGCTCTAGTTAGGATTGGTAGACCTTTACAAGAGTCTAAGTGGGCATAAAACCCCTTAGTGAAGATTGTTAACCCATTGGAGTCACTGTTGGTGATGTCTTTGGTAAATTTAACAATTTCATCATTTAATTGTATAAAATTCACCCTCCTGAAATGCAGAAATAATTAACAGGTAAATGGTGATTCTGAAAGTAAATGCCATGAGTTTATGGTTTACCTTCACTGGTGAAGGAAATTCTTGGGGAGCAGAACAGTTAGAGGCATACATCTCGACTGCCCAACATTTCACAGAATGTCCAGATTTTTACTTCATATGTTTGGCCTATCATATACAATATTCTGCCAAAAATCATTGAGGATAGAAGTGTCAAAATAATGGTATACATTTGAGTTTCAGTCTTTGCATGCCACAGAAAATGCATGCTAATCCAAAATATGTTGGGCTGCAGTAGGTTCACTATTTCATCCAGATAATTCATGTTTATCAATTTATTTATTATTATTTATTTTATTGTACATTTGCTTACAGGGAAAGTCTGACTGAATACAAGTCCTTTTTCAGCGGAGGCCTGGGGCACATTTAGAATAGGATGATGGTACACAATCTGATGAAGTATATACAGTATTTAACATGGTTGCTACTACATACATTTACAAATACGTATATGAGCATCATGATACAAGAAATGAGAGGAGAAGTGGAACATTTCTAATATATAATATGTCAGAGAGATTTAGAGCAGCCCAGTATATCATATGTCAGAGAATCCAGCTATAAGAATTTTACAATTGTGTTGTTCACACGGGTAGAGAAATGTTAACTGCATTAGGAGATGATGAGAGAGGTGGAAGAGAAAGAAGGTATCCAATTTACTGACTCGTAAGTTCACAGTAAAGCTGTTGAAAAAGGTGTTGATAGTAAATGAGGTTCAGAGTATGGACTAACCAGGACTGGCTCATGAACAGAGCCTTGTATCAGCTAGGTTCTTTAAGTATTTTGTTGAATTGAATTATAGAGAGTGTAGTTGCTATGTTTGTAGGTACAGTATTCAATTTTTAGCGATAAAATTTGAGAAGAGGGATTCACCAGCAATATTACTGGCTTTAGTAACATCAAGGAGGAATTTATTTCTGGAGAGAAGAATCCTTGAGCTGGTGTAAGGATGAAGTAGATCTTGTAGTGCATGGGGTATTATCAGGGTAATACAGTATTTTGTAGGCTAGAGTGAGTTGGTTGTAGAGGAGGAGTTGGGGAAGTTCTAGCCAATTAAGCTGCCTTAGGGCTATACTGTGATGTGACCTGTATGGAGAATCTGTGACAAACCTGGCAATTTTGTGGTAACAGGACTCCAGCTTTGCTATGTCTATTTTTCTACAATTTGTGAGAAGTGGAGACGCATAAAGAAGTGTTGAGATGAGTTATGTATGTGCAATTGTGGCCCCAGTGTATTTTGTAAGAAACTGTTTATTTCTGTAGAGAGTACCTAGTTTTTGTGAACCTTCTTTAAGGTATGGGAAATGTGGATATCAAATTTTATATTACAGTCAATCTCTACCCCTAGAAGTTTAGTGTGAGTGACAGGAAAGATAAATGTTTTATTCTTGGACATTATATTAAAGGGAGAGTAGGTGATGTAGAGCTTGTGGGCAGGCAAAGAAGTAGTTTAGTTTTATTAGAATTTAGAAATAGTTGGAAATTAGTAAGCCATGTTTTGACAGAAAGAAAGGAGGCTTGTGTTTGTGACTGGAGTTCTTGAAGGGAAGAAGCAGCACATATTAGTATGGAGTTGTCTGTATGTTGGATGACTGAAGCATGTAGTGTAGAGGTATGTAGGTTGTTAGTAAAGAGGGTGAACAGTAGGGGTCCTAGGCCGGAACCTTGGGGAACTGCTAGAGTACAGTAGACTCCCTCTTATCTAGACTCGCTGGGAATGGACCATAGGCTGGATAAACAAATGGCTGTTAATCAGAAAAAGCATACAAAATAGCATTTATAGGTTATAAATCAGCTAGAATAACAGGATTTGTGTAAGTATGCATTTTTCTAATGAAAATGAAGTCTAAAACTTAAATATTTATCATTACTTAGCACAGAGGAGGCGGAAATATTTTTCTTCCCTGTTGTCTTTTCCTAGGGCTACAGCAGAAATTTGATGGCCGGTTAACGAGAGGCCAGATAAGAGGGAGCCTACTGTAACTGTAACTAGGAAGGAGAGATCCTGCTTCCATTGAACTGATTGTTTTCGACCTGATAAATAGCTCTGGAGCCAGGCAATGGTGGAGTTGCTAAAATGTAGATCAAAAAGAATATTAATGAGTTTGTTGCATGTGACCATGTCGAAGACCTTAGACGGGTCAAGAAAGATTGCAGAAATGAATTCCCCATTGTTACTGTAGTTGTTTACTGTATCTGTGTGTGACATTTGAGCAGTAGTGGTAGTATAAAAAGGTCAGAAGTCATGTTGTGTGTTTGACAGAAGTTTGTTTGTATTTAGGTATTCCATGATTTGTGTGTGTATACATCTCTCTAGGATTTGTGATAGTGGGGAAAGAAAAACAATGGGATGATAGTTGGTCAGTTCGGCAGAAATGCCTCCTTTGTGTAGTGGAGTAATATGGGAAATTTTCCAGAAATTAGGGACTAGATTCTCAGATATGGGTCTGTTACTAAAAACGGCTACTGGGTATGCTATTGTATTTGCAGAAATTTTTAGAAAATTAGCTGGTAGATTGTCTGCAACTAATATTGTGGGCTATCACTTTTTTTAAGTATTTCTTAATGTTGTCCATATAGACTGGTTGTAGAGTGAAGCTTTAGTTGTTATTATCTGACTTACGTTGGTCCTTGGAGAAGGAGGAGTGATGAGGGTTAGATAGGGCTAATATGCATTTACTGAAGTATTTATTGAATTGTGTAGCTATGTTCTGTGAGGGGTTTGTAGTAGTTGGGGAGGGTATACTAGATTTACCTGGGAGGAGTATGTTACTAATGGCTGTCCAGAACTTTTGGGGGCTGTTTTGGTGCTTCATTTGAATATTGTGGTAATAGTTAGTCTTGTCTACTTTGATCAGTTTCTTTGCTTTATTTCTTACCTCTAGGTATGTTTGCTTACTGGCTTGGGATCTAGTTTTATGCCATTGGTCCCAGGCTTTATCTCTAGTTTTCAGAAGTGATCTTGTTTCTTTAGTAAGCCAAGGAGCAAAACTGGATTTAATTGTAATATTTCTGGGATGAGCATATGTGTTCAAGATGTCTAAGAAGGTAGAACTGAAGTATTTAACTGTTTCGTCTAGGTTGAGGAGCATGAGTGGTTCCCATTTGCAGCTTTATACAGTTGAAATGAAGTTAGTTGGGTTAAAGTTTCTTTTGTTTCTTATTTGCTGGTAGATAGTACGTTTACTGAACAACAAAATAAAAAGTCAAAATAAAAAAAATCCACAGAGAAAGTGAAAAACACCAACTGCAGAAGCATAAAATCGAAAATTGTTTAATACTCCAGCACCTCGGCTAGCAAGCCTTTGAGTTAGCATCACACTAGCACAAGCTACACTTAAATAACACATATCACATCATTAATCCATTAACTAAAACAATTAAACACAAACTAATAATTGACAGTTAGTGCACAAAAGCCTCCCACTCCAGTTCTTTGTTTAAACCTTGAGGCACCCAAGTGCCAAACTTTAAAATACAGACCTCTTCTTTATACTGAGGTTCATAGTAATATCGATTCCCTTGAGAGGCTGCTTAACAAAGAAAACATTATTTATTATATCATTCTGGGGCTTAAAAGATATTTAGATCCTGATATTACACATGGGGTCTGTGTTTTGTTAAATGCCCCACTACTCCCTTTAATTTTACTGATCCTGCTGATAAAGAGTTTGAAAATAGATGGGTAGCAGCTGCCCATCATTGTGTTAAAGAACGGATCCAAATTTGACTTGAAAGAGATGTTCTTAAACAATGAAAAGTAAGGGAAGAAATTTCTGTCCTGTTCTACCCTCTCTGTACTAATTGGTACAACTCATTTTGAGCAGTTGCTATGCTCAATGAATGCTTCACTTGAGGAGAATTCCAGTGACATCATTAAAAGGAATACTCGTTAATTAAAAAGGGACCTCCAAGATTACAGCTCAGGGAACATTTTTAAGAAGACAGTTAAACAGAACATATATTGGGGCTCTGGAGCCGCTTCTGCTAAGTGGAAACTGCAAGTAAATGTTTCTTTTGCCTCTTCTGAAGTCAACAGTAGTGCTGGGGAAGCTGACAATGAAACTAGGGTTTTCCCGGCCCTTCCACATGCCTAACAGCCCAATTATATGCAGGAGAACTTTCAGAGTTACAACAGAACAGGATCCAACAATGATAATCAGAACATGCAACAAGGATTGCCAACACTTTAACAGTAAGAACACAAAATATTGACTATACTAATGTTTGTAATGTAGTAAAATAAATCAGTTACCAGTGGTGACAACCTGATTGTAAACCTTACAGGTAACCCTTTGTCTTGTACAGAATTATCAGTATTACAGTGTGGGTTATAATTTAATCCCACATCTCTGCCACGATTATATGTATGTAAAACTGAATTGTTTAAGCTGTCTAGGAAATTACATTTCTTGAATTATTTTGAAAATAGTAAGATCGTAACTGAGGATGCCCCCTCCATTGACACAAATGGAGAGGATGGGCAATATGATTTTTTCTCATGTAATTCATCAATGCATTCATATGATGAATAGTACTAGTAATTTCACCCCCCCCCCTTTTGTTAATAATACCATCCAAGAATTTTTATCTGTGGCAAATTATGCTATTGAAGTTAGTCTGAATAATTTAAAAAAAAGAAAGGCTAACGTATGTTATAATTTGACTAAGGCTGAATGGAATGCACTGCAATGTCTAAGTACTAGGAGGGATATTTTATCAAGCCCTCAGACAAAGGTTAAAAAATAGTTGTGTTGCACTATATGCAATATTTCAACGTGTATGGATCATCTTTCTGACAGTAATGTATATCGTGTGGCTAGTGAATATGAATATTATGCAGCTGTAGATAGCTTTAAAGACTTGTTACATAAGGCTTACATACTTGGCTACTTTTCCAAGCAAGATGTGGAAGTCAAATTTAAAGTGGAAGGCAGTTGTTTGGCAAAATTTTACTGCCTGCCAAAAATCCATAAGAAAATTTCCCCCCTCCTGGAAGGCCAATTGTGGCAGCTGAGAATTATTTTTTCACAATATGGGTCTTTTTCATCATACTTATTTGCTTAGGTATGTTGTTGGATTATTCATGCATCCCATTTTCTCAAATTGTGCTCTCAAGGAACACCACAGTTTGTAAATGTTTTTGCAGGACCAGAATATATGTAAAGTATTGGTTGTTGAATTAAGACAAGTTGGGCAAAGAGGTGAGATATATGGATTAATTTTACTCAGAAATAGAGGCATACGATAAGCATTGTTGTTTACCATAAACTGAGTATAAATTAATTTTTTGAAGGGGGTTAGATTTAACGTTATATCAATTGCCTCAAGCTTTTGATCAAGAGTTATTTCCTTGTTTTGGCTCTCCCAATACTTGGAGTATAGAATTTTGTCGTGGTGTTTTATTTTTGTTATGAAACTGTAAGCATTTGATAACATTTTAGTCCTTAACGTAAGCTGAGTTGTTAATTGTTGATAAAGTTGAAAAATCTCTTTTCAAAACAGGTTTATTGTTTTAACATATAAGAGAAATATCATAACAATTTTATACAAGTAATTAAAAATAGGTATTATAATATTCAACAAAACAACTAAAGTATTTACAAAGACATCCACTACAATCAGATCAATTAATTAAACTAAAATACCATGCTATTGAAATTAAAATTTTTTTAACAAATTTTGTAAATTATCCCATACAATAAAATAAGATGTTTTTCTATTTGTTCTAGTCCTAATTGTGTTTATTTCCATATGGCACACTATATTCATAACATTTTTAAATTCATTGAACGAAGGAGGTGTATCTGAAATCCAATTTCTAGTTATTATTTTCCTAGCCACTGCTAGAATAGACCATAACAAGGGAAGCTTAACCTTTTAACACTTTGAGGTACAGGTGTGTTGAATAATATAAGAGATTTAGAAATAATGAAATTATCTGTAAAAAGAGCCTGCAAAAATTCATTAATTGACTTCCAGTATTCTTTCAATTTTATACAGTCATAAAACATATGAGCACAGTCAGCATTAATTTCTACATTACATCTCTTACATAGATTATCTTTATTATTTATTTTATTCATCATCAAAGGTGTATAAAAAGATCTATGTAAAAATTTCCATGTATAAAGTCTCCAGACAATGGAAGACAACTTTCTATAAGCAGATTCCAATATATATTGTTTATCTTGTTGATTTGGTGGGTCCCCATTAATAGAAGTGAAATAATTCCAGTATGAATCTACACTGTAAAAAGTTTCTTTTCTGATAACTTTATGTATGTATGAAAGTTTACCTTTATCAGAAACTTTATGTTGTAAATTTAATATCAAGTAATCAATCAGTGTTGGAATAGATTCTTTAACAGTTATAGACATTAAATCTATTTTATTAATGAGATGTTGTCTAAAGGTCTGAACCTCTAACCAGCAAGTTTCTCTTAGATCAAATTCTTGTTTTAAGAAATCTAGATTTTTAACTTTATTATCAGATATCAACTGATACCAGTACTTTAGATCATTATCTATAGCTAAATGAGTTCCTTCAGAAGTAGATGACAAAAGCATACCCTGAGTATACATTATAGGAAATACAATAAAATTCCATTCCCTATACTTAGGGTGCATGAATATAAAGTTACGATAACTAATAATAATATTTAATGGGTAACAAACCATATGTTTAGGTGTAATAGGTGAAGTACAAAATTCCTTTAGTAACCATAACATGGAGTTATTTACAATCATATTTTTATGTGTTAAGGAGATTTTCATGAAGTGTATACTAATTAGCTCCCAATAATCTTTCCATTTTGTGACATATGACTGATCTATTAATAAAGTAATAACTTTTACAATAGAAGAGATAGTATATAAATTAAAGTCTGGAAAAGAAATACCCCCTTGAGACCAGCTATTAGTATGTTTTTTTAATGCAATCCTAGGTCTATTAGGTGCCCATAAGAAATTTAACATTAGTTTGTTCAGTTTCTTGATAATTATTTTTGTAGGTGGGAGTATTATTGATTGTATTAAGTATAAAATCTTGGGGAATATTATCATTTTAATAATTGTAAGTCTCTCCTCCATAGTAAAAAACATATTATTCCAGGTATTAAAAAGATTTTGTATATTAAGAAAACAAGTATTATAATTATTATATATAATAGATTTAATATCTTTAGATAGTATTATACCTAAATAAGTTATCTGACCTGAATTGGGTACATATTTAGTAAAATCACTAATGAGAATATTTTTTCGTGTATATATAGGTAGTATTTTAGTTTTTCTTCATTGAATATTAAACCAGAAATACTTTTAAAATTCATCATGTTATCAAATAGAGACTGTATAGAAGAATTAGATCCTGCTGATGTAATTAGAACATCATCTGCAAAAAGTTGAATTTTGGATGTTGTATTTTCATCTATTTCAAAACCCTCTATGTCAGTACTGTTTCTGATCAAATTAGCCTAAGGCTCCATTACTAATGTGAATAATAGTGGAGAAAGTGGACATCCTTGTTTTGTACCTTTAAGAATGGGTATTTTTTGTGAAACATATGTTCCTACCTTAATATAAGCCAACGTTCCTTTGTATAAATGTTCAATTAGATTTACAAATGCATCCGAGAAGTTTGTGCACTTCATTAAGGTAAACAGATAGTCCCAACTTACTGAATCAAATGCTGAACTTATATCAAGACTAATAAGTGTTAAATCTTTCTTTTTCCTATTTGCAAAATCTATTAATGTTAAAGTTCGTCTTATATTATCAAAAGTATTTCTATTTACAATGAAGCCTGTCTGATCTATATCTATAATGCCGGGAATGATTGTCTTCAATCTATCAGCAAAGATATTCATAAACATTTTATTATCAACATTAAGTAATGAGATGGGCCGATATGAAGAACATCTAGTTGGATCTTTATTAGGTTTTAAAATTGGCGAAATAAATGTATATTGCCAAGATGGGGGGGGGTTATTAACTCAGTTTGGGCCAAAATAAAAACCTTATGTATTAATGAGTATGTATTTTTAGAAAGGATTTTATATATCTCTGGTATAATACCATCATTACCCGGTGCTTTGTTTGATTTAAGCTTATTTATTTGTGTAATAACTTCTGTATATGAAATACTCTTGTCCAATAGTTTAATCTGTTGTTTAT